>NC_133377.1:15895899-16110989 GCF_049309525.1 Garra rufa
ATATATATATATATATATATATATATAATAAAAACAAGGACACATTTCTTATTTTCATTTAGTTTAATTTGATGTGCTAAGTAAAACTAAAAGAAAAATGTACTGCAAGTAAAATAATTACTAAACCTATCCAAAGTTTGAAAGAAGAATTAATTCATATGGATATTTGAATGATTAAATGATGGATACATTTTTATTTTATTTATTAATTTTTTGTGTGCGGTCACCTATTTTTAGATTATTAAATCTACACCATGATTTAATTACATTAAATTAATATTTACATTATCAATTATTAATTATATTTAGTTCTTTTAGTTATCAATTATTAGTACTTTATCTATATTTTGCACTTGTCTTTTTCTTTAGTTTTTTTTTCTCAGAATAACTGAGCTTTTTTGAAAAAAAAATGTGCAAAATGTTTTTTTGTTTTTTTTTCCTCAATCCAGTCAATTGCTAATAAGTAATTCCCACCCTGCCTTTATTTCTCCTTAAAGGAGTAGTCCACTTTCAGAACAACAATTTACAGATAATTTACTCACCCCCTTGTCATCCAAGACGTTTGTCTTTTTTTTCTTCAGTCGTCAAGAAATTATGTTTTGTGAGATAAACATTTCTGGGAATTTCTCCATATAATGGACTTAAATGGTGCCCCGATTTTTTAATCTTCAAAATGCCGTTTAAATGCAGCTTCAAATGGCTGTAAACGATCCCAGCCGACGAAGAAGGGTCTTGTCTACTGAAACGTTCGGTCATTTTCTTAGATAATATATTTTTACATACCTTTTAAGCACTGAAACTCGTCTAGCACTAGGGCTTGTAGTGCGCGTTCCCGACTTTACGCACTCACGTCGAAAGGTCACGCGTGACGTATGCGAAACTACAGACCCAGTGTTTACAAAGCGAACTTGAGAAGAGAGAAGTGCAAAGCAATCAAATACTCTTTAGCAACAAGGTGCAACATAAAGTACAACGATGTCAGACGACTTTGAGGCTGGAGGAGCTCATGAGATGGAGTTGTTCACCGTTTCCTACCTTTTTGAGCCGGAATACACAGACGATGAACTCTGTCAGAGAGAGAAAACTGCGCCGGCGACACAAGCCTCGGGCAGACCGCGTTCAAATGAGACAAGATGGTGGTGCAAGTGTGGAAAATGCCAGCCATTTCTAGCGGAGCAGGAATCTCAGTGCTGTCTCGACTGGACCACATCTGTTCCACTGTTACAAACAATCGGCGAGTCAGGAGATGGGACTGCTTCAAGCATTCGCTGCGTTACGGAGCACGGTGGACGCAGTGCGTAAAGTCGGGAACGCGCACTGCAAGCCCTAGTGCTGGACGAGTTTCAGTGCTTAAAAGGTATGTAAAAAATATATTTTTCTAAGAAAATGACCGAACGTTTCGGTAGACAAGACCCTTCTTCGTCGGCTGGGATCATTTACAGCCATTTGAAGCTGCATTTAAATGGCATTTTGAAGATTCAAAAATCGGGGCACCATTTAAGTCCATTATATGGAGAAATTTCCAGAAATGCTTATCTCACAAAACATAATTTCTTGACGACTGAAGAAAAAAAGACATAAATATCTTTGGATGACGGGGGGTGAGTAAGGGTGCTTTCACATCTGTGGTTCGGTTCATTTGGTCCGGACCAAGAGCAACAAATGATACATTGCAGTGTTGGTTTTTGACAACCATCTTAGATTTAGTCTTAGTCTTTTGGACTAAAATGCTTATTAGTTTTAGTCAAATTTTAGTCACTTCTATATGTGATAGTTTTCGTCCAATTTTGGTCGACGAAAAGTCATAAAGGTTTTGGTCTAGTTTTAGTCAAAAAAAAGGGGGAAAAGTAGTCTTTTAACAAATTAATGTAGGTCAGTAAGTATTTTGCTGTTGGGTAGTGTCACTTATAAGTTGTGAAAATAGCAGATCTATAGTTCAACACAATGTGAGCTTCCGGATCGACTATTTTCACCAATAATTACAATAATGAAGGAATGGTTTTAGACATAAAAGACATATATATGAAATAATGTGCAAACATGTTGAGCACGTAGTGCGCTGCACGCCAGGTGGTGGGTGTAACCAAACAAGGATAGAATTCTAACGGCTTGCCATAGCCTACTAGTATGGCAAAGGGTATTTAATGCTAAAACGGCTTGCCATAGCGGCAGAGACTTTGTAGGTTTTAATTGTCATGCACAATAAGCAGAAATGTCGTGCATTTTAAACGTCTGACGGACCACCCACTAACATTTTCGTCTATTCTCGTCTCGTCAACACAAACTCACATGCGTCTCGTCATGTTTTAGTCATCAACGAGCCATTTTTATCTCGTCATCGTCATGAAAAAAAGTGGCGTCAACGAAATGATTTCGTCATCGTTGACGAAAACAACACTGATACATTGTAGCATTTTTCTGCTGTTTTGGGTCCTTTTCACACCACACTGATTGCTCTGGTCCGAACCAGTTGAAATGAACCAAAATGCAGTCATGTGACAACATTCACCTCACTCGCTGGCCAGATCGTGTCACTGAACCACTGATCTATAATAGAGAATTATATAGATCAGTGTATTGAACGTATTTTCTGTTAGGGGCCATTCACATGTCCTGTCTTTTGTGCGCTCAAGCTCGTTATTTCTAGGGCTGGGAATCGATTCCGAGGCATTGGGAATCGAGAGTCGATTCCAACGTTTGGAATCGATCCTCTCAAGGGGAATCGACTCCTCATTCAGAGCCGTTTCAGTTCAACAAAACTTACCTCTTAAACGGAAGGCTGCATTCCATGAAGGCTGCATATTTCGGCTGCAAGTCATCAAACGTCGATTGACGTAAAGAAACGTAATAAAAACGACTCATCTGAGTTTAAGGATGCAGCCTTCAGTTTGAGAAGCACCCATTAATTTGCCTCTTGCTCGCTGATAGTTATTATAGTCTGATACATTTCCACGAAAAGATTCGTTCGGATAGATCATTAAATGAACCAGTTCAAAAAACAATTCAGATGTTATTTTATGGGAGAGTTGGCTCATGATGTCCACAATTTTGAGCGCTGCACGACAGAATAGATCATGACGTGTCTTGATCTTATTTACATCTTAAATAAATTATATTTTTAATCTTTCTATCAGCCAATGATAACTCTGAAAGAAAACGCAGAGAGCACGTATCAGTGGCCGAGAGCGCATCTGATTGGCAGCTACGCCAAAAGCTCTTATATCATCCTGCATTTATTTGCGAAATTATAGCTCTTATATCAGTGTTGTTGTTAAAGTTCTGTTTATTTTGTTTCAGTGTATAGTTTGCTAATTTTGTCATTTTATACACGTCACGTCTTGTTTTATTAATGCAATAAATGCATGTCCACTGCTGAGCTGTGGGTTATGACTAATTTCCTGGGCAATGAATTACAATTTGAAATCAGTCAGAGCTACAGAAAAATAGTATATATTTTTTACAAATGAAGCTTCATATTATGAGAAGGTAGCTTTATACGACCTTTACATCCTGCATTTATTGCGAAATTAGCTTCCTCCAATCTAAAAAACAAGAATCGAAAAAGAATCGAAACAACAGTGAGGAATCGAATCCAATCGATTCCAGAACCAGGAATCGGAATCGGAATCGATTCCAAAATTTTCGGAATCGAACAGCCCTAGTTATTTCAAATGTAGACGCGCGGTATGCGCGCTCAGAATGGAAGCGACGTGGTCGCGACGCGCACGTTTTTCCATTCGCGAACGCGCCGCATCGAGATAAAAGCAACGCAACTTTTCAGAATGCGGTCATGTGACATAAACCAACCAATCAGCTTCATCCTTTCCCTTAATAACATTGAAAGCATTGACAAGTTGGAGAAACAGCTTAACATAGCTGTACAGGCGTTGTCCATGCGTTTTTAGGCGCGACATGTGAACGGCCCCTTAAACAATGAGAAAGATTGTGATGTTCTTGTGAGTTTTTGAAAGTTGGAACCTATATGATCATCAGACCAAATTTATGAGGCTCCGCACAACTCCAAGTTTGTCCGCGAGCTGTCATGGGGCTATGTTGCTAAAGCGCTAACTGTCAACAAATACTTGTCCTCATCCCATAATGAACAGCGCAGCGGACTACGGCAGCTGGATTAGTCCAAAAAGGCGCAGTACTTTTTGCGGTTGGGTCTGTTCTAGTTCGGCTCATGTTCTCACCACAAACGAACCGCTCCAGTGTTCGTTTGAAAGCGTACCGAGAGCACCTCTTCAAGGAGGTCTCGGTACGCTTTTTTGGTCCGCTTTTGGTGCGCACTCGAGTGCGATTGCTACATTCACACCTGCCCAAACGAACCGCACCAAGAGGGAAAACGAACTCTAGTGCGATTCAACCGAACTAAATAAGGCAGGTGTGAAAGCACCCTAAATGATCTGTAAATTGTTGTTCTGAAAGTGAACTACTCCTTTAAGGATCCCATTTCAAACAGCCGCCGATTCAAATTGATTTCAGTTTTTTTTCTGCAAGGTCTTGTTTTGAGAAACAGCCAGGGGTGTTTCAGCAAAAAAATCCCACGGCTGGCTCATTGGTATTGTTGCTATTAACCAGTATGATTCATTGAAAGAGTGAAAGGGGAAACTCTGTCCCTCAGCGAGTAACACTGCGGCGGGAAATCCTTGAATTCCCCTCAGGGATCAATAAAGTACGTCTGTCTGTTTAAAACCGGAGATACGCAGCTGCTTATCTTTGACCTTGCCCGAGGATGAATTAAAAGCACTTCATTTGTGAACGGCTGTCATTCTCCTCCCCGCGTCACGTCCCGCCCTCGTTCCCGCACTTAAGAGAGCCCGAGGGAAATTCATGCACAATACTGTGTGAAAGCAACCTCAGCGCTTTTCTGACTGGATGCGGGAACGTGCCTACGGCTGCATGTTTACCTCTGTCTCCAGCAGAAAGAGCAACTGCCGTCTTGATTTGTGGGCCGTTCCTTCGAGGGGACGCTCGGAAATGAATTTGTTGTTGAAGTAATAGTTTTCGCTGGACGTGTTCTTAATGCAGGGGCATTAAATCTTGCTTATTCCAACCATGTAAAATCTCCAGACTATAAATGGAGATGGCAACTTGAGGTCAGAGGTTTGCTCAGATCTTTGTTCAAGCATAATTCTTCTTCTTCATCCGCTTCCATTAGGCTTTCGGGCTAAAGGCCTCGCTGATCTCAGCCGTAACCTCGTCTGGACGGCTTTATCGCTGCGTGTCGATGAGCTAAAGCACCTAGCGTTCTCTTACGTGTAAACACTGCTGTTTTTAGGGCTCTGTAACATCTGTTGTTGTTTTTTTCCCCAAATTTAGTTTATTTTTAATAACCAAATATATCCTTTGAACAATGTGGACAAAGAAAACAAAAATGTACTGGAAGTAAATAATTAGTTAAAATTAATATCCAAAGTTTGAAAGAAGAATCAATTAATATTGATATTTAAATGATTCATTAATAAAAATATATATTTAATTAATTTGATTATTATTTTTTTCTTTTTACATTTGTTCATTATATTTATTTTTAATTTTATAGATGTAATATTTATATTACATTTAAGTACACGGTTTATTATTTTAAGTGTTTTAATTAGATATACTATTAATTTTTATTTTATTTATTAAATTTTTTTATTTAAATGTATTTTTTAATTTTGAAAGTACAATGCATTTGAGTTATTAGTTAACAAACTATAGAACTATAGAAATTTCCTTGTTTTTTTTTATATATTTTATTCAATTTCAGTAAGTTTATTTCATTTAGTTTAATTAGATTTGCTAAAGTAAGTAAAACTAAAAAACAAATGTACTGCAAGTAAAATAATTACTAAACTTCTCAAGTTTGAAAGAATCAATATTTACATTTAATGATTAATTAATACATTAAATATTATTATTATTATTATTATTATTGTTAAATGTATTTGTTTAATTAAATGGTTCATTATTTTAATAGTGTTTTAATAAGAATATATAAAAATAAAGTATAATATTTTAACTTTTGATTGCTGTTATTATAATTACTGTTGTTAATAATAAATATTATTGTAATATTTTTCATTTACATATACATTTTTTAATTATATTTGTTTTCATTTTAAAGGTATAATGCATTTGAGTTATTAGTTAACTGGAACATTACTTTTTTACTTTAAATGAAATAAAGACTACCTTTTAGTTAATTAAAATATTAAAACTTAAAACAAGAAAACATTTCTCATTTTAAGTTAGAGTAAATTAAATTTAAAGTTTTTATTAACTTTTATTATAAAAAAAAACATTCACAAGCATTTTTTCTATTTTTTAATGGTTAAAATAATACAAATGTCTAATTTATTTAATTAATCAACTAATTAATTAAAATCATGGAATTTACACAAGTTAACAGAAGTTTATTAAGTTCAAAAATCTAAATTGTTTTTAGGGCCTAATGATTTTTATTTTTTATTTTTGTATCAAATTCTCTTTTCCCATTTGAAATTTTCTGGTTTGTTTAATTTTTACTAATCAAAACAGATAAAAAATATATATATGTAATTTTTCGGGCAACCAATTTATGGCATAAAACATAAATTTAATCAATATTTATTTAATGTTTATCATTTAATGAAATTAAAATGAATCCCTTTCTTTATTTTTGGAAAAGAAAGTCATTTATTCCTTAAAAATAAATGTTAATATTTAGTTTTAATATGAAGCTTCATCGCATTAGTGCTAAATTGTATGTTCTTCTGTGCAATAGTAATATATTGGTCACAATTTCTTCAAGTTAAACTGAATTTATTACCTGTTTGCCGTGAAGAAATTTCTGTGTGTGTGATATGACGTGAAATTTGAGAAAAAAACTCAAATTTCATATTTAAGTAGTCTTTTTGTGGTTATATATTCACAAGTTCTGGTCCATATTTCAGTTTGATTTAATTGTACTGACCTACTTTTGATTTAGTCATTCAAAATTTGGCATTTTCTGCAATTTCCAATGCATTTTCCGCATTGCAGAATCATAGGACCCTACGTATTGTCAAAAATGAACACTTAACATTGTCTTTATTCTGGACTTGGACTTCCATGCATGTCCACACTAGAAGCCTCAGTTGCGGCCCAAAATGCTCATCTATCTGAAACGTTTCTTCCTTGTATTGATTGAGGAAAAAGTGTCCGGTTTGCCGTCAGATGTCCAGAGAGCCTTATTACAGCCGCTGGAGGAGCAGTGCTGTGGCAGATGGGACCTGTTACCATTTCAAGAGTCCTGTCCTGTGTCTTTGTGCCTTTACAGATCCTACTGATCTTTGAGAAGAGGGAAAGTGAGTGTGTTTGTGATTCTCACAGGACTGCTGGAGTCCAGTGGGTGTTTTCAAACAGTTTAGTGACTTTCAAAGCGAGGGGTAGAACTAAATATTATATCACAGAATGAGTAATTTATGTCGTGATGACAGTATGCAACTCAACATAATTGCATTTTATTGTACAATTATATATAGTTTTTGCTGGAAATTCTAGAAATGTGGTGTGTTTGTTTGTTTAAATATATCTAAAAAAGAAAACCATGCACTATGCATAGGGATATGTCGGTATCAATTTTCATCATGCCATTAATTAATGATGCTTTTATCACGGTATGCTGTATTATCACTATATTGAAATTTATTTGCAAAAAAGTGGTGTCGTAATACAGTGTAACAGATTTAATAACCATTTTCTTATAACAAAAATAATTTAACATTTAAATACATTCTTTGTGTATTGTTTTATTGTATAAAGTAAAAAAAAAAAAAAGCATTTAAAGGGACATGCACCGAAACGGCTTGTTGTAAACAGCAGTTTTTAACAAGGTGAAAAGACTGTTTTATTCTACCATTAAGAAGTTTTAACCAAAATTTTTATTGAGACCCTAAACAGTCGTATCAGCTTGTGGAAATACTGCAGAATGCTTTATGAAGTTTTTTTTTTTTTTTTTTTTTTTTAAAGACATAATTCGCCAAATTTGTTCTGTTTTAATTGTTTTAGACTCTGTTTTAATGGTTAAATTACATTTTTTTTTTCTTTTAAATAATTAAAGGCATTTATAATAATGAAATAATGACACTTTACATATTTTAACATCAATTTATTAAAAGTTTACCAAATTGCATTTTAAGGCCTTATAAAATATATATATATTTTATCCCTCAAATTCAGTTTTATTTTTACTAAATTCTTTTTCCATATATTTTCTTTTAATGATTTCATAAAATCAAGAAAATCAAAAGCATGACTCGTAACATTATGGCTTGTAACATTTTTCTGGTAACTAAATTCTGGTGTTTTTTTTTTTTTTTTTCCCCTGATAAATATCCTTAAATGTTTTCTGTCCACATGTTTTTGCTTGTAATCACAATTATTTTCATCAAATTATAATAGGTATTTATTAACCATGTTTATTTATAAACGTCCACTTATTTGTATGTTAGTTTTGATGTGATGCAGTTTACGGATTTAATATTTTATCAAATGAATTAACACTTTACATTTATGAAATGTTTCTCTCACCGAAAAAACAAAAACGACAACGAATTTGTGAGTTTATTCACCATCATATTTGTCCATGTTTTACAATCTAATTATTTTTTATTTTTCCTGTTGTAGAGAGAGTGCATGGTTGCTAGATTGGGAAGACTAAATGAAACACTGGGCAGAACAATTGTAGGCTATTATTAATTCAGGTTAATAAAGAGAAACAGAAATTGTGGTTAGAGTTGCAAAACAATTAGTCGTGATTAATCGATTCAAAATAAAAGTTTTAAAAGTGTACTGTGTGTATTTATGTGTAATACACATGTATGTATTAAGGAAAGATATGTAAGATTTATATGTAAAATATTTATATATAAGTTACAAGTGTTTACATACAAATAGTGTTTATAAAATATACATATTTGTATGTGTGTGTGTGTATATATGCATAATAAATAAATGTATACACAAGATATGCAACAAACGTTTATTTGAATTGATTAATCACGACTGATCGTTTTGCGATTCTAATCGTGATTAATGCGATTAATTGTGAAGCCCTACTCACTTAAAGTCTACTCGGCTTTACTGAATGTGGTTTGTTCTTTCTAAATCTCGTGTTACATTACAATTCATTTCAAGTCTTGTGAAACAGCTTCAGAATCAGAGCACTTGAAAGCGAGAGCTGTCTTTTTACAAACAGAAAAAAGATGGGCAGTTCTTTGTCAGATGTAAGTTCACGATCTCAGTTCCTGTCCCTCGCGGAATTCCCACACGCTGTATTTCAGTCCCGTCGTCCCAAAGTCTTTACTCTGATCTGTCTGTGTAATTCTCCGTGTCCTGTGATGTTCGGGTCGCACTCCAGTCACCATACGCATTTGTTTCCTCTTGTCTGCTTTCAAAGGGAAGTTGACTGTTCATCCAGTCTCAGCCCCTGGCGCTCGGGACGGCCTGGCAGATTGAACCGCTGCTTTCATTCTCTCATTCATTCGCTGCCAATTTCCCCTCCCTTCGCTGGCAGCGCGTTCGAAGCATACAGATCTATTTTTGATTTGGGGTGGTGTGCCTCGGCTGTGCTCCGGCTAATACTCCTTGGTGATTGTTTTCAATCTTAACGGCGGAAACAAGCCTCTCTTGATATGGATCACCATTGGCTTCATCTTAACCAGAGATGCCTAAGTGAATGCTTTCAGAAAATGAACCAATGACCCAAATGCTTGGCGTTCAGTCGGCTCAGTGCTGTAGGAAACCCAAACGTACCTCAATTTGACCTGAGCTGATTTTTGAATTCTGCTGTTAAATTATTGCCACTTACCCTCGTTCGTTCTTTTTCAGCCTCCAGGCCCGATGGACCAGGTCGGGAAAATTCGAGGGCAGCACTATGGTGGTGGAAACCCTTATTCTCAGCAGCAGGGGCCTCCCCCTGGCTCCCAGCAGGGTGCTCCTTACCCAGGACAGGGTTACGGGCCCCCGGGACCCCAGAGGTACCCTATGGGCATGCAGGGCCGCACTCCCGGAAGTATGAGCGGGATACAGTTCGGACAACAGGTCAGATGATCGTGCTCATGTTGCTTTTTGAATGGCTGATGCTGAGAGGAGTGTTGGGGAAAGTTACTTTTAAAAGTAAAGCATTACAATATTAAACTTAGTTACTTTTTATGGAAAGTAGTAATGCGTTACGTTACTTTTGCGTTACTTTTTTAATCTGGGCAGGGCTTGCTTGTTTGTTTTTAATATAAAAAGTTCTTAAGTAGCCTTTTTACACCAAAAAGCCTCAGTCTTAGAGAAAATAAAGTAAATTCGCGTCTGTACAGTAGACTGCAGACGAAAAAATATCAACTCTTCAGCAATAAAAAAAGGGAATACAAATGTTAGATTATCTTGATTCATTATAGCTTATTAGTATGGATGAATTGGATCATTGAAGGTTGGCAGCAAAGACATTGGTTAAAATAATGGGATTAAATACGTAAAGGATGTTTGTATTATTTAACTTATTTAATTATTGCAGGTTTGCGTTGAAATTCACCGTTTTTATTCATTTTGAAGAATACTTATCTGTTATTTTTATTTTTCAGAATTGTATGGTATAAACTTTCAGTTGCAAGAAATGGTCTTTTGAACTGCTTAAAAATCAATAATAATTCAAGAATAATTGGGGTAATTTTGTAAGCATTTTCAAAGAATAAAAAAAATGTAAAAGTACAGTATAATCAACCCTGAAATAAAATACTTTTTAAAGCTTATTTTGGGAAGCTTCATAAACAGTTTGACTCACCTTATTCACTGTCAATTCAGGCAAATCAAGGCTCTAATATGAATTTAATAATGAATGTTGCTTTTACCCTGATGAAAGGGAAATCAGCTTCTTCCTTTCACGAAAAACAATAAAAGCTTAGCCAAGATGGAGGAACAGCTGATCATAGCTGCTACAGGGATAACATTTTTTAGCAGCAGAGCTACTGCAAGCGATTTTTAGTTTTGGAAATCCATTTATCTTTGTTTATTTATCTTTGCTGAAACTTCCGCGTCTTTAGGAGAGCGCGGCTCATGGTTGCTTAGCAACGGCAGACGCCACTCTGACACTCAAGTTACAGAGCGCTTTGGAAAGGAGAAAGCGGCGCGCCTAGCGTTTTCCACGCGTTTTTAGGCACGACATGTGAACGGTCCCTTAAATTCGTAGTGTTTCCACGAGTTGTGGCAACATCTGCCAGGCACTCCCGACAAAGCACCTGTTTTTGGTCAGCAGCATCCTTTTTGTATCCAAAATACTTCCATATGACCGACGTTGCGTTTCTTTTTGCGACCAAATCTTCCATTTCGGCGCTTTTCTCTCGTCCCGCGCTCATTTCGCCATGCGCACGCAGAGACTGCATGCATGAAGTAGGTTAAGCAACGTGTGCATTGTAGTTTTTAAAGAACCTTTAAACATGAGTTAATTACTTTATTTTAGACAAATATAGATCCGTGAATAGAAAGTTTAGAAATATAGAAAGTACATTTCTAAATCAGACACACATAATTTTTTTTTTGCCCTGCATCGTGACTGCCACGATGTGACTATCGCGCATGCGTATATCGCGATGACGATGCTGAAACGATCTGTCGTGCAGCCCCAGTTGTGAGTTATAAAGTCCAGTTTTGAGAGGGGAAAAAGACTATGTTCTCAGAATGGTATGCTTGTGTCTCACAATTCTGACTTTTTTTTTCTCAATTGTTTATTTTTCACAATTTTCACTTTTTTTCTCTATTGCATGGTATAAACTCACAATTGCTAGGTATAAAGTCAGAATTACAAGATTAAAAACTCACAATTCTGATTTTTCCTAGAATTCTGAGATATAAACTTGCAAGTTATAAAGTCCAGTTTTGAGGGGAAAAAGACTATGTTCTCAGAATTAAGTTTATATCTCGCAATTCTGTCGTGATAACTCACAATTCTGAGAAGAAAGTCACAATTGTGAGAGATAAGATAAAAGCTTGTAATTCTGACTTTTTTTTCTTAGAATTCTGAGATCTAAACTCTCAATTGTGAGTTATAAAGTCCAGTTTTGAGGGGAAAACGGACTATGTTCTCAGAATTGTCATTTTATATCTCACAATTCTGACTTGATAACTCGCAATTCTGGGAAAAGTCAAATTTGAAATATAAACAAGCAATTCTGAGAGAAAAGTCACAATTGTTAGTGTATATCTCACAATTCTGACCTGTTTTCTCAATTGCATGGTATAAACTCACTATTGCAAGAAATGAAATCAGAATTGCAAGATTAAAACTGGTTGTGGTTTTGAGGGGAAAAAGACTGGCATGTTCTCAGAATTGTAAGCATAATTCATAAGCCTAACTCTCAGTTCTGAGAAAAAAAGTCACAATTGTGAGATATAAAAAGATAAAAGATAACTCGCAATTCTGACATTTTTCTTAAAGTCAGAATTGTGAGATAAAAAGTCTCAATTAGTTTTGTTACTTTTTTTAATTTATGGCACAAACGAGCTTCCATAGTCAGTTGTATGGCATCTATAAAAGTATCTGCAAGGGCTAAAATAATGTTCAGTAGGGTTCACCTAAACTTACATTTCAGAAATGTTCACATTGAGTTGAAGACCATGTATGACAATTTTCACAAACAACATCACACTTTTAGTTTAATAGAAATATACAATTTTACGAATCAGTTTTGCTTAATGGGTTGTGAAAGACCTTTTCAGTCGCTCTTCAGTGGGACTTATTTCTGTTGCTTTAAAACATCACACACCTTGTTGTTGGCTGTTGGTGCAATGCTATTAATAATATAGGCAACACTTTAAAGTGACAGTTCTGTCGTCATATGGAAGGGAAAAAAAAAAAAAAAACTACTGTGGAATTAAATTGGTGCCAAAAGCTGTTTGATTTACCTGCATTCTTCAAAATGGTAGGAAAAAAATTTGACACTTTTAGCGCCATACAGTAGAATTCAGGGCCCATCCATTCTGTTCGTTTACGCATTGGGCAGACCTTTACTCTGCTGCCAGATTTTTGTTTTTCAAAGTCTCAGCTTGAACCTGAAGGCTTCTGACAGTCTCACAATTCTGACTTGATAAAGTCACAATTGCGAAAGATAAAAAGATAAGATAACTCGCAATTCTGAAATAAATCACAACCGTGAGTTTACTTGTTTCATAGAATTGTGAGATATAAACTCACAATTGCGAGTTAAAAAGTCCAGTTTTGAGGAGAAAAAAGACTGATATCTTCTCAGAATTGCAAGTTCTGAGAAGTCAAAATTGCAATATATAAACTTGCAATTCTAAGAAAAGAGTTTATATCTAGCCATTCTGACTTTTTTTCTCAGTTGTGTGGTATAAACTCACAATAGCAAGAAATAAAGTGGGAATTGCAAAAGAAAAACTCACAATTCTGACTTTTTTCCCCTCAAAACTGGACTTTATAACTCACGATTGCGGGATTATATCTCAGAATTCTAAGAAAAAAAAGTCCGAATTGTGAGTTTTTGTCCTGCAATTCCGACTTTATTTCATGCAACTGTGAGTTTATATCATGCAATTCTGAGAAAAACAAGTCAGAATTGTGAGACAAAGTCAATTGTGAGATATAAACTCTATTTTGAGAACATAGTCTTTTCCCCCTCAAAACTGGGTTTATATCTTGCAGTTCTTGCAACTTTACAACATGCAATTGTGAGTTTAGGCTATATCTCACAATGCTGACTTTTTTCTCACAATTCTGACTTGTTTTTCTCAATTGCATGGTATAAGTCGGAATTTAGACAAAAACGTACAATTCTGACTGTTTCATAGAATTGTGAGATATAAAACTCAAACAATTGTGAGTTCTAAAGTCCAATTTTGAGCGGAAAAGGCTATGTTCTCAGAATTGCAAGTTTATATCTCACAATTCTGACTCAATTGTGAGATACAAACATGCAATTCTGAGAAAAAAAGTCAACTTTTTTTAGACAACACTTTAAAGTGAAAGTTCTGTCGTCATATGGAGGAAAAAAGTACTGTGGTATTAAATTGGTGCCAAAAGCTGTTTGCTTACACACATTCTTCAAAATGGTAGGGAAAATCTTTTTGACTATTTTAGCGCCATACAGTAGAATTCAGGGCCCATCCATTCTGTTCGTTTACGCAGTGGGCAGACCTTTACTCTGCTGCCAGATTTTTGTTTTTCAAAGTCTCAGCTTGAACCTGAAGGCTTCTGACAGTCTTTAAGACGTTCTGGATCACAGCAGCATGAGCTCATGGGTCTTTTCATGTGTGCTTTCAAAGAAGGTGGTTATGAGGTCACAGCGAGGCTCAGGTTTGTCACATGGGGATTTCCTCACGCGTCTGAAGTTTGGTACGTGGCAGTCTTCAAGTGCCTGCCTTTCTTCCTCCCGTTGTCTGCGGCGGGTGCCCCATTGTGCTTGTGTCGAGTAAGCAGATGCGCTGGAGTGCCATCCATTTGTAGCCTGGCATAGAACATGCACTTCAGGTTGTTTTTATTAAACCTCCCTGTCAGAGGCGTTTTTCTTCCCCATTTTTATATTTCCTTTCTCCTTGAGAGGGAAAGTGCCCAGCTTGTCACTATCAGGCTTTTGTGTCACACAGTACACTCTCCAGCAAGGTCACATTTTTTGTGTGCTGACTGAAAGTAATGAAATTAAAGCGTTTCCCTGAAAGCCTGTGCGCACGCCGCTCCTTCAAACGGATAAAAACACTGACCTCAGTCCTCCTGAAACCTAAAATATGTCTCTTCGCTGCTATTGTGAGCCTTTTCTGACTGAGTGAAATATGAACAACATCTCAGTGCAGAGATTCGCTTGCTTGCAAAGTCGATTTTCATAAGTTGATACCAATAAACATGAAAATATTTTTTTCTTGTTGTTGGACTTTTGTTTATTTTTTAATTGCGATGAACAAAATGCACCAAGTGCATGCTTGAAGTAGCCAGTAAAGGTTTTTTGTTTGTTTGTAGTGACTGCACAGACATGCTGTACAGCTCTTACACTCATCTGTTTTGGTTTTATTTATGGGTTACGCTGACTCTAAATTGAGTGTCAGTTCATCCCTTTCACTGAAAGTAAACAGTGTCCTAGTGGATAACTTTTTCCCTGCGCTGTTCTTTTCTCCCTGTCACCTCCTCTGCTTTCTGCTGCTATCGTCTGGCTATTTGCCCACACACCCATGAGAGATGCTGAAGTAAAAAAAAAGCGCACTTAAATCAGAACTTTTAAAATCATGAAACCATGTAAAGTAACACTAATGATTTAATAATAAGAAATGTTAATGAACATAATAGTAAAATGTTCAGAAGCTAGGAAACTTCTACTTTTAGTATTAATAAATTCTTGGCCAAAGTCGAACAAAATTAAACACGATTACCAAACACGTTTTTCCCCCATGTATTTTGTCAATTTGTTTCACCCATTGCATAAATTAAATAGCCAATATTTGCTTTTTACAGTTTTGTCTTGGTTTTCAAAGAAAGAAATCAATTACAAAACAACAATTTAAAATATTTACTTAACACTGAACATTTGTAACATTCTAGTAGACATTATAGCCTACCAACAAAGCACAATTTAAGTTAAAAAGTAAAATAATATTCTTTGGCCATTTTGGTCTTTTTTTTTATTTTACAGGACAACAGTACATTTTTGATTTAGTAATAACAGCTGATGTATAAATCTAAATAAAAAAAATGTCATTTATTACTGGTTTTGTGCTCCAGGGTCACAAATGTGATTATCAGGCTTTAGGGGAACAATTATTTAGTCGTTTATCAATCGTTGTATTGAATTGCATTGTTTTATGTGTTTATTTCTGCTCAAGTATGAACTCTATTTTTGCTATAAAATACTAATATAAGCCATACAAACCTGATCTATCAAATATGACACTGAACACATGCAAATGTTCAATTAAAAATAACACTAGGACCCGATAAAATCGGTTTTATTTTTTCCCAAATTCCGCTTAATTTTTTTTTCTGTTTTAATTCTGTATGTTTTTTATGGTTAAATAAAAAAAAAAAAAAAATACTCAAGCATGTCTAGTTAATTGAAATAATGAAACTTGCACGATTTAACAGCAAGTTTATTAAATTAAAAAGGTTTAATAAAAATTAAATTTGCATTTTTTTTTATTTTTTTTTACCAAATTCTGTGTTTTCCATTTTCTAGATTCCATTTTAATGATTTCATTAATTTTCTCTGATTTAACTGATTTTATATAAAAAAAAAGATAATTACTTTATTTTATTTTCCCAGAAATGCTGTTTACATTTTTCTGGTAAATAAATTCTGCTAAATATTCCTTAAAAATAATGTTTTAATAGTGTTTTAATAACTAAAAATTTTATAAACATTAGGGCTACATCAAGTAATGTATTTCTGTCACAATTTCTTCAAGTTAAAACAAACGCTTATTTTGACGAGTTGCTGCGAAGATCTTTTACGTTTCTGTTTGTATATAAGATGATAGTTTTTCTCGAAAGAAGTGGTAAAATGCTCATGAAATGACTATCAAAGCAGTTCTAGAGACAATGTTCGTGTTCATGCATTCATATATTGAGGCGCTGGAGATCATATACAAGTCATTTGTGACCTTTACAAAGCATGTAACCATCACAAATGGCAAAATCGCCGTAGTCATAATCATTAAAGTCATAAAGTTCACCCTAACTATTTTGTAGATGCATGTTATAGACACTGTTGTAAATGATTCATCTGTGCATAAGTTATTTTTCTTTTAGAAAATTGCACAATTACATAATCTTGCAGTGAAATGACTGGAAGACACTTTCTGGTGACATGCAGTACTTCTCCAATTATTTAGTTCATTTCAGTGCATTTTTAGTGCTTCCTCAACAGTCAACTGCAAGCATGCATTCACTTTTGAGTGCAATGCCACATCTCAAAATACATTTAACTCTAGTAATATATTTCTGTCACAATTTCTTCAAGTTAAAACGAACGCTTATTTTGAGGGGTTGCTGTGAAGATCTTTAAGTTTCTGTTTGTATATTGTAAAATGGTCATAAAGTGACTATCAAAGCAGTTCTAGAGACAATGTTCGTGTTCATGCATTCATATATTGAGGCGCTGGAGATCATATACAAGTCATATACTAGTCACAATCATTAAAGTCAGAAAAATCACCCTAACTATTTTGTAAATGCATGTTATAAACACTATTGTGAATGGTTAATCTGTGCATAAGTTACTTTTTTTTTTCTTTTAGAAAATTGCATAATTCCATAATTATGCAATTCTGTTAAACGCCACTAGAAAGTGTCTTCCAGTCATTTCACTGGAAGACACTTTCTAGTGACGTTTTTTTCTGCACTTCAACTCTGCTCCCTCAACAGTCAACTGCAAGCATGCATTCACTTTTGAGTGCAATGCCACATCTCAAAATACATTTAACACAGATGTACGGCAAAATGGTGCCATGCATATGCCAACAATTACAGATGTCTCAATGTCTGTAGTTTTATGTCGTAAAATTGTTTGTTTGCCAACTAATGGACTGTTTGCTTCCTCTTTAGATGAGCTATGGGCAGCATGGCCCAGGAGGTTATGGTCAGAACCAAGGTGGCTACTACGGACAACAGGGCCCTTCACCTCACGTAGGCCCCCAGCAGTCTCCATACCCCCAGCAGCCCTCCACCGGAGCAACCTCCCAGCCCCCTTACTCCCAGCAACCCCCTGGTCCTCCCCATGGCCAGAGCGGGCCCACTTACGGGCAACCTCAGGGCCCCCACGCCCCCTCTCAGGGCCAGCCTCCATACTCCCAGACTCCACAATCACAGTCAGGACAGCCTCCCTACTCCCAATCCCAGGGTCCCCCTCAGTCACAGGGTCCGTCTCAGGGCCAGCCAGGGTCGCAGCCCGGATACTCGCAACCACCTTCCGGTCCTGGGCAGCCTCCTCAGCAACAGGGACCCTCGCAACAGCAGCAGGGCCCGCCACAATCACAGCCGGCCGCCTCGGCGCCCCCACAGTCATCCCAGCAAGCTTCAGGACAGGGTCAACCCTCACCCTACTCCCAAACCCCTCCACTGCAGACTCAACAACCGCAGCAGCAGCAGTCGCCCTTCCAGCGCTTTCCTCCTCCACCACAGGTAACAACTATAAGACAGGTTGTAATCAGTATTCCCATTTAAAAGTGCTTCTACATTGATTTTGTTGCTTTATTCAGCAGGAGCTGTCTCAAGACTCCTTCAGCTCTCAGTCTTCAGCTCCTTCCTCCAATCAGCCAATGGTGTCCGGAAAGGGTGGTCCAGAGGAGAGCATGCAAGGACGACCTTCCAGCCTTCCTGTGAGTTTTTTGAAGGTTTCAATCCTGACAAATCTCAGCTTTTAAAACGCTTTCTTGCAGAAGGTATCAGTTTTGCAGTGGGAACTCATTCTTGATGAGCATTGACTCTATGGAGGTACTTTGGTTGTTCAACAGAATATCTTTAGTTGATCACCTGCCTAAACTTGCAAGTAGGGATGCACCGAAATGACAATTCTTGGCCGAAGCTGAAGCCAAACATGGTTTTTCATGTTTTTCAGAACAACAGTAAAATTACAATGCTAACATTTGTGAATGTTGACTTTTATTTTGGTGGAAACCCACAAGAAGACCTCAGTACTACTTTTTGCTGACAGCAGCAGATTTATGAATGATTCTCATCACGCTGTTTCACAGAACATTTGCTGAACTTCATTTGGACAACTTTAAAAGCGATTTTTATAAATTTTTTTTTTTTTTTTTTTGCATCCTCAGATTCCAGATTGGCCAAATATTGTCGTTATCCTTACAAATTGTATGTCAATGGAAAGCTTATTTAATTCAGCTTTCAGCTGATGTATACAAATCAATTTATGAAAAAAATTTGACCCTTATGACTGGTTTTGTGCTCATCCCTACTTGCAAGTCCTCAAATCACTGGGCGACTCAGCTAATGAGGCCTTGGGTTGTTTGTCTTTTTCTTTGGGATAGTAATTGGTTGGATGACTGTAGTCATACACAAACCTATACAGAACTGTTTCACAACCCTGTTACTGGAGGCATCCCAATTTTTGAACTATTACTAATCAAACATCAGCCTATCAGATGAGACTCCAAGACCTGAAATGGAAAATGTGTACTGCATGGATGCCTCCACAAATAGGGTTTGGAAACACTGCTATACAGGGATCGGGAAAGTAATAGTTTGGTTTGGCTCTAACTCTGTGGCTGTAAGGTAGTTTACATGGTTACTGGTATTGAATGTTTGAGAAAGATTAAGATTGAGAAGGAGTTTTGGGGTAGGTAGTTGAAACTGTGTACTATGTTCCTAATGCTGTGTTCGATTTAACTTGGTAGTTGGAAGTTGGGAATGGCGTCAGACCCACCAAATAGAGGTGGCATAGTACTGTGTGGACCACAGTGTTTTATTAAGACATGAGTGCTAATAAACAATATATTACTACTGTTTGTCTTCTGTTGATGGACTGAGAAGCCACATCTGAAGTTGGGTTCTAAACTGAATTAGGAGGGCATTTCTGTTAAAAGTTCTTTCTGGGAACTTGGAATTTCTGATTTCCGAGTACAAATGGAATGTAACGTGTGTCATAGGTATTAAATCCTGCTCCTAAAGGGCCTCTATCCTGCAGTTTAGCTCTATTCCTAGTTGACTAAAACCTAAAACGATTCAGATGACTAAAACTGAATGGCATTTCAGTAAAAAGACTATGACTAAATCAAAATTTGCTTGTCTAAATTAACACTTGTGACACATGAAAGCATGTGTTGGCTGAAAATATCAGACATGTATGATATACCCTGACTGAAAGACTTTGGTGCAGGTTCGTGAGTCATTTGTTTCAGATCGAGACTTTGGTGCAGGTTTGCATACCATTTGATTGAGATCAAGACTTCAGAGCGAGTTCAGGATTCATTTAATTTAGATCCGGACTACGGTGCAGGTTCGGGAATCATTTGATTCAGATCGAGACCGGTGCAGGTGCACAAAATTATTTGATTCCAATCAAGATTTTGGTGCAGGTTCATAAATCATTTGATTCAGATCGAGACTTTGGTGCAGGTTCGCGAATCATTTGATTCAAATCAAGATTTCAGTGCAGGTTCGCTAATAATTTGATTCAGATCAAGACTTTGGTGCAGGTTTGCAAATCAATTGATTCAAATCGAGACTTTTGAGTGGGTTTGCAAATCATTTGATTCAGATCAAGATTTTAGTGCAGGCTTGCGAATCATTTGATTCAGTTTGTGACTTTGGTGCAGGTTCGCAAGTCATTTGATGCAAATCAAGATTTCAGTGCAGGTTCACAAATAATTAGATTCAGATCGAGACTTCGGAGCAGGTTCACGAATAATTTGATTCAGATTGAGACTTCGGTGCAGGTTCATGAATCAATTAATTCAAATCAGGACTTCAGTGTGGGTTTGCAAATCATTTGATTCAGTTTGACACTTCAGAGCGGGTTCGCACATCATTTGATTCAGTTTGAGACTTTGGTGCAGGTTTGCAAATCATTTGATTCAAATCAAGATTTCAGTGCAGGTTCACAAATAATTTGATTCAGATCGTGACTTGGGAGCAGGTTCATGAATCATTTAATTCAAATCAAGACTTCAGTGTGGGTTTGCAAATCATTTGATTCAGTTTGACACTTCAGAGCGGGTTCGCACATCATTTGATTCAGTTTGAGACTTTGGTGCAGGTTTGCAAATCATTTGATTCAAATCAAGATTTCAGTGCAGGTTCACAAATAATTTGATTCAGATCGTGACTTGGGAGCAGGTTCATGAATCATTTAATTCAAATCAGGACTTCAGTGTGGGTTTGCAAATCATTTGATTCAGTTTGACACTTCAGAGCGGGTTCGCACATCATTTGATTCAGTTTGAGACTTTGGTGCAGGTTTGCAAATCATTTGATTCAAATCAAGATTTCAGTGCAGGTTCACAAATAATTTGATTCAGATCGTGACTTGGGAGCAGGTTCATGAATCATTTAATTCAAATCAAGACTTCAGTGTGGGTTTGCAAATCATTTGATTCAGATTGAGAATTCGGTGCAGGTTCGCAAATCATTCGATTCAGTACGAGACTTTGGTCCAGGTTCTCAAATCAAGATTTCAATGCAGGTTCGCTAATAATTTAATTCAGATCGAGACTTTGGTGCAGGTTCACAAATCATTTGATTCAAATCAAGATTTCAGTACAGGTTCACAAATAATTTGATTCAGATTGAGACTTCGGAGCAGGTTCATGAATCAATTCAAATCAAGACTTCAGTGTGGGTTTGCAAATAATTTGATTCAGATCGAGACTTTGGTGCAGGTTCACAAATCTTTTGATTCAAATCAAGATTTCAGTGCAGGTTCGCTAATCATTTGATTCGGATCGAGACTTTGGTGCAGGTTCGCAAATCATTTGATTCGGATCGAGATTTTGGTGCGGGTTTGTGAATCATTTGATTCAGATCGAGACTTTAGTGCAGGTTTGCGACTCATTTGATCCAGTTCGGGACTTCATCTGTTTCAAATCAAGATTTCAGAGTGGTTTTTACAATTCTTTTAGATCAGAGATTAGATGCAGAGATTACCTCCAACCAGTTTAAACACACTTTCAGTTTCTAGTGAATCTGAAGACCTTGATGAGCTGGCCCTCTAGAAACAGGTTTGGACACCGCTTTACTAGATTCTCTGTTTGAGTGAAAACTATTGTGGCACTCTTTTAAAAAAGATTTAGCCTTTTTTGAACCTGAATGTTGTTGTGGTAGTTCTGGTTTTGTCTAATTTTCCAAGCATAAACCTTATATCATGCTGCACGTTGGTCACAAGGTTATTTCCAGTCCAAGATAAGCATGCACGCCAAAAATCGGCTACGTGAGATTAGTTGCTTTTGGAAACCAGGTCAGTGAAAGCCGAAGGTGTGTGCACATCATCTGTCACAGTGAAAAACATTCAGGATATGGTGTGAGTGTGTGTTTATAGGTTACCAGATACAAATAGCTCATTGAGAGCAACAGCGCCTCTGAAATTTCCAAATGAGCTGCGATAATTAATGAAAGAGAGAGAGGCGTCTAATAGACAGCTAGGGCTGGAGATGGTAAAAGAGGGACGAGTGAGTGAGAGAGAACCGAGACAACCGAGATCGTTCAGTCTCTGCCAGTGGGGGATGCCCTCAGGATGTGATTTCCTCTTATTTCTTTCTTTATGTATTTCGCTCTTACGTAGCCAGTGACTGAGATTGGCCGAGATTTTATTCAATCCCAGGAATCCCCACGGTTGCCTGCGGGAAAGGCAATAATGTAGCCCTCGATTGACCTCTTCTACCACCAACGCCTGCGCTCACGGTAGATTAGCCCCTACTGCTAACTTTAGCCCGGCCGACACCAAAGGTAAAACACCTCCAAATCACTACCTGACCTGCGAGCGAGTTTTCCAGCTGTGCAACAAAACTACTAGAGGCTTTAATGGTACCTCTATGCTGGGAAGCAATACTTGGCATATACAGACTGTTACAGGGTTTATTTGTTTTAAGGCCTACATATGCTACCTTGCAGCTTCAAAATGTGTACAGAAATATAGTTGTTTTGGAAATATCCTGAGTTGTGGATCTGAGGACTGATTTCATGAACGTTGTTGTGGATTAAAGCTGCCAACTAAAGACTTTCCAGCGAGTGAATAGAGACCGGTTTGACTGGTTGAGCTGGTTTGCTGATAATCGTTGCTTCACACCGCAATGAATGAACACGTTTAACAACCGCACACTTTGTCAGCTCTCTGTGAACTGTTTGTTCTCATGTGTGTTGTGCTGGAATTCCTGACCGTCTGATTCGCTTGTGGCTGCTGTAGCTGACTTTATAAAAGCAGTGTTTTGTTTTGTGCATGTTATTGGTAAAATAATTTCCGAGTTAAGTTCTGTTTACTTGTTAAAGTACATGATTTAATCTTGCTCCACCTATGAATCCATTTTCTCTTTGGTCTGACGTCACTGAGGCCACACACATACGCTTATAATGTTCAGTCCGGGTTAAGATAACCTTCAAACGCATTGTACCTCTGTACAATACAACCAGCCTTGGTGATGCAGTCAAACATGTACATTTTACTAGAGCAATAGTTGATAATGACTGTTACTGATGTTGGTTCAGTTGTAGATGTTGAAGCATTGGTTCTTAACCTTTTTGAGTTGAAGGCCCTCCAGTGTCCACAATATTTGAAGGTCCCCCTCACTATATTAAATGTAAGATAGTTTGGATATTTCTGCTGAAGTCAAGGCAAAGCTTCTTGTTTTTTTTTTTTAATTAACAGAAGCTTGGTGTTTTAAATTAACCATGATTCATTTTGTGATTTGTTTTTTTGCAATAAAAACAAGTTGTTAGGAGGAAATAAGTTACTTTTTAACATTTAGAATGATTACAGTTAGATTATTTAAATTTAAGAATAATTTATAAATTTAAATACGTTCAAATATATAGTTTTCCCTCTTTTTTCTTTTTTTTTTTAAGTTTACTTAGTCTCTTGTTTCTACCTTGTATGGGTTTCTTTATTTTGTTGAACACACCAACTGTTAGGTTACCAAGATTCTTCAAAAATGAAAAAATAAATACATAAAAAATTAAATAATAATACTAATACTAATACTACTAATAATAATATGAAATACTATGGAAGTAAAGGGATATCGGCAATTGTTTGGTTACCAACATTTTACATAATAATAATAATAATAATAATAACCCCCCAAAAAGGAATGGTCTTTTGGTAACCGTTTGGTTACCAACATTCTCAAAAAAAAAAAAAAAAAAAAAAAAACACAGCAACTGTTTGGTTACTAGTATTCTGCATAAATAAAAAAAAAAAAAAAAAAAAAGGAAAGGTATTTTGCTGAACACGGCAATTGTTTGGTTACCAGCATAATATAATAAAATAAAGTGAAATAAAATAATGTGAAATAAAATAAAATAAAATGATGTGAAATAAAATAAAATAAAATGTGAAATAAAATAAAATAATGTAAAATTATTATAAAAGGAAAGGTCTTTTGTTGAACACAGTAAAATAAATAAGATATTAAATTAAATAAATGAATAAAATAAATAATTAAAAGAAAAGGTCTTTTGTTGAACACCGCAACTCTTTGGTTACCAGCATCTTTCAATAATAATAAAAAAAATAAAATAATAAAATAAAATAAATTTAAATAAATACAGGAAAGGTCTTTTGTTGGACACAATAAAATATTAAATTAAATAAATGAATAAAATGAATAAATAAAGAAAGTCTTTTGTTGAACACAGCAACTGTTTGGTTACCAGCATCTTTCAATAATAAAAAAAAATAAAATAAAGGTATTTACTTGAACAAAGCAACTGTTGGTTACCAACATTCTTCAAAAATGACGACAAAATAAAAAACTCAAAATAAAAAAATAAAACTAAATACATAAAAAATGCTATAGAAGTCGGTGGATACAGGCAATTGTTTGGTTACCAACATTCTTCATAAAATAAAATGAAATGAAAAAATACTATGGAAATCAATGGCTACTGGTCACTGTTTGAAACATATTTTTTTTTTATGTTCAACAGTTTGGAACAGCATGAGGGTGAGTAAATTGACAGTTTTCTTTTTTGGGTGAACTATTTTTCTTTATCTCATCCTTGAGCAACTTAGCCCTGATTAGGAGCCACTGTGTTAAAGAAGTGTCAGTCTTTTTGTTTTACCAGTACACCACACAACCACTGTTCACCGTCCCCTATAAAACCTGGCACGCTGATGCTTTTAAAAGAAGCCTTACTGCTGTAAACGAGAAGCTGCATTCTGTGATTGGCAATTATATTGACAACAAAAATAATTGGACTTGTGGGTTTCTGTTGGCAACACTCTACCTTCAGACAGCTTTTCATGAGCTTGCATTTGTCTTACTTAATACCCATTTGGCATATTCCTGCGTAGACGCGCTCTGGTTTACCATAATGTCTCTGTCATATGTACGCCGATTCAGGCCAAGACGGAGAAGCGCGGAAAGCTGGAGCCGATCGGATTCTGAATCCAAAAAACCCGACTCCCCAGATTGCGTCTTCGTCGGCAGAAAGACTGGGCATCTTTTGCTGTGATCCTGATTAATTAGTTTTGAATTATGTTTTTTCTTTTTCATTTCCCAAATTAATCTCAATGCAGTGCTGTTCATATCAGTCGAGGATCAAATCAAATCCTCTTCCATTTGGTTGACGATAATGGTGTTTACGTCCGCCGTATACGAGCCACAGCGATCTGGCGCGGGGAGATTTCCAGTAGCCTGGGATTTCAGTTGTGGGACGCCCTGGAACTGATATATCCTCTCTGTGTGCGAGAGAACACGAACACTCCCTCCAGTCCTTTCTAATCTCCTCCAGTTCCTTTCTAACAGCCTTTTGTGGCCCTTCCTCAAAGTGCGGCTAATCCCGAGCAGTATCCGCCTCCCCTCTGTACTTCCAAACTCCGCCGTGACTTCAGGGGTCCGTCACCCTCAGCCCCTTTATATCTCTCTCACACGCTTTCTTTCCAAGTCAATGTCCTCAGCGTCCTAGAAGTGCTTCGTTTGAGTCCTCACTTAAACGTTTGTCTGTAATCTTTTGGCGGCATCTTATTTCGAGATGCATATTAAGTCAGTGTTCTCAGGCCTGGAGGGGAAGGTCACATGTTAGTCACACGCTCGCTGTTTTTTTTTTCTTTCTTTTTTTTCTTTCCCCTCTTTTCCCAGTGGAAAGGTTTTATGGAGTAGTAATTCTGACTCAGAGGGGCCGGTCTGTTGGGAACGCAAGAGACGCTAAGAGAAAATGGGACTGGAATATGTTGGATGCAATAATTCAATAGATTGCAATGTAGTCTTTATGTAAAAATATATTGATACTTGTACATCAGGGCAACACACTTGTGTATTTGCACGGAGTATGTTTTCTGGCCTTATGAGCTGATGAGTATTTCTTTTTTTAATGAAATAGTCAAACAGTTATTAAATTATCTTTTTAAACCCATCTCTCTAATTTAAAGATGGTTATTACTAGGGCTTTAACTAGGGCTGCACGATTAATCGAACGATGTTGTGAGGCGCGTTTAGTCAATGAAGCCGGTACTTTGATTAGTAGTGTATCTCCATCAGGTGCGTTCAGCTGGAGCGGCAATTAATACACAGAGACGTAAATCACTGACAAGCTACGCCAAATCGCGCTCAAAATCGCATTCTGAACGCGTTTATTGAACAGTTGTATTAAATCAATATCACATACTCTTTTGGAAGATAGCGCCCCACCATGAAACAGTGAAGCTCGCTCAAGAAAAAAAAGTCAATGCCTAAAAAATTGTAAATTAAAAAAACTATTTTTTGTTAAAACTACAAAAGGTGAGTTTAGTAGGAAACTCTGTTGAAAGCAGATGGATATTTAGTGGGGGTGTAAAAATTAATCGTTTTTACGATGCATTGCGATGCAGACAAGGACGATTCAGTAATAGACCATAACCGATTATAACGGACTCAGTCCCGCTGCCAGAACACGCGACCCGGGGGGCTTGTATGATTTTCTGGGAGGGGGGTTGGGCTAACGAGGGGAGTACTCTATATGAATAAAATATAGGGTTGGGAATCGAAAATCGATTCGGATTCTGGAATCGGATACTTAAGATAAAGAATCGGATACTTGTTATAATATTAAAATTTCGATTCCTCGTTTCGATTCCTGGTTGCATTTTTTCCATCTAGTGATCTGCCAGGACCTTCCGCGCATGCAATCTGCCAGGACTTTACGTGGTAATGTAAACATCAGTCGAAAAGATGGATCACGGTAAGCGTTTAAAAGTGTGTCTACGCTTTGTAAAAACCGAAGACAAATCTACCGCTGCACGCAAACTTCATCTTAGAGATCTGCAAGGGACGGATTTTAGTCCTGCGCCCGCCCACTCCAGAAGGAATATATGTTATTTCGTCCCGCAAAAGCCCACATAAAAGTCACTTATACCCCCGCGGGAAGACAGGTATCTACTTTATCTCTTGGCTGCATGAAACAAACCCTCCCGGTAATGTGAAGGCAAAGATGACCAGAGTAATAGTAACGAACTCGCGCGTGCCTAATGTATTCATTCTTGTATATCGGAGTCGTACATTAGGCACGCATAAGTCCGCTGTTGATTCACAAACTATTCATGCTTTCGGTGCTCTGATCCATAGTATTTTTGCGTGAAATTTCAAAATATTTGCATAGTTTTCAAAATGAATGTCCTGTGAGTTTTTTATAATGAATGCTTACCCATAGAGGTGGATCTTGTAAGGGTCAGTGTTGTTTAAGCACATATGAGCACCAGCATAAACAGATTTACAATGTATTTACTGTATTTTTCATTTATATGTTTATTTTATAATAAATACAAACAGTAGATATTCAGTCACTTAAGAAAGAGTACTCTGAAGTTGTGAAGAATGTCTGAATTAAATAATTTAGGTGCTTTAAATCTGTATATGTGTATTCTTGTTAAGTTAGAGCAGAGGATTTTCTTTTAAATTCAAAAGTATAGCTTTAATTTAAAGTTTGTTTGATTTTTTTTTTTTTATAACATGCAGGAGAAAAATAAAAAGGCAAAACTAATGTTTAGGTTAATAAAAAAGGTTAAAAAATAAACACTTTAGAGGAAATGTCAGGCATAGGGGGGCCTTGCAAAACTGACCCGAGAAGAAGGGGGCCCTGATATAAAAAAGGTTGAGAACCCCTGTAATAAAATAATATGTTGCAAGCTAGCACTGAAAATAAACATGTTTAATATATTAATGTTTGACTTTTGTGTTTGTTGTTTTTTTTTTTTTTTTACTAAATCGGAATCGAAACTGGGAATCGAAAAGAATCGGAATCGATAAGTGGAATCTGAATCGGAATCGAAATCGATAAAATTCAAACGATACCCACCCCTAATAAAATAAGTCTTCAGATTTTAACAACTGAAAGGATTATTGACACTTTCTTTACACACCGGTGCATTTAACAAACTAACAAACATCAGTATGTATTTAACAAATGTCTTTTTTTTGTTAGTAATTCATTTAAAAGACTGAAACATTATCAGGGTTCCCGCGGGGTCTTAAAAAGTCTCAAATTTAAAAATCACAATTTTAGGCCTTAAAAAGTCTTAAATTCGCTGTTCTAGGTCTTAAATAATTTTACACAGGTCTTATTTTTCCGATGTCCATGTAACGCTACCTCTAATGCTCATTTAAATTATCTTTTTGTTGTTTCCGTGGTGTTGTAGTTCTTTATTTCACTATTCCAAATATAATTTGCTGTATTTAAGCTACAAATGAGACCAACATGCAACAGCCAATCAGCTTTCTGTCATTGGCGCGAGTCTCTCTCCGATTGAACCGCAGAAGTAAAATGGATTTAACTTTTTAGCTATGAGGAAGTGCAAGTTTAGCGATACTTAGCTTGAAAAAAAAAATGAATATAGGGCTTGGCTAAGGCCAGTTGCTAACAACTGTAGATTTTTTTTTTCTCTGTGGAAGTTACTGCGTCTTCGGACAGAATCGCAGTAGCAGAATACAGGTCAAACTACCTTTTTCTGTATATAATGTTCTCAATAATAATAAGATATATAGGTCGAGCTAGCTGACCGCCAGCCTTCGAGATACTTTTAAAATGTTTTTTTCTTTTCTTGCCCGACCGAACAAACCGCCTGATTAAAACTGAAGTGACAAAAACAACTAGCGAAGCATAGAAAGGCAAGAAAGATTCCTATTTTAATACATTCAACGTAAACAGAAATTGATAATGGATAGTGTATTTCTGGTCTATTTGTGAGAAACACACTGAGGTAAAAATTTAAAATGTATAGTTTATTTATGACATGATATAGTTCAGTAATATACCAAGTGAGCTTTTTGCTGAAAATTCTCACAATTACAAATGTTACATTAATTTTAGCTCAATAAACAAGTAGTTAGTCAAGTAGTTACTTACATATTAGACAAAATATTTCCACTGTTTTGTTCTGTTTCACCAACGGAAATGGTTCCAAACAAGGATCGCATTTTTTTTTTTACGTCAGATATTTCTAGTGGTACTTTTATGGAGATATTTTGTGTGGAATAGTATCTGCTGATATGAAAAGTTCACTGTATATCGTAGTAATAAATTTAATTTATGACAGCCATGAAATTGTTTACTTTTTACATTAAACACATTAAATATTACATGTATGCATGTAATATAATATCTATTTCCATTACAGGTTTAGGTCTTAAATTTCATATAAGGTGGTATTAAAAAGGTCTTAAAGTCTTAAATTTCACTTGTTCATATCTGCAGAAACCCTGATTATTTTAATTGGTTGAAAAGGCTGGCTAAAAGCACTGAGTGCGTCTATCTGGCTCAGCACCGTTTTACACAAATATAATGTTTTGTTGATATTGTGAGTGCAATTAATAATAGTAGACCTTTTGCAGTTTTGAATGATGTAGAACTCCTACCTTTATCCACAAAAATGGTGTATTTTAGGTTTCCACTGTTATTAAGAAAAAATGCAAGTGATCGCGATTCGCGTTTGAGCTTCCATGTCAGCTGCAAAGCCCGCTTTCGCTTTCACTCTCTGCACAAACGATTGGACATGCTCTAACTGCGCACATTTATCTAGATTAAATGTTTAAATTAATATTCTGAAATGCATCACGTGTTTTATGTCTATAGATTTTATTTAATGCAAGTCGTATTGATTTGAGAAGGCTAAATTTATCGATTAAAAGCTTGAATTTAACAAACATAAAATGTTCCAAACATATTTCTAAATTAACTTAAAAAGGAAACAAAACGAAATCTAGCCACTTTGCCATTAGAATCCAAAACTGAACTATTTTAATTGCTGCACAAACTCTGTTCTGATAAATTGTCGGACGAGGACGGGGCTCGGGTCTGAGAGTCTCAGGCTGGGCTCGTGCAGGACTCTATTCGTTCCCTCGTTTCAATTAAATAAGATCTGAGCGGTACCTCTCGGTTGAAATCGTATTCGGTTTAGTTTTTCGTGTTTAAAATGACAATAGCGGCAGCTTTTATAGCAAAAGATATGGCCCTTTTCTCTGGTGGAAAACCCCGGGTTTCGCCACCTGTTAAATACACTGGAGCCGCGATATAAGCTTCCCTCACGCAGACACTTTTCAGAAAAGATTATGGCGGAACTTGTAACGCGCCGAGTCGGGATAGCTCGCCTAACTCACGTTGCAGCAGAAAATTCCACATCTTGAGCTTTATTCTCCTGGCAACAGCGTTACTTATTAAAGAAGACAACTTAAATGAGCAACAGAAATTAGAAATAAAACCATCGCACCCGCACACATACGGTACTCATGGCGTATAGCTGCAGACTGTGCACAGAACTGAACTCTGCTCTTAAAGGAGCCACAACATTTTCACCCGTTACAAACTCTACAACGAAACCAAAGCCCAGGATTTACTTTTGTGTATTTGTTCTAAATGTTGCTGTTGTGTTCTGTGTCCAGACTTTAGTTTTGTTTGATGCATTCAAGAAGTCTGTTTTCTTTGAGAAGGTAAGATTCAAGTTTCAGTTCATATATCTGACTGTTTGTATTTATTAAGACAATTGTATATATTTGAAGTAAAATTGAAAAATGAGTATGCATCGTCAATGCATCGAGATATTGATGACATGATAATCGTAATCGAACCGTAAGACCACTGTAGGTTCACACCCCTAATATTTAGTGGGGAAAGAGGGCGTCAGGATGGATGGAGGCAGGATATTGAGGATGAAAGAAGGAAATGGAAGGGAAGAGAGGAAAAGTGCGTTCGAAAGAGCGAGCGAGTGAGACACTGAGCCATTTTCACACAGGAACCCCAGCGGCATGACATTTCAAGACCACCCGCATTTTCCCCTGCACCCCTCCCTGACAGAGCGCCAGTGCCAAGTGCTCCAGTCCTGTCAGATGTCTGCGACTCTTTCCATCCGTCTTTCCTCTCTCTCTTTCTGCCCTGTTCCTTTTCACTTAGTTTCCCATCTAACAGCTTTGTCCTTGTTGCGGTTCCCTCTTTTTCGTACTCTCTCTTTGTTGTGCTGTCTGCTTGCAGAGAGTGCTTCATTTATGCTTCTCTTTTTTTGTCCTGTAGCTTTTATATTTATTAATAGTGTTTGCTAAGGCAAGCATGACTGTTACACTCGTGCATACTGGGGGTTAGTGATTTCAACTCATTCCTGCGCTGTTTGTGCTTCTTGAATGATGCCTCAGAAAATGTGGTTTGAGGAGAAGTGATAATAGGGCTGGGCGGTTCACCGGTCTCATAGTCAGCACCGGTGTGACATTGCGCCACGACATGGATTTTCTAATACCGTCAATACCGTAATAAATCAATTATGTGCCTCGAACGGCTGCATTTACATCAATAATAGCTCATTCTAAATAAGGCATTACATTTTCTTCAAACGTTCAGTTGTGGTCTGAATACCAGTCCTCATACTATAGTATTGTTGTTATTGTTGTAAATAAAAAAGTAAAACATATTCGTATCAGCTTTGCAGGTGGTGGGTAAAAGGGGAGTGGCCATTAAACGACTGGTGAAACATCGTGAAGAAAGGTCGGGCCTGTAGCCTATACCAGGGGCGGAGTGGCAAAAAAAACCCGGGACTTTTCCCGGCGGCCGGCCGAAGGATTTACAGCGGATCACAAACTGAGCGGACGCGAGGCGAAAGCGACCGGCCTGTTTACTTTTACTTTCGATTTTGCGATAATGCTCACTCTGTGTAAAGGGAGTAGCACATCTTATAATAGATATTTGTCAGTGAGTACAAGATTGCAGCAAATCCTCCAGTCTATGTTTGTCATCTCTCTTTACTTTCAACCCGTGATCCTTCAAATCTAAAGGTCATTGTACACTGAGTCCGATTTTCGTATGCGTTTTTTTTTTAGTTTTCTCATATTCGCCATCCTTATCAAAATGCTTATTATGGATGCGAAAATGCAGAAAATCAAACACGATACGATTTTTTTTTTTTTTTTTTTTTTGACGGGCGAAAGTTTCAGAGGCAGTGTGTAAACTCGATTAACATAACCTGTATTTTTTTTTTTAACGTGCAAAAATCTCGGACGAAAATCTCGTACTCATGTGTGCAATGACATTAACTCCAGCAGCTCGTGTCGGATGCAGGGTTGCCAAGTCCACGTTTTTCCCCACAGAATTGGTCTACTTTTAAACTGTTGCTATGGGTTGATTTCCCCCAGTTATTTAAAGGTTTTAAATATTGCAGACATTTCAATAAAAATTATTTTTGTTTTGTTGTACACTGTTAAGTAAGATCTTTAGGTTTTTTTGTAAAATAAATATGTTGAGAATGCATACTCTCCCATGTCTCTTTTTGATAAGGATACCTACCATTTACTTATATTATAAAAATATTAACTTTATTCACATACTAAAGGGACAGGACAGGCTGCTACTCCCAAAATGTACCAAAAAAAGTAATACCGTGATATTATACCGTCACCGTTCAAAAGATGAAAAATACCGTGATATTAATTTTAGGTCATATCGCCCACCCCTAAGTGATAATATTGGACTAAAATACTGAAGACGTGTTCACCAGTTATGGCTTTTTATCTCAGTTCTGGCTTTATATTGTTTATTATTATTATTATTATTATTATTATTATTATTATTATTATTATTATTATTATTATTATTATTATTATTATTAAAACAGGCTAGTAACTTCCAAGTCATGTTAGTGACATGTTAATCATGCTAACAACTTGCTAATCATGTTAAAACCATGCTAGCAACATGTTAGCAACTTGGTAATCATGCTAGAAACATGTTAGCATCTTGGTTATCATGTTAGAAACATGTTAGCATCTTGGTTATCATGTTAGAAACATGTTAGCATCTTGGTTATCATGTTAGAAACATGTTAGCATCTTGGTTATCATGTTAGAAACATGTTAGCATCTTGGTTATCATGTTAGAAACATGTTAGCATTTTGGTTATGTTAGAAACATGTTTGCATCTTGGTTATCATGTTAGAAACATGTTAGTATCCTGGTTATCATGTTAGAAACATGTTAGCATCTTGGTTATCATGTTAGAAACATGTTAGCATCTTGGTTATCATGTTAGAAACATGTTAGCATCTTGGTTATCATGTTAGAAACATGTTAGCATCTTGGTTATCATGTTAGAAACATGTTAGTATCCTGGTTATCATGTTAGAAACATGTTAGCATCTTGGTTATCATGTTAGAAACATGTTAGCATCTTGGTTATCATGTTAGAAACATGTTAGCATCTTGGTTATCATGTTAGAAACATGTTAGCATCTTGGTTATCATGTTAGAAACATGTTAGCATCTTGGTTATCATGTTAGAAACATGTTAGCATCTTGGTTATCATGTTAGAAACATGTTAGTATCCTGGTTATCATGTTAGAAACATGTTAGTATCCTGGTTATCATGTTAGAAACATGTTAGCATCCTGGTTATCATGTTAGAAACATGTTAGCATCTTGGTTATCATGTTAGAAACATGTTAGCATCTTGGTTATCATGTTAGAAACATGTTAGTATCCTGGTTATCATGTTAGAAACATGTTAGCATCTTGGTTATCATGTTAGAAACATGTTAGCATCTTGGTTATCATGTTAGAAACATGTTAGCATCTTGGTTATCATGTTAGAAACATGTTAGTATCTTGGTTATCATGTTAGAAACATGTTAGCAACTTGTTAATCGTGTTAGAACCATGTTAGCAACTTGTTAATCGTGTTAGAACCATGTTAACAACTTGCTAGTAACTTGATAATCATGTTAGAATCATGTTAGCAACATGCTAATCATGCTAGACACATGATAACACGTTGCTAGTATAATTACCAAGTTGCTATGTTAGAAACGAGCTAAAAACTTGGTAATCATGCTAGAATCATGTTAACAACATGCTAGTAACATGTTAATCATGTTAGAAACATGCTAGCAAAATGCTAATCATGCTAGAAACATGCTATCAAATTGTTAATCATGTTATAAACGTTAAAAACATGCCAACAAGTTAATCATGTTAGAAACATGTTAGCAACTTGTTAATCTTGTTAGAAACATGTTAGCAACTTGTTAATCTTGTTAGAAACATGCTAGCAACTTGTTAATCTTGTTAGAAACATGCTAACAGCATGCTAGTATCGTGTTAATTATATTAGAGACATGTTAGCAACTTGTTAATCATGCTAGTAACTTGAATCATGTTAACAGCCTTTAATCATGTTAATGTCATGTTAGAATCATGTTAGCAATATGCTAATCATGCTAGACACATGATAGCTACTTGGTAATTATGCTAGCAACATGTTAATCATGTTAGAAACAAGCTAAAATCTTGGTAATCATGCTAGAATCATGTTAACAACTTGATGATCATGCTATAAACATGTTAAAAATATGCTAACAACTTGTTAATCATGTTAGAAACAGGTTAGCAAATCGGTAATCATGATAGAATCATGCTAGAAACATGCTAATAACTTGTTAGTCATGCTATACACATGTTAAACACATGCTAACAACTTGTTAATCATGCTATAAACATGTTAAGAACATGCTAACAACTTGTTAATCATGTTAGAAACAGGTTAGCAAATCGGTAATCATGCTAGAAACATGCTAATCATTAGAAACATGCTAACAGCATGCTAGTAACATGTTAATTATGTTAGAAACATGTTAGCAACTTACTGATCATGTTAACATGTTAGTAATATGTTAGTCATGTTAAGAACACGTTAGCAACTTGCTAGTCATGTTGAAACATGCTATCTGTTTAGCTGTCTATATCTATCTATTAAACATTAGACTACTTTAAATTTCAAACCATTTCAGACTGAAAACCCTCAAATCTAAAACTCGTTACACTTCACACTACATGAATATATGCATTTTTTTTTCTTCAAAAATTATCTGCCTATCTGTCAACTACCCATAAACATTTGCAAGTGATGGGAAATAAAGTCTCAGAATTGCAGTAGATAAACTTGTAACAGTTTTTGTCGAATGAGGGTCTCAGATCTTACACTGGGACTAGAAAGGTTTATAGTTGGTTGAGTTAGGTTGTTGGGTTGGGCGATTTGACTAACATCTTGTTTCACAATATCAGAGGTCTAATAACTACCGTTGCTGTCCTATGGTGTGAGACACATAAAGAACCACAGATTTGTTTTATCTCAAAATATCTTTACATTTCTTTGCAATAGGGGAGATATAAAATATGATGATATTATATCATTATAAAATGATATAATTTTCAGCAGGTTTGAATGAATAACAGCAAGTTTGTCTTTTCATATTACAGAATTGAATAAGCAAATGTAAAAAAAACCAAAAAACTCTGCATTGTTTTCACTGTAGAAATTAGAAGTAATTAGATTCCTATTAAAGAAAATTCCTATTAAAATGAAAAAATATTCAGATTGGTTTTATTCTTTTGCTGTTTGATTAATGTCACTTTAAGACAAATGCACATATCTAATATCCTGACACTTTCAGTTTTGACCAGTGTTTGTTTCAGTGTTTACATTAGTGATGCGCGGATGGCGGTTATATCCGCGGTCGGGTAACAGAAAAATGCATTCTGATTATTTACGGGTGGATGAGATAAATCAATGATGCAAATATTAACTACATTTTCTAAAACATGAACGTGTTTTATGTACTTTTTAATCAGGCAGACGATTTCATTTTGTGTAGTTTTTGGTGACAGAAACGGTGACATTCCCTATAAAGTCTGAACTAGTGATGCTCCGATTGATCGGCCACCGATCATGATCGGCCGATATTGGCTAAAAATAGCTTGATTGGCGAACCCCAAAAGCGCCGATCAAAAAAGCCGATCACTTGACGTAAATTACTGGCACGACTTTTTCACATGTGCATGCACGGCGCACAGGTAAACAACAGCAGAGCGGAGCTTACCAGTGGCAACATGAGTACTAAACTCCTTATTCGTTTAGTAAGGGTAGTGTTGTTATTGGGCATGTGACTAAGCTGTGGTGTACAGAGCGCTATAGTTTTGGCGGAGACGTTCAAGTTTACTTTCGGTTTCATTCTCTGCTATCTTCAGTGAGTGGTAAATGTGCGTGTTTGAATGTAAATGAATGTATCTTTCTATACCCGTCATATTGCAATACTGTTACCGCTGTATGTCTGATCGTTGTCATCAGATCATGTTGTAGTTCAGTTCATACAGAATGAGGAGAAACGGTGCCCTGTAATTCACGTGTGGATGTTTAGCGCCATTTTATCGCATCGTAATTCTAATGAACGCATATGTTTGTTTCCTATATACAGACGGATTCTGATATATCGCATTTAATTCAGCCCAAACCACATTTTACTACCTTTATCCTAATGACTGTGCAATGCTGGATAATATAATCCTTACATCATCTTAAAAAGCAGCTACAAATGTCAAGCAAAGAACATTTACAATATCAAAGAACTTCATCACTAACTAGTGTAGCCCAGTCTAGTGCGAGGTACACTTTAAAAAACACTCCTGTTATAATCAGTTTATCTACACTGTATGATGAATAAATCTCTTACCCATGCGGTGCGTAAAGGCAAGTTTCTGAAGCATCCTAGAACCGACTCTCCACGCTGCATCACTAAAGTTAGGCGCCTTTTGACGGAGAATAATAATAATCGTCTTGCTATCAAAGGCATCAGCAACTGGCGATATCTCTAACTATCGTCGATACACGATACTATCGTCTACAACCCTAACTTGGTGGTTCTTCAAGATCTTGACTGTAGCCTATTTCTACAGTTTTTTTTCCCAATATAGTTAATTTAGAGTTGGTTTCATTTCTACAAATGGTGCAAACTCTGCTAGATTATAGATCAAAGATTCCCATTCCCCTGCCATTCTGTGATCGGCAGTGATCGGCAATCGGCAGATCATGATCTTGGTAATCGGTGATCGGCCCCAAAAATGCTGATCGGAGCATCTCTAGCCGCTGCGTATCTCCGTTCAAACACAGCGGCGTTTCGTTTATGAATGAACGTGCGTTTTTAAACGAATCTAGTGAAATGATTCAATTTCCCATTCAAACAGAGAGTCACTTGCTTTATTCCTGAATGAACCATCCGTTTGAACGAATCAAATGAATGAAATTATTCAGTAATTAAATCAGTGTCTTGCCGCCATCTGCTGGCAGATCTGTTCAGTTATTTATATCTGTAACATTTCTGTTTTCAAAATGTTATTTTTAAAACATTAATCTTAATATGAATTTATGAATTTGATTGCACTCATGCATCTCTTTTCCCCCCTTTTTTATCCAACAATGTGCAAGCAGATTTGGTATCTCAAAGCAAATAAATCTTAATGACAAAGTGAATTGTATACATTCTTCAATTTTGAAGGTAAAATACCCCCACCGATATCGGTCTGGTATCGGTATCGGCCGATACTCAGAATTTTTGGGATCGGATTGTTTTGAAAAAATGGTATCGTTGCATCCCTAATTCATACGCGAGAGCATGTCAGGCTAGGCGCGCAGTGCTATAATAATAATTATTATTGATTGCTTATTTGAATCAGTAGATTATAACGAAAACAATACCTTCATAAAAATGAAAAGAAGCAGATTTTTACGATCAGACATTTCTTAAACTGGTGAACCCCTGTGAACTTGATTAAACGTATATAAGTGTGCAGCGATGTTCTGATCGGCTGAATCAATCTGCTGTTCAAAACGAACCATCCATTTGTCATATCATCATGCAAAACTAAGAATTACAATAAGTGTAATATGACGGTCGGGTGCGGTTATCTAAATCAGAGAAAAATATAGGTGCGGGTGGGTGGCTGGCGGATCATTTATTTGAAGCTGCAGATTCGGGTGACGATTGAGCCCATCCGCGCATCTCTAGTTTACATAGACTTAAGACATAACCGACTGCGTTTACGCATCGTACACAGAGCGTTGAGTTTTGACAGCTTATTGTGATTAATAACTCTATTAAACCTGATGCATGTCAGCTGCAAACCACAATATAAAACCCCTGATTGGCACTTTATACCGTCGCCACAATACATCATCATATTGCCCTGTCTTATTAGGTTGGAAACTGTTGACCACCTAACAATGTGATAAACTCACCTTGGCATTTACAACACAAGATTACAAAAAGCATATGCATTATTCACAGTTTCAAACATAATCTAATTTTATAAGTGTATATTACTATAATAACACCATCTCTTTTGGACTGTAAATGGATTGTTTTTCGGTGTGATCTGAACGCTGTCGAAGGCAGTGGTTCAGCGCAGCTCTCAGCCTGTTTTGCGCCGCTGTGCCGTTGCAGTATTCAGAGTCCGGGGCGTGTTTCCTGTTGCTATTCTGGGTCTTCCTGTGTGCGCGTGGCTTATTCAGGTTCAGGGGCCGTTGCTCTCGTTCATGCGCTTTCCGTTGCACACACAGTTTTTCCCCTCATCCTGTGCATTAGTTTAATCAAGCAGGATGCAAGAAAATCTGCTGCACTTTTTTTTTTATCAAGGATGCATGCATCAAATACGTTTCACATGAGTTTCTTTTCTTTTTTGTATTTCGTGTTCTCCTTCCCTCCCTTCGTTGTCTCTCTCTCGCTCTCTCTCTCTCTCTCTCTCTCTCTCTCTCTCTCTCTCTCTCTCGTTCACACACCCACTCTCAGCCCTCCAGCCCCCCTCCCTCCCTCCCTCTCTCTCTCTCTCTCTCTCTCTCTCTCTCTCTCTCTCTCTCCCCCCCTCTCTCCCTCTCTCTCTCTCTCTCTCTCTCTCTCTCTCAGCGCTCCTGCTCGGCTGACGGCAGCACAAAGGCCGTGTCTCACTGCAGCACTCGCTCTCTCGCTCTCTCTCTACTCTGTCTTTCCCTCCACTGCCTCTCCCATTATTCCTGTTTTTCCTCGTCTTTCCTCTTGCATACTTTTCTGGATTGCATCAATCCGGTGTTTTTTATTCTGTTGCCTTTCCTTTAGGTTTGCAGATGGGGTTTAGAATTCAGAGACTGTTCTTATTTAGAACTATTTCCATTTTTAAAACAGTCCATTTTATTCCTGATGTTTAATTACGTTAGTGTTTTTTTTTTTTAACTGTCTGGATGGCGTGGTAGTATGCATCGTGTGATTGTAGAAATGTCAGCTGGAAGCTTCTGCGGTGCTGTTTACACCTCTGTATATCCGTGGTGTTATTTACATCAAGCGGCAAGCAGACGACTACAGTGTGACGCAGGCGGATGCATTTCCAGTGTAGTCTATGAATGCAGTTAATGTTTTATGTTGCAGTTGCAATGCTGTAATGCTATTGATGCATGCATTTGCCATTGTAAATGGCTTTGTGCAATCTGATTACTTTTGTTTTACTGAGTAATGTTTCTTTGATGTTGTGTTTTTAATAGCACATAAGAAAACTTGCGCTGTTCTGTGTATGCGCTCAGAGACGGAGCAGAACACGTAAATGTAAAGTGATCTTTTAGCTCAAGGTGCGCCTAAACGGTCAAATACACGCAAAAATATTTCAAAATGAGGCGCTTGGTGATTATTTGTGTAAACCCTTGTCAGTTATGTCTTAAATGATCATAAACAGTTGAGAATGAAAATACGTGTATAACAGTATATTGGATCCGTGTGGCTCTTAAAGCGGCAACAAATAATATTCCTTCTGCCGTCTTTTTGCTTAATATTAATAAAATGTAAAAATACTAAGAGAAAAATCACTCACTGCTCTTGAATGAAGGACTTTTGTAGTTTTAATAAGAAACAAAGCATGTTCAATTACAGTGAAGACGTGGTTTTATTTTACATTTCAAATAATTACATTCAATTTCTGTAGTATTGTTAGATTGTTACTTTAGACTTGCATAAAAGTATTCAGTATTTTTTTTTTTAAATGCACTTATTTTTTTTCTCTCGCTGTATTGCTATCTTTAAATTAATCACTAATATAACATTTTGGACCCAGTCATAATCGTGTTAAATAATCGTGATTATAATATTGACCAATAATCGTGATTATGATTTTCGCCAAAATCGAGCAGCCCTAATTTTAATGCAGTTAACACAAGATGTTTATCAGATTATCTTCTTTAATCTTTAATAATGTTAATGCTAGGCCATTGTAGCCTAAATGTTTGCATAATAAATTGTTAAATCGAACAAAATATTTCTTTCTAACGCTACAATTTATAATGTCTACTTGATACTTTCTCATTTAGCACAACAATAGCTTCAAATAATCTTTTGTGGGTATTTTCACAGTCAAATTTATTTTGCAATTAATTAGATTAATAAATCGACATGTCATGTAATTAATTAGATTACAAAATTGAATCGACTGACAGCCATAATTGTACTATTTTTTTTTTTGTGTTTTTAACTTATGATGCTAATAATAATTTGCACTGATGCTGAAATCGCCCGTTCAATTTATTAACCTGGTCATACAAACAAAACAGTTCTGATTTTATAATGTACGATTTATATTGCCCAATATTTACTTAACATTTTGATATTTTGACACTTTTTTTCTCAGATATTTGGGATATTTGTTTGAAATTGCAAATCACTCTGAATTGCAATTTGGAATTTTTTTCTTTCTTTCTTTCTTTCTTTCTTTCTTTCTTTCTTTCTTTCTTTCTTTCTTTCTTTCTTTCTTTCTTTCTTTCTTTCTTTCTTTCTTTCTTTCTTTCTTTCTTTCTTTCTTTCTTTCTTTCTTTCTTTCTTTCTTTCTTTCTGTGACCTTTTTTTTTTTGGTCAAAGGAGGGTCTCAAGCCATATCTTGGGACTATACTAGATTTATAGTTGGTTGGCTTAGGTTGTGGGTCTGGGCAATAAAACCAAAATCCATCTTTTGTTTATGATATACAAAGTTTACATATACAAATTACAAACGGTAGACCAAATACATTCGAACAATGAAACAAATGAAACTAAATTTAGAACTTTCAGAAATAATGTTGCGAGAAATACTACAAACTTTAATTAAATGTCTTCACTGTGGAAGTTAAATAATTTCCTATTATTGATACAAAACATACGGAGCCCCTTACGTCACCTGTAGAAGAAAAATAATTAATCCGTGGGGACGGTTTTGCAATTCGTTCCCTCAGTTTATAAACCGTACTCACGAATTCTTAAACTGTTCCCTCGGTTTAACAATTCATGCCCACGGATTAACAAACCGTGCCCACGAATTTCCAATCCGTGCGCTCAGATTTTGTAAACCGTACCCTCGGATTTTGAATCCGTACCCACAAATTCATAATCCGTGCGCACGCTTTCGCAATCCGTTCCCACAGTTTGTAAACTGCTCTCACGGATTTGTGATTATGATAAGCTTTTTTTTCACCCAGAGTTAGATGCATGCTGCACTATTAATGTTATTATTAAATAAGGCCTATTATTACATTGCATTTAGTTTGAGAGCAAAGGAATGGCAACATCACCTGTACATTATTTGTTTTGTATTGCTTTTTACCTTCTCCTCTCCAAAACTCGTTTTTTTTTAATTCAGGTAATTTTATATTTTGAAAAATATTATTATATAAAACAAAGCCGTTTGAACAGCGCTCTTCACTTATTCTTTTATTTTGGTACCATGACCGCACTTACAAAACAGGCTTCTTTTTATCGTTTATTTTATATTAATAACCAATAGGTTAAAACACATGATGTTTTGGCAGCTAGTCTATTGGTGATTAATATAAAATAAAGCTAAAACTCTGTTTTGTCAGTGTTGCATAGTCTCATATAGCCTACTGAGAAATAAAGTGCAAAACAATGCATCCAGCACTTAAACAGGTGTCCTGTTTGAATTTGGGGGCGGGGCCACAAATCCGTGAGAGCAGTTTACAAACTGTGGGAACGGATTGCGAAAGCGTGCGCACGGATTATGAATTTGTGGGTACGGATTCAAAATCCGAGGGTACGGTTTACAAAATCTGAGCGCACGGATTGGAAATTCGTGGGCACGGTTTGTTAATCCGTGGGAACGAATTGTTAAACCGAGGGAACAGTTTAAGAATTCGTGAGTACGGTTTATAAACTGAGGGAACGAATTGCAAAACCGTCCCCACGGATAAATGATTTTTCTTCTACAGGTGACGTAAGGGGCTCCGTAAAAACATGATTTGGAGACTTTTAAAAAAAATATTTTGTAATATTTTAACTTATGCAAAGAATAATTTGCACTGATGCTGAATGCGCTTATTCAATTTATGCATCTGGTCATATTAACAAAGTCTGCAAAGATGCATGGTCTGTTGTTAATAGTGTAGCAATGCATAAAGCACCATTCACACCTCGCTTTCAAGTCAAACAGCTGCAAATCCTTGTGACTCAATCAAAAATGTTGCAAAATCAGCGTGTAAATATTTCGCCCTCGCACAATTTCCTATTGCATGGATTCCTATTGAAATGACTGGGTTCCACCAACGCAATGGAAAATGTGACTGCACCTTTAATCATATTGCAACTAAATCTAATCTTATCCAGCATTCTCTGAACACAATGAGAGTAAATGAGATGAAGTACCTTTCATTTGTTATGTTTTTAATTGACGAATGATTAAAGTCTTTAATTCCACTTTCTCAAGTCAAAATTCACTTTCTCTCTGAAAAATAACATTTTGATAAATCACATTAAAATACATACTTGCATGCCATATTTTCTTGCACTGCTATTCAAGTACATTTTTGTCCTCAATTTAACCAGAAAATTCCTAAGATATTACAGTCTCTTCTTCTAGAGAAACCTACACACAAAACAAATAATAAACCAACAGTATCACAAATACTCGTATACGGTCACCAAAAGTAAAATAAATACAGGTTTCCTCTTTGCAAAAACATTTACAATGGTTCAAAGGTGTAATCCGAGTCTGCAATTCATTCCAAGCCTAAGGAGCATGAAAGAAACAGCAAATATACCAAATTCTGCGTAAACCCTTGGGGCATTCAGCTGTGAAGTAAGTACTAATAGCAATAGGAATCGTTAAGTGGAATTGTAACCAGAATCCCATTTAAACCCATAATGTTTTCATCCCTGTTCTCAGATCCGAGTTCTCTGGTCTCTTTTGCTCTAGCATTTTTGCGCACTCATATCTGCGGCACTCGCTCTGACTCTGGGGCTGCTCTGCTGTGGGAGGAGCGTTTCTCTGGAGAAGAGACGGGCAGTTTTTTTTCTCCTTTTTTCTGTGTCAGGCACCCAGCCCCCCAGAATCCAGCTCTCCTCCCTTCTCTCTCCCTGTGTTTCCACCCAGACGGAGCGGCTGCCTCCCTCACTAAAGCATCTGTGGTTCCCGCTACTATTGTGACCCACACAATAGACCCCCAATGCAGTCACAGACAACCCCTCCCCTCCGGCATCAAACACCAGAGATCCGTCCAGATGCCTCTGAATGGATGTTTTTATTTACAGATCTGACTGAGGTGTCCGTATCATGCAGTTTGGCTTCAGAAATTACTCGGGGTATTCTTGTGGAAACCCTCAGTCGTTACAGTCGTTTGATCTAGTGCAGTTATTATTAACCCAAAAAACGATGGGAAATATCAAAAGACACGCAGAGCGTTCGTCAGACTTTGGCTCGGCGGCTCCAGCTTTGATTGGTTTACTGCTAAATCCAATCACGGACATTCAGTCACTCTTAGAGAGAGTGACCGTGGCATATAGCGCAACAGTCGGCTTCCGGAAAAATCCCATTCATTTTCCCCATGGATAAATTGAGTTGTAGTGATTAATGTGTAAGAGGTTTCAAGACACGCCACCTTTATTTTTAAGAGTGTAGGGGTGGGAATCTTCAGGCACTTCACGATCCGATCCGATTCTGATTCTGGGAGTCACGATCCGATTCTTGATCTATATTTTTTTTCCAAAAAGTTCTGCTGTGCAAATACATCTCTACAACTTTTCATTTTAACAAAATGAAAAATTGCAGTTTCTATGCTTTTTGTTTATAGTTGGAATCTCTGTATGTCGGTACTGCCATCTTAAAAGTAAGGATGTGAATCTTCACTGGTTTCAACATTCAATTGAATTACGATTTTTATTATCAACTAAATATCACAATCTGCACATTTTTCAATATACATAGTTTCAATATTACTGCTCATGGCTACATTTTCATATACGTTTTATATCAATTTATTTATTTTTTATTGCAAAAAATATAACTTGAGTTTTTTGTTAATTGAAAAACAAACAAACAAGTAAGCTCAGCCCAGGTGACAAATGCAGCAAGTAATGTAATGCATAAAAAGTAACTGAGTAACGTAATTAGTTACTTTTTATGGATTAACTCAATATTGTAATGGATTACTTTTTAAAGTTACTTACCTTAAGACTGCTCTGAGACCAGCAATTTTAACAACTTCTCCATTGTTGTCCGATAATAGTACAAATAGGATGTGACAGTTGGTTGGTGTGATATTAGTGCCGCCCCTCCTCCACTGTGATTGGACAGCGGACTAAAAAGTAACAGTGAGAGCTGTTTTACCCAAAGTTTAATATTCTTCAACTTTCTGTGCCTAAAAAAGCTGAGCGTTCAGCATGGAAAAGATGGCCAGTGCCTCATTGCACTGTTGGCACCCCAAAAAATGCAGCTCTCTTATTAGCTATGTTTCCATCCACATATCTTTATGCACTTTTTAGAATACTGCATAAAAAATCGCAGGATGGAAATGGCAAGATGCACATAAATTCTAAGAATGTGCATAAAAAAACTTAAGCACACAAATGTGTAAGATCAACTTTTTTCCACCAATAAGAAATGAGCTTGCAGCATTCACTTGGGCATTTCGCAGCACGCTTTCAGAGTTGCTCTGAAACCCTGCACCTTCCCCAGCTCCGCCTGTATAGATCTGCCGCGGGTTAGTTTATGCTATTTGTGCAGCAGCAGCATGTCTTAAATACTCACTGCACTGTATCGCCATATGCTTTGGCAGTAGCAAGTTCCTTTACTTGCTTGCAGCAGCAGCCATAATCTTCAACTACAGCAATAACCAACAGCAGCAGTGTAGCAGAACTCATATCCATTACAATGCTTTTCCAAGAGTTGTCATGACAGAAATTAGTTTTTTCTAATGCTGATTTCATTTGATTGGTAACCTATTCTTATTAGGGCTCGAGCACCGGTGGTGTGAGGATCCTATTGTAATTGCTATTTTTATTGTCTTTTCCAAAATGAATCGCATTTTTGAGGGCCTAAACATGCTCAAACTCACGAGACTTTCCACATACATCAGAACTGGTGACAATTTACATCTGATATGGGTTTCAGAAGTGGGTGTGACAAGTTGCCTTTAATAAGGCCACCTATACACATTCAGCAGAGTGTGCTTTGAGCTACGCTTCATGTACATGCACAAAAATTGGTAAACTCATGTAACAGACCAATACCTAAACAAAGTTCTTTTGGAGCGAAATCCGGAACCCAACAGGAAGTTTTTTTTTTTTTGTTTGTTTGTTTTTTTAACATTTTCTCAGCCAATTTTGTGTAATTTTTGCCATTTTCAGGCATCGTACTTGAACGTACTCCTCCTAGATATTTGTTCAGATCAACACCAAATTTGGTGAGTCTAATCTAAAGGCCCATGTGACGTATATAACTCAGGCATACAATGTCCAATCTGCCTCAAACTTCACGTGTTTGATAACACTCCTGACCTGAAGACATGTGCATGCCCATGTTCAGTTATAGTCATAGCACCACCTGCTGGCAACAGGAAGTTTGGCACATCTAAATGACTTTGACATATTCCTCCTATATTTACTATATTAAAAGTAAATATAGCGAGGGCCCTTTCATCGCTGCTTGCAGCTTTAATTCTACTTGTTCTTATTCTGTTGTTTTAATTAGGCATTTTAAAACACTAAAATATCATTTGTTAAAAATTTGACAAAAGATGACATACTTTTAATAATGTTAGAAAAATGCCTTTACAAAGGTAAAAACAAAATTCCTTTGTAAATCACTTCGAAGAGTCAAATATCACCTCGTAATAGGAAGGCTAATTTTTATCTGTTTTTTTTTTTTGGATTATCGGTTAGAATGTGCTCCTGAAATTGAAAGTTAGGAGCACAAGTGCACCTAGAAAGAAAAGCAAGCGTAGAGCCCTGCCTGTAAAAACACACGTTTATGGTACCAAAGCAGAAAAGATCAACAGCAGTGTGAATGGTTTTGATCACATTAGTATTTATAAATTCCAGGCCTCTTCTGCTATGGGACGGGTGGGCATCAGTACTCAGAAGTCACCGCTATGATAAATCACACAAATTGTTTGTATTACTTAAGCATTTCACACCAATTGAAATTCATTAAGAACTATACACAGATGTGCCAAAACGTGGCTTAGTGTTTTATTTGTGATTCATCAAAGCAATTTTGTGGCAGCGCTCTTCATGGTGACTTTGAGTTCGGGGCAGCACTCCAGAGGAGATTAGGGGGCGTTCACACATGCGCCAAGACCACTGCTGTCTCCAAATGCTTTTTTAAGAAGCATTATTTAATGGGAGTATTTATAACTTGGCACAACATGCTGACAAAAATGAGATGCAGTGCAACAGCCAGGTTATCTGTTGAGCATCTGAGTCGAGAAAATTGCCCTGGAAAGGATAAGACCCTGAGTGTGAGTCTTTACTGTTTAACAGCCTCAGTTTAGATTAGAGCTCAGTTTACCATTATTGTTTCAGCTCTGCTAAGAGAAGTGAGTCATGGTATGTCTTGATGTGATTTAGTAACATGCTGTGTGTTTCAAAGTGAAGCGTGGCACTGTATACGCAGGAAGCTCATTATCAGGTGTTTTCAGTATCTTATATTGCTTTACAGCCGCACATGCTCTGAGTTTGGGTTTGGGAGCATTTGGGTATTAAACATGCGTTAACCATCTTTCCACATTTGTAATGAAAAACTGGCCAAAATAAACCAACTTGATGCCCTAATATTTTAAAATAAATTAAGCTATAAATATTAATTTAGTTGTATTTGTATTATTAGTATTATTATTAGTAGTAGTAGTATTTCTTACTGGATTTATTTTACAGTGGAATATTACAGTAATATTGTATTAATTTGTTTAATATGTATTATTACTATACATTTTTTTAATCATAATTGCACTTTTTTTATTGCACTTGTAATTTGTCTAATTGCAACCAGTTTTGTTTACTAGTTTTTGCTGGTTTTACTTGACTTTTTATTATTATTATTATTATTATTATTATTATTATTATTATTATTATTATTATTATTTCTAGATTTATTTTACAGTGAAAATTACAATAATATTGTCTTGTTTAATATTTATACTAATATTATTTATTTTTAAAATCACAATTGCAATTTATGTATTCAATTGCAACGAGTTTTTTATTTACTAGTTTTTGTTGGTTTTACATTAGTATTATTGATTTATTAATGTATTTATTTATTATGTATAAATTATAGATGTAATGTGTCTTTAATTGCAACTATTTTTTGTTTACTAGTTTTTGCTGGTTTTAATTGATTTATTATTATTAGTTTTTTTATTAGATTTTTCGTACTATAATTTATAGTGAAATTGCAGTAGTATCTTATTTTGTTTAATATTTATTTATAATTGCAAAATTTATATTTTAAAAATTACAATAGCATTAAGGTTTTTATTATTTTATATTATTAATATACTATTATTGTTATAATAATATTACTAGCTATGTATTTTTTCTTACAATATTTGTTACAGTGCAATATTGCAATTGTATTGTCTTATTTATTAAATATTTCTTTATTATCATTATTATTATTATTATTATTATTATTATTATTACTAAATTTATTTTAGTGATACATTACAAAAATATTGTTCTGTCTTATGTTTAATGTATTTCTTTATTTTTATAATATTGTTAATGTATTATTATTGTTATTGTTGTTTATTTTATATATTTTTTAAATCATAATTGCAGTTTGTATCAATAATTGCAGCTAGGTTTTTTTCTTGGCTTAATAATACTTGCCATGCAAACATCACAGCCAATAATAATAATAATTATTATTATTATTATTATTATTATTATAATTATTATAATAATTATATTTTCTTACTAAATTTACAACTGGCTGTGATGTTTGCATGGGCAAATTTTTTTTTTTTTTTTTTTAGATTTTTCAAAATCTAGTTGCAGTTGATAAATTATAATTAAAATGAAAAATAATAATAAGCAAACACATTACACAGAAGACAATACTATTGCAATATTTTACTAATGTTTTTGATGATTTATTTTTCTTATCGTAATAGCAATTTGTATCATTAATTGCAACTATGCATTTTTTTTCTTAGTTTAATAGTGCTTGCACATGCAAACATCACAGCCAGTTGTACTGTAAAATAAATTACTGTTATTATTATTATTATTATTGTTATTATTTGTCTTACTAAGTTTACTTTAGTGAAATACTACAATAGTATTGTCTTTTGTTTAATGTTTTTTATTATTATTATTATAATTATTGTTTATTTTTTTTATTTTAAAATCATAATTGCAGTTTGTATCATTAATTGCAACTATGCATTTTTTTCTTGGTTTAATAGTGCTTGCACATGCAAACATCACAGCCAGTTGTACTGTAAAATAAATTACTATTATTATTATTATATTTGTCTTACTAAGTTTACTTTAGTGAAATACTACAATAGTATTGTCATTTGTTTAATGTGTATCATTATTAATATTATTGTTTTGACCTAGCCCTACAAACAACCACAGCTTTTTTTTTAATAACCACATTAATTTCAAATGTTCCCAAACTGCTCATTAAAACACCACCATCACAATCCTCTGAATGGTTGCCATTGCTTGTTTGCTAGTGTGGAAGTAGGCATTTCGGTTGTTCTGAATGCACAGATCCCACCCATAAACTCATACCCTCTTCTGCTCTCTAGAAACAACCGGAAACTTCAATGGATGCAATCAAAGATGAACCCACAGAGCAAAACTGCAAGCTGTGTTCACATCCCTAACCCTAACACATAAGCAGCACAGTGATGCCTGCTTTAGCTGAAGCAGCGTGTGTGTATGTGCAGAGAGGGAGGCAGTAATGGCCGCTGGTTGAGGCAGCTCCTCTCCCATCACTCTCACAGTCAGTGGGCTGGTAGCTCCCCCTCATGGCTAACATCCGCACAGCCGCTGCTCACTACATAGAGGACGTTTCAACCAGAAATCCTGCTCTGATTTGGGTGTGAAAAGCAGGAATTAGTGGCTTTGTAATCGCACTAATAATCTACTCTATATATGTGAACGCATCCTGCCTGGTAAGAGTTGATTGACATGTGAAGCTGTCAGCGCTGGTGAACGCCTGCACCCATGTGACCTCAGCGCAGGGGGGAGGGGCACTTCCACTTTGCACTAATGTGTCAAGCACGTGGAGACAGTTGCTATGGCAACCTCACAGATGCAGCTGCGCACGTGTGTGTGTGTGTGTGTGTGTCCTCCTTTCCTCCCGCTCTGCTTTCCTCATTCTGCCGTTTTGGCAGCAGATGAATGGGTGTGAATGTGTGTGTGTGTGAGAACAGGAGAAAAGCGTCCTGAGCTGGTGAGGGTCACACAGAGTCTACGTTGTGAACCGTAGATCCCCTTCGCACGTGGGGCGGGTTTCAGGATTTCCCTTCGGCTCGTCGTGTCAAACATAAATTTTTATAAACGACCCCAGCCTTTTGAGTTTCTCTCTGTGGTGTCTGAAACAACATGGCTGCCGTAGTGACTCTTTTAATATTCCTCAACTCACTGGCCTGTTTTATCACGGAGTAGAGTCACTCAAGTCGTTTGCTTCTGCGAAATCTTGTCGGAAATCGCAGGTGTTTTAAATAGACGAGTTTCTCTGTGTTAAGTCTGAGAGCTGACAGACAGGCTAGCACTGGTGCTAATTTGAGCATAAAATGGCTGCCACACTGATGCTGGAAAAGTGCATCTTATGAGCATGCTTAGTTCTCTTTTCTTTGCGACTTTTGTTTGTTTCTTATTTTAGGATGCTTTTGGTTGCATTTGTGAATTATATATGCTGTCAAGGGTTGTAACTTAGCAGGTTTGTGCTAAACTCACAGTGAAGTGCTATAATGTTTCAGAAGTCAGCAAAAAGCATTTGTGTTTGAGAGTTTTTGTTGTTGCTCGGTAGAATGTCTGTTTCTACAGACGTCAGAATGTAGATTCTACATAAATACTATATTTATTGCAATAGTACTAATGTAAAAATACAGTATGGGATCTCCTTCAAATGGTGTTAAAGCTGAAATACACACAACTTTTAAAGTCTGAACATATTTTCAAACTAGTATTGTGCAATTTAATTGCACTTTAATCATATTCAAAATATAAGTTTGTGTTTACATATTATATGTGTTCTGTGTATATGTATATAAATACACACACATACATTGTATATATTTAAGAAAAATGTTTATATATTAAATATGAAGTATATGCATGTAAATATTTTCAAAATATATACAGTATGTGTGTGTCTTTATTAGGGTTGGGTATCATTCGAATTTTATCGATTCCGATTCTGCTTAATGATTTAGATTCTTATCGATTCCTAACTCCAATTCCAATAAGATAATAAAAAAAAAATCCATTAAAAAGTTAGAGTCAAACATTTAGATGTCAGGCATGTTTATTCTGTCTTTTGCCTATGGTTTTACCAAAACGAAAAACACAGGAAAAAATTAGACTAATATAAATTTCAAACATTAAATTGTTAAAGGATGACTATTGCCAAAATGCAACCTGGGCTGTTTTTTTTTTTTTTTTTTTTACTGTAAACGAGACAAACATATCTAAAAGCATAATTACGACAAACGAGCCATTTTTTAGATTGACCGTGATTTTCGTTTTGTGGTCAGTGGCCGGTGAATGGAAGTACTAGGGGCATAACTTTGAGCGCATCAAAATCCATATTTTTCCAACACTAAGAAGCCTGGGTCTCTACACATGAACTCCAGCATTGAACATTGTTTGTGTACACAGAGTTTACTAAAAAGAAAGGTTTTGAACAACTCACTTTCACTGTTTGGGTTTCCGCTCGCGGCCGTCTTGCCAGTCAAGAAGTGTCCATCTCCGAATGCGAATGAATGGACTCCATAGGATGAAATATTAGGCTTATATGAGGCTCTTTTTACAACTAGAAGGTTAATATTGTTTTTTACAAAACAATAAATTAGCCATGCATTTATATGGAAATATGCTTTAGGAGCTATCCATCTTTACTCTCTTCGCATTCGGAGATGGACACTTCTTGACTGGCAAGACGGCCGCGAGCGGAAACTCAAACAGTGAAAGTGAGTTATTCAAAACTTTTGTTTTTTCAGTAAACTCTGTGTACACAATGTTTGAGTTCATGTGTAGAGACCCAGGCGATACTTCGAGCAAAGTTTCATGGTGTGTCGAGCCTTCTTAGTGTTGGAAAAATATCGATTTTGATTATGCCCCTAGTACTCCCATTCACCGGCCACTGACCACAAAACAAAATCACGGTCAATCTCAAAAACAGCTTGTTTGTCGTAATTATGCTTTTAGATATAAGTGTCTCGTTTACAGTAAAAAAAAAAAAAAAAAAAAAAAAAAAAAGCCCAGGTTGCATTTTGGCAATAGTTATCCTTTAAAGACAAGTAATAAAATAGGAACAAACAAATCAATTAGCAATTGCATAAATAAATAAAACCGAACAAATGTCAGGTATAGAAATTGAAATTAAAAGTTTAAAAACGCTGCATAGTTTTCTTTTCATAAATGAACTATTGCTTAATCCTCATTAAATGTATAAAAGATATTCAAATGTGTGTGCAAGTTCTTTTTCTTCCTGCACTTAAATAGTTTTATAAATCACATTAAAATACGAATGTGGGAATCGTTAAGCGGAATCGAAATGCATGTCTTATCGAATACCTGGTTATTGAAAATTTGTAGCCAAAATATACATTTGTGGCTACATAATTTGTGTGTACTGTGTAATTTATATAAATACATATGCATACATGCATATTTAAAAAATGTGTTATGCAAATTTTTGGAAGCGATTACAATTAATCAGTTACAATCTTGTCAGGCATATTTACAACAACAATCTAACTATGACAAATTAAAGTAATTACTTTCACCCCAAATACTAATCAGTTGTAATTCTACATTTTTAAAATTTGCTACTATAGGTTTTTCCCATTTGTCAGTAAGAATTGTTTTACTCATTTAAAACAATAACATTTAATATGCTTCCTTATTACTTTATATATTTTAATACGTACAAGTCAAAACAAGCATGTTGTTTGAATCTTTGCAGAAACACTGTTACACCGAATGACAATGTCACATGTCATTTCAAACAAATGCTGACATTTATTCCCTGAAACCTTGTTTGAAACCTTAAAAGTAGACACTTTACTTACATTTGATGTGCTTTCTATGGACATAAAATCGCTTTTGTACATTTTTTTTGGATGTGGACATTTTAACGTCTTTGATTCATAAATAAATTAGTGATTAATCGCATCCAAAATATACATTTATGGTTACATAATGTGTGCGTACTAGGGCTGGGCCAATAAACAATATTATATCGAATCGCGATAAAATTTGTTAATAACGATGATAAGCTCTAGATATTTTTTGCTTGATATGGATTAATCTAAGAGCCAATCACACAGCAGAAATATGCGACAGCGGCCAATCAGCGTGTGTGTGCACGTCAAAGTACAAAGTTCATTTCCTACCACACTTTGCGAAGCAAACTTAACACCAGGACGACAAAAAAAAGAGTGGAAGTGAATCTAACCTCGAGTTATTATCCAAAGATGTTGAAATTGTCAACAAAGAAGGTAGCACGAATTCCGTTATATAAGTGGTTTGGCTACCTGAAAAGTGACTCTTAGCTCAGCTGAGAGTTTGGCGCGATTGTTAAAACTGAAACCGAAAGCAAAACACGCACACGCATTCAAAAGCAATTTTAATCCCCCTTGTATAGAGAGTGACTCCCCAATGCACGCAAATTAGGCTACATGACATATCTAGGCTGTTATTAGTATGTAGGCTATAATAGGTTGTGTACAGTCGTGGCCAAATTATTGAGAATTACATAAATATTGGAAATTGGAAAAGTTGCTGCTTAAGTTTTTATAATAGCAATTTGCATATACTCCAGAATGTTATGAAGAGTGATCAGATGAATTGCATAGTCCTTCTTTGCCATGAAAATTAACTTAATCCCAAAAAAACTTTCCACTGCATTGTTAAGAAGGCTTCAGGGCGTCCAAGAAAGTCCAGCAAGCGCCAGGATGGTCTCCTAAAGAGGATTCAGCTGCGGGATCGGATTGCCACCAGTGCAGAGCTTGCTCAGGAATGGCAGCAGGCAGGTGTGAGTGCATCTGAACGCACAGTGAGGCCAAGACTTTCGGAAGATGGCCTGGTGTCAAGAAGGCAGCAAAGAAGCCACTTCTCTCCAAAAAAACATCAGGGACAGATTGATCTTCTGCAAAAAGTATGTCGAATGGACTGCTGAGGACTGGGGCAAAGTCATATTCTCCGATGAAGCCTCTTTCCGATTGTTTGGGGCATCTGGAAAAAGGCTTGTCCAGAGAAGAAAAGGTGAGCGCTACCATCAGTCCTGTGTCATGCCAACAGTAAAGCATCCTGAGATCATTCATGTGTGGGGTTGCTTCTCATCCAAGGGAGTGGGCTCACTCACAATTTTGCCCCAAAACACAGCCATGAATAAAGAATGGTACCAAAACACCCTCCAACAGCAACTTCTTCCAACAATCCAACAACAGTTTGGTGAAGAACAATGCATTTTCCAGCACGATGGAGCACCGTGCCATAAGGCAAAAGTGATAACTAAGTGGCTCGGGGACCAAAACATTGAAATTTTGGGTCCATGGCCTGGAAACTCCCCAGATCCTAAAACTTGTGGTCAATCCTCAAGAGGCGGGTGGACAAACAAAAACCCACTAATTCTGACAAACTCCAAGTGATTATGAAAGAATGGGTTGCTATCAGTCAGGATTTGGCCCAGAAGTTGATTGAGAGCATGCCCAGTCGAATTGCAGAGGTCCTGAAAAAGAAGGGCCAACACTGCAAATACTGACTCTTTGCATAAATGTCATGTAATTGTCGATAAAAGCCTTTGAAACGTATGAAGTGCTTGTAATTATATTTCAGTACATCACAGAAACAACTGAAACAAAGATCTAAAAGCAGTTTAGCAGCAAACTTTGTGAAAACTAATATTTGTGTCATTCTCAAAACTTTTGGCCACGACTGTATGTCTATAGTCTCTATTTGCACTTTGAATATTTAGAGAGTAGCCTACTTTGATTATGGCTGAATTGTCTGCACTTAATACGATTAAGAAAGAACCGTGTCGTAATCTTTTGTTATTTATACTGTAGATTGTTTCAAAATGCGGTGATTGCATCTAATTTAAATAGCTCAACCTATAATAGAGAAAATAAACAATTGTGTTAATAATTATAAATAATAAATTAAATAAATAATTGTTACAAATTGTTTTTACAATAATTTTATGTTTACATTTTGTACATTTACTCTCATTTACCATACTTTGTCACAACTGTTATTTTTTTAATTTATTTTAGTAAGTTGTTTTAATTTTTAAGGCCAAAACTGTAATCTGATTTTGTTAATAAACTATTCTTTAAAATGTAATTTAATGAACCCTTTAATTTTTGTGGCTTTAGTCATTGTTGGGATACTATTGTAAAGCTGGCAACATCAAGAGCTTATATCGAAATATATATCGTTATCGTTCAATATGGGAAAAAAATATCGAGATTACATTTTCGCCATATCGCCCAGCCCTAGTGCGTACTGTGTAATTTATATGAATATATACACATGCATGCATATTTAAGAAATGTTTGTTATATATGCATATTTTTCATTTTTGCAAGCGAATAATCGCAGTTAATCAATTTTACTGCCCTGGAATGAACTCAGAGTCTAAAGAGAAGTATTTGAATGTGATTTACTGTGAAACCTGTCAACAGATATGCAGGCTGACTTTGTGGACTGTAAATCAGGGCAAAAGTCATGCAGTGTATTCCAGCTTTAAGAAACACATTTGTGCATTTGTTTTGAAACTCAGCCAGAGAGAGAGAGAGAGAGAGACTGATAAAGGGAAGGATGAAGCCCGCGGGCGCTGTCTGCGAACGCTCTGCGGTGTGATGTATTGCTCTGGTCAGACAGTGTAATGTGTTGCTCAGTGTTGCTCTTGTGGCCTGACCTGAGACGCTGCTCTTGACCTCACTGACCGCTCGTGACTCCCTGACCTCTAGACATCACGGGGTCAGACAGGTTCATGTGACGCTCCTGTCCGGGACAGAAGGGGTTAAGATAAACCCTCAGCCGGCGGTCAGATGACTGGTCTTGTGATGGCACACAGTAAAAGAGTCAGTGTGATGAGCAGTCTGCATTTAAAAGGGTTTTTCCTTCATTATTTATCAGTGAAACTGTCAAGTTTTGTTTTTAATTGGATGTCTCCGTTTTCTCAAGTTGCTTGAACTCAGATTAAACATTCAAGTCACAATCTAGCATTCTAGCTCTTACATTTACAAGAACATTTTTAGCCGGCTTTGTATTATTACATCAGTAGTATATGTTAATAAACAGTATTTTCGCTTTTTCCATCTTGCATGCACCAGGGTATGGCCAGGACGCCCTGGAAGAAGAGATTTTGTATCTCAGTGGGACTTTCCTGGTAAAATAAAGGGTAAATGCTTGTCTGCCAAAGTCAGCTGAACTTTTTTGCTTCATCTGATTGACTTTTCCCAACAAATAGGTGTTCATTTACATAAACTACTGACATTTACTTATACTACTGTCATTGTAACAATACAAAGCTAGTTGAAAATCAGCAAGGTTATTCTTTAAGTTCGCAGTTTGTACAAATGTATTAAAAGTTTCTTTTTTTATTTAAAAGACTTATAGAAAATAAGTTTGTACAGTTAAAATATATTGAATGAATTTATAGAATTTTATTCAATATATTTGAGCTTATTTAATCAGATATAGTCAAATTATTGCAGTTTTAAAAATATTTAAATATGTGTTAAAATGAATTTGATTGGCTGTGATCAAATCTGAATTTTCAGCATCATTACTCCAGTCTTCAGTGTCTCATGATCCTTCAGAAATCATTCTAAAATGCTGATTTGAACCATTCATTGTCATAATAAATGTTGCAAATAGTTGTTTTGCTTGTTTTTTGTGAAAATCATGCTTTTTATCAGGATTCTTTAAAAGGAACCGGATTTTAAAAGGATTCTTTAAAAGGAATCTGTGATTATTACTTCTATTCAGCAAGGACGTTTTAAATTGATAAAAAGTGATAGCAAAGACTTATATTGTTAGAAAATATTTCTATTTTGAATAAATGTTCTTTTTAAATTCATCAAAGAATCCTGAAATAGTATCACAGGTTCCAAAAAATATTTAACATTTTCCAACATCGATAATTCTAATAATAAATCAGCATATTAGAATGAATTCTGAGGGATCTTGTGACATTGAAGACTGGAGTAATGATGCTGAAAAATTCAGCTTTGTGCTATTTTTTTATGCAATTATGCTTTGAGCATAAGAAACTTCTTTAAAATACATTAAAAATCTTACTGATCCAAAACTTTTGACCAGCAGTGTATGTGAGTCAAAGACGTGAAGATGTCCACATCAAAAGAAATGTACAAAAGTAATGTTGTGTCCATAGAAAGCGCATTAAATGTAAGTGTCTAGTTTTAAGGTTTCAAATAAGTTTTTGAAGAATAACATTTTTTAAAATCTTGTAATATTTTAAAACCTTTTCCAACTCTACAGCTGTGCAATAAAATTCACTTCAAAGATTCACTTTTCATTCATAAAGATGACATGGGAAAAAAAAATTTGAGATGAAAATGACATGAAATGACCCATATAACCAGAAGATGGCAGCAGAAGATCAATCATTGGCTGCCATTTCAACTTCCTGGTTTATTCAAGATGTCTTGCTTTTCGATTTATTATAAAATTACTGGTATAATAAATTATAGTACTTTTACCGCACTGAAGTATATAGTACAGCAAGTGCAGACAGTCATTAAAATAAATAAATAATAAATAAGCTCAGACACAAACAGCCTATAAGGGTGAATTATTTAAATACTTATATATAGTTCACTACAAATTAAATAAGGAAGTAAGAAATGTGTTTTATTGTTGGGTTTGTACTAGGGCTGGGTATTGTGACCAATTCGGCGATTCGATTCTTATTTTTATGGTTTCGATTTCGATTCGATATCGATTAGCTATCAATATTTCATTTAAAATGTTAGTTTTGCAGACATGGGATCCATATTTTGATATAAATGCTGGTAACTGAAACTCTCCTACTTAAGTTTATTACTGAAATACACATCTACATTAATAATAGGGTGCACACAGTTGTTTATTATAAACAACTTTTATTTTAAATGAACACTGTAACAAGAAGTCATAAATATGTGCATCCATTGTACACCATGTAAACAAACTGCAAAATGCACATTACTGTAAAAAAAAAAAAGTAAAAAGACTAAATGTGCAACAGTGAAATCTATTAAGAACTTCAAACATGTTTAAGAAATGAACTTTTTCTAAATTCAAAACGTTCAAAACAGGCCCATCATAAAGCCCTTGTCTGCGTATACAAAACATTCTAACTGTCCATAAAACTAACAGTTCCTAACTACAGCCTTTATCTTTTTTGATCACCAGATTTTTCTGCAAAAAAAGCAGCTGATGGTGACACCTTCAGGACAAGAGGTGAATATTCATATCCTCTTACGTGAATTCCCGAATCGATATCGTTGCGTTAAACTGAAGATCGATTAAAATCGGAGAATCGATATTTTTTTACCCAGCCCTAGTTTAAACACACAGAGAGAGTCTCAGTCCTCAGAGTCTCTTCATTAATTAATGCCCTCGCTCTGGGATCAGCGATGCTCAGAGATCACGTTCCCAGGTGCCGTTGCGTCACGTTGTGGTCACAAACACAGGCATTACGCCACACTCTCGGGTAATAAACACCTTCCTCATGGGTCACACACTCAGGAATCTTATTAGACGCACACATGCCAACATAAACACCAATCCACGGAGGATTGTTTCCTGTTAGGAGAGCAGAGCTGGGTCATGTAGACGCTGAAGCATGTGTGTGTGTGTGTGTGGCAGTAAAAACAGGAGCCTGAATCAGCGTCCTCCTCCTGTCTCTCCCTCTGGGGTTCCTCCAGCAGGTCACGGCCCAAAAATAGCAGCGGGCGCCGTTTCAAGTGCAAAACCGCCGACTTTGGGGCCGCAGCCAGTCTGCGAGTGTGAGATTTCTATGGGAATACTTGGCCATGCTCCAGTCGGCCTCTCACTATATGTGTGTGTGTTTCTCAATCCACTCCCACTTTTTTTTCCCTTTCCCTCTCTGATCTGACTGGCAGATGAGCTTGCAAATTTTCAGCGAACACATGCGCTCCACGTGACGCGAGTTGAGTGTGTAAATATTCCCACACACACACACACACACACTCCTCCGCTGGGAGGCTTTATGACTGACTGCCAGATTGATTTCAGCATCACACCCCATATGGACGCGCTGCTCATTTCGCTCAGGCTTGTTTTCAAGCAGGCTGTGTTCTGTAATAGCACAACCATCAATAATCAAAGACACATGCTAGTGTAAAGTATCCCTGTTTGCTTCGTATATTGACTGAACATTTTCAGATTTTATAGTCTCGTGCTTTTTTTTCCCCCTCTAGAATGTGCTGCCTATGTTCATTTGGTGTGTCTGTTATGTTACTCTTGTCGTGTTTGTTATGCGCCGTCTGTGTAAATGTCACTGATGTTTGCTCTGCTTTATGACACCTTGTCTTTCAGTCAGGATTTATTTTATAGAGAAATTGTGAGCAGTGTTTGGCCGTGCTGAACTTGATGCAGCAATGCTAGGTTGTTTTGGGTCTAGTTTGTCCAACAATTGTTTTTAACCATATTGCTTTGAAATGTTGTTTTGTGGATGTTGGGATGTTCTGAGTGGTTTCTGGCTAGTCGCTTCTTTGCAAAAGTCAAAAGAGCCTAGTCTCAAGTCTTACAATCTTTTGGTTTGTAGACATGGTTCAGGTTACTCCTTCAGTGAAAATGCTCAATAATTGCTCATTGTGCCATCTGCAATTTGGTTTTCTTTCTTTCCTCCTTCCTTTCTTCCTTCCTTACTACTTTACTTCTTTTTTTCCTTACTTATTTACTTCCTTTTTACTTGCTCATATTTTCATCCTTATTTCCTTACTTTTTTACTTAAATTTATCATTTTCCTCCCTGACTTACTTACTACTTTTCTTGCTTAATTTTTTCCTTACTTCCTCCCTTCCTTACTACTTTACTTCCTTCTTTCCTTACTTATATCCTTTTTTAGATTCATCATTCCTTCCTTACTTATTTACTTCCTCCTTTGCTTGCTTCCTTCCTTATTTCCTCACTTTCATTCTTCCTTACTTTCTCCCTTCCCTACTACTTTACTTCCTTCTTTCCTTACTTGGTTACTTCCTTCATTGCTTTAGTTGCATCCTTCCTTCCTGATTTACTTCCTTAATTTCTTCCTTCCTTACTCCCTGACTTACTTCCTTATTTGATTGCTTTCATCCTTACTTCCCTACTTCCTTCCATCCTTTTTACTTCCTCACTTATTTCCTTCCTTCCTTACTCCGACTTCCTTCCTGCGTTGCTCCTTTACTCTCATTTATTTACTTCCTTCCTCCTTCCCTCACATACTCACTGAATTACTTCCTGACATCCTTCCTTTCTTTCTTATTTACATGCTTAATTTTTTCTTATTTCATTAGTTGCTTTTTTACTTCCTTACTCCCTTATTTCTTTCTTTCCTTACTTCCTCACTTCCTTGCTTTCTAATTTTCTTCTTTTTTTCCATCCTTCCTCAGTTCTTTCCTCCCTTCCTTAGTTGCTTTCTTTCTTACTTCCTCCCTTTTCTTTCTTTCCTTTCTTCCTTACTTCCCAATTTTCTTCTTTTTTTCCATCCTTCCTTCTTTCCTTCCTTAGTTGCTTTCTTCCTTCTTTTCTCCCCTTTCTTTCCTTCTTCACTTCCTTACTTCCTAATTTTCTTCTTTTTTCATCCTTCCTTCCTGACTTGCTTCCTTCCTCCCTTCCTTGCTTTCTAATTTTCTTTTTTTTCCATCCTTCCTCCCTTCCTTCCTTACTCCTCTTTCTTTCTTTCTTTCTTTCTTTCTTTCTTTCTTTCTTTCTTTCTTTCTTTCTTTCTTTCTTTCTTTCTTTCTTTTCTTTCCATCCTCTTTCTCACTTCCTTCATTGCTCCCTTTTTTCCTTCCTCTCTTCCTTCCTTCCTTACTTAGTTGCTTTCTTACTTCCTTACTTCTTATTTCTTTCTTTCCTCACTTCCTTACTCCCTGACTTCCTTCCTTTCTTGCTTGCTTACTTGCTTAATTTTTCTTCCTTGCTTGCTTGCTTTTATACTACTTTACTCCCTTATTTTTTCCTTCCCTCCTTCTTTCCCTAAACCAAGGCCCAATGGTTAAAATATAAGATGTTTGTGAGATCACTTGCAAAACATTTGCATTCTCAGGTGTAACTTTTCCTTCACTCACAAAAGTATTGCGCTCCCCAGAGAAAGCATAGCAATACAGACTTTCCTCCCATCTCCTATTTCCATCACCAGCAAAACTTCTGAAAGTGAACGCAAAAGTTTAGCAAATGAACATAAGCATTTTTCTCTCATCTCATATTTTTTCCATCAGTCTGTCCCCGTAGGGCTTCTGTAAAAACTATGAGCATGCCTCTCTTCAGTAGATCACATGATTTGAGCTATCATTCATGTCTGTGGGACGAGCGCTCAGGAGCTTGTCTTGCTATGAATGAGCAGCAGTAATAGTGAGACCTGCCTTATCAAACAGCACTAAAGACACGTTTCTGTTTCTGGTTTTCCTGTGCAGGATTTGTCTGGCTCCATCGATGATCTCCCCACAGGAACTGAAGGTGCATTGAGTCCGGGTGTCAGCACATCAGGAGTGTCCAGCAGTCAGGGGGAACAGAGCAACCCGGCACAGTCGCCCTTCTCACCCCACACCTCTCCTCACTTGCCCGGGATCCGTGGCCCGTCACCCTCACCTGTGGGCTCACCCGCCAGCGGCCCGGCCTCACGGACGGGACCCCTCTCACCCGGAACCATGCCTGGTGGGACTCATTTATATCACTTCTTTACTATTATATGTACTAATAGTATATTTAGTGTAGGTGGAAATGCGTAATTCTTCCAAAATAATAGGATAATCATAAGTTGCCTGCTTTTTTATCTTTGCCATTTGCACCTCCAATAGGAAACCAGATGCCCCCCAGACCCTCAAGTGTCCAGTCGGATGGTATGTTACATTCCTCCATGGGACAGGATAGAGGTGAGTCATGTGACATTTTATAAATCTTTACAAGTTGACACAAAGCTACATGACTAATCCTTAAATGCATGAATGTTTCGCCAATCATTATTACATAGTTGGGTCTAGGGCTGTCCCCGAATAGTCGAAGATTCGATGCATCGATATGCAGAGCCTGATTCGACCACCGATCTCACAGTCGAATCTTCGCGGGTGAAACGAGCATCATACCATTTTGCCAATATGGGGGTGCTCAATGTCTAATTGCACACAGAACTACTGGTTTTGTACGGTTATATTAAGTTATATACAGCCTTTGATCATGATAATGCAGTAAAAACAAAAGTGAAAAGAAAGAAGCGTTCAATAAATATTTTTAACGTGTTTGTGAATAAATCCAACCACCCCTGTGACTAATTTAATTTTCACTTTCCCTGATGCATGACGAGATGAGGACCATCTTGACGGCAGGGATGGCGGTGATCACACCGAACGCGTTTTTGCAGTTGTAGGCGCCTCTTTTGAATGGTTTTCTGTTGGCAGTGAGCGTTCTGCACGCTGTTTATGCGTCCCCGGTGCCTCGCGTTTTGCAGGAGCGCTCTGAGCGCCTGAAGTTGAAAAAAAAAATCAACTCTGAGCGGAAAAACGCCCGACGTCATTCGCGTTCTTTTCCATTGTACAATCGAATGAATGGAGAGGCGTGCCTTCTGTTGTGATGGCGAAAGTTTACCGTTGCTTAAAAAGTCCGGAGACTCCAAGAAATGGAGGAGAAACCTTTGGTGTCTATCGTGGGTAACCCGGAGCTGTATTATTTAGGGTTTCTGCTAATATGACAGTTTACTTAACAGCAAAAAACTAAGATTTTAGAGCGCTCGCGCTATAATCCTTTGAATTGACTGACAGGACAGCTGTTTTGGTCGTTGCTTAGCAACATAAAATAACCGCAGCACACTGCTCTTTCATTAAAAGTCACCAAAAAAGGCAGTGCTGTGCGCCTCGCGTTTTTAGAACTAAAAGACGCGTTCTGTGTTTTTATTTAAACCTAAATAAGTTTGTCTGTCAGTTGGCAGGCAGTTTTGGTCGCTTATAAAATAAAATAAAAATAGTTTTACCCTCCTGCTGACTATAGTGTCGTGCCCCTCCCAACCCATTCACACACGCACATAAGCCTAGATGATTCGACTATCGGTCGACTATAGAAAGATTCGAAAATTCTGATTCGACTATGAAAATTCATAGTCGGGGACAGCCCTAGTTGGGTCTTTAGTAGTCTCAGCCTCAGACGTCACGCCAAAGACTATAGAATACCCAAGACATGTCACTCGTGTAATTTTGAATGGGGAAAAATGCAACGCTCATTATGGCCGCGAAGCTCCGCCTTTTTCTTGAAAGAGCCAATAGTTGATTAGAAAAGTCAGCGCGTCACTGCAGCTGCCGTTAGAAGTCCCGGTTGCTATAGAAACAATCGGTGCGCGCAGTACTGCGCATGCGCACTGGCTCATCTAGCCGGAAAAATAAGCGTTTTTTCACGCTATTGGAGCACAAGGAACCATATTTATGAGGCAGTTCTTGTTGGATTTCTTTGGAGATTTAAAATATGAAATTTAATCGTAAGCTTGGTGAACAGTTTTGGAGAATTTGATGTTTCCCCATTCAAACAGATAGGAGCTGCACTTGGATGCCCGAGATGCGTTTCAAAGATGGCCGCCGAGTGACATGACTTGCCTTAAAGGGACTTTGGTCACGCCCACAGAACGTTGGCTAAACGCCTGATGCATATGGTACACTTAACTGGAAACACTTCAGGAATGTCGAAGTTGTCATCTGATTAGTTGAATTTGACCGGATTTACGGAAGACGTGAGTGTCGCGTTTATTTTCAGTCCGCCGGGAAACAAAGTGCAGACTGATTTACTCGGCGTTTTGCTAAAATGTGCTTATGTAGACACCATTGTTATACACATGCGACATTTGTGAACAAATTACTGACTTACTGCTTGTTCTCCCTCTTCTTCGTTATCTTTCAATGCTGGTTATTTCAATGACTGACTTGTTGCACGCCAGTCTGTTGTTGTGGGGGCATTTCCACGCACAGAAACGTGACGCTGAACGAAACGAACTGTGATTGGTTGTTTGACATGTCGGTCAAACGGTCTTATGGGCGGGACTTGGCCAATGAAAGCTGCCATGAGTTCCAGACCTTCAGCCGTCAGTCTGAAGGTCTGGCTACGCGAGACTAGGTCTTTAGCGACCCGGACCTATATATCTAGCACGGATGGATCTCTAACTTCTACAATAGCAAAAAACTCAATTGATATTTTAAGAACAATTACAGAAGAATAAAATGAAGCATATTTCGTTACCTTTTGAAACTTAGAATAGTATAGTTCAGTTTAAACAGATAATTCATCCTCAGAGAATATACCAAATTTAATTTTACAGTGCAATATTACAGTATAGATTTATTTTTAATGGAATTTTTGTTTTACACTTTGATTTCGTACATATTGTAATTTTAGATTTTGATTTGTGATGATAACAACGATGACAACAGCAACAACAAATTAAATTTATAATAATAATATATTATTAATATTATTATTTTTATTTAAAATTAATAATACTTTTTATATTTTTATATCCATATTGATATGTAATCATAAAATGTTTGCCAAATTGTGCAGCCCTACAAACAAGCACTGAAAAACAAGTTTTTTTTTCTTTAAGAAATAGTGATTTTATTTTTTTCCCTCAATCATGCAGCCATAAATTGACTGTACACTTCCTGATATGCCCTGAACTAATAATGCCAAGAAAGCAGCTCCCCAAAAGGCAATTTCTGTAGAGCCTGTAATTATATATCATAAATTGTGATACGCTTATGCACACTTGACCATATTGCTTTTTTAGTTGTGAACTCTACCCAAGCTGTACCTCAGACCACCATTTTCACAGTCTGAGTTCAAAAAAGCTGCTTTCACACCAGCCAAATTCACCTGGATCAATACCAAGACTCCTAGCATGAAAACACAACATCAAGGGTGGTTGACTCTAGCATAACTCTGTCTGCTTTCTACAGTATACATGAGGAACCCTCAGATGCCGTACGGCTCTCCTCAACCCGGGTCGACTTTATCCCCACGGCAGTCATCTGGAGGTCAAATGCATAGTGGGATAGGTTCCTTCCCACAAAACAACTCCATGGGCAACTATGGGCCGCAGAGTGGTCAGTACGGACCACAAGGTGAGAAGCTTTGATTCGCCTGAACACTGATGCTTTTAAAGAGCATCAAAAACTAACCATTAAATGTGTTGCACAGGTTACCCGAGGCCGCCAGGTTACGGAGGCATGCCGAACGCCAACTATCCGGGTGGTCCTGCCATGAGTGGCTCTATGAACCCTATGGCAGCGCAGGGTGGAGGTGGGCCGTACGGAGGGATGCCTCCAGGACGCATGGCTCCGGGGCAGATGGGTACGAGGCCGTATGGCCCTGGCATGGCCCCCAACATGGCCCCCAATATGGGTGGCATGCCTCCTCAGGTGGCGTCAGGAATGTGTCCGCCGCCCGGGATGAACAGAAAGCCTCAGGATCCCGCAGCAGCAGGGATGCACCACGGCCCATCCAACTCCATACACAGGTACAGCATGTGCTTCTGAACTCACTGAATGACTAGAAAACATTTGGATCGGATCTGAGAGAAAGTCCATTCCACTGATTGCCAGCACTGATGCAAAAATTGGTTTAGTCATAGGAAGTTGAGTCACTGGAGCTCTGATTGTTGAATCATAAGGCTGCAGTATTATGATTAAAAAAAAGTGTAATTTTTATTGTAGATTATTGCTTTTGATACTGTAATAATGATTATTAATATCAGTATAGAAAACAATACAAATGTTTTTGTTTGGTTTTGGTTACGTCATATTCTGGCTTCACAAGACAAACATGTCGGTCCATGACTTCTGTCTAGTCTAGCACAAGTTATGCAAAAATCATTTTCAAATCTTTTCATCAACAGCTGTTTCAGCGCTGACTAATCTAAGCACCTCTGATTGGCCAGTGCGTTCCAAAGTTCACCAGAAACGCATTTGATTGGTTATAAGGCTCAGCGCTGCACAAAATGGTGCACAAAAGCAATCTGTTGCAGTGTGAGCGAATCTAAATGTAATTCCACAATTTTCACTTTCTTCATTTTCACATTTGATTTTAATCACAGCTGCTGTTTTATGAGTCAAACAGGAACGATTGTTGATGCTTAGTCCCACCCCTGTGCCCAGATTGGTTCAAACTATCATTTATTCAACCAATAAACGTAGGTTTTGGTCTTTTGAACCACCGATTCGCATGTTTCTTTGGAAATCTGAACAAACTCAAAAGTGAAAGTAAAGTGCGTCTTGCGTGCGTGAAGACAAACGTAAAATAACACATTTGCATGACAACACTCTGAAAAAGCACAGAAATACTCACGACAGAGACCTTTGACATAACAAACCAAAAACAAGGATGAAACGGCAGTATATTTCAGATAAAGCACTGGAATGTAGGTTTTTGTGTCACTAGGCGATGTTCCTGTAAAATAGTTTCCGATGCAGACTACCGCCAGCGGATCCATCTGTTTGGTTGTTATATTATGTAACTAATTCTTATACAGTTTGTAAAGATTATTTGCTCTATTTTTTCTGTTGCACTTGGTATATTTCTCTCTCATTTGTGTGTAGTTTGTGAATAATTTGGCCTGTTTATATTTTTGTTGCACAAGACAATTTGTGCAATTGTTTTCACTACTGTTCGTGTTCATTGTTCATACTCAGATTGAGAATATATTTATCTAAAAAAAAAAAATCTTTTTTACTGTGTTTTGCTATTATATAACACTGTTTCTGCTATGACTTTACTCCTGAAACATTTGGATAGCTCTATATTGTCAAACTAAATAGGTCTGTTTTTCACTGAAAAGCGCCTATAATAATATTGTAATTAATAGCTATAACTTGCTTGGGGAATGGTAATATATAGACAGTTTTATTTGGAAGTGTAAAACGGCTAAAGACAAATTTCTAAAGAAAAAAAGTTTTTGTTTGAGTACACAGTAAAAAACGATTGTTGCTAGCGTTTTTCCTAAAATTCTGGAAATTCACTCATTTTTAGAGAAAACAAAAGGAAAATTGCAATTTTAAATGGGACAATTGATGACAATTGATGCTGACTGCTAGAATAGGTCTGAAAAAAAAAAAAAAAGAAATGTACAGATGCCTGTTCTAGGTCTTTAAGGTCAAATTCATGGGGCATTTAGTAGCATTTTTGTTCATTTCTGACCCTGATGACTAATATACAGATTTTGGACACATAAAGATTAATATGTGACCCTGGACCACAAAACCAGTCATAAGGTTAAATTTAACAAAACTGAGATGTATACATTATATGAAAGTTCAATAAATAAGCTTTCTATTGATGTATTGTTTGTTAGGATAGGACAATATTTGGCCGAGATACATCTATTTGAAAATCTGGAATCTGAGGGTGCAAAAAAATCAAAATACTGAGAAAATCACCTTTAAAGTTCTCCAAATTAGGTTCTTAATGCATATTACTAATCAAAAAAAAAAATCTTCATGGAACATGATCTTTACTTAATTTCTTAATGATTTTTGGCATAAAATTAAAATAAAAAATTTTGACCCATGCAATGTATTTTTGGCTATTGCTACAAACATACCCCAGCGACTTAAGACTGGTTTTGTGGTCCAGGGTCACATATACAGAGACACAGCTGTGCCTCTCTCATGCCATTTGGAAGTAAACCGGTTGGAAATAGACAAGTGTATATCATGATCACTAAATAAGCTTGAATGGGTCTGTCTAATATCGGATCTTTTCTTTTAAACACTTGTGTATATAAAGCTGACTGTCCTTAAGGCATTACACATGAACACATATTGATTATTTGTTTGAGCTCGGAATTATGGATTTTGATTAACCTGAGGCTCAGAAACAACACTAGCTAATGTTTTTGGTAAAAAATGGGGAAATATTACATCAGTGCAAGCTTGCTTTTATATGTAAATCTTTGTGAAATCCTGAAGGGACTGCCAATAGACTCAGACTCTCACAGCAGAGATTTTACAGTCCTGTGGACCACAGCTGGATTCAGTCTGAAAATCAGGTCATGATAGTACAAGCAAAGGGAGAGTCATTCATAGCATTTAAATCGTCTCATTCATTTCTCTCCTAGACCGCCTGGATATCCCAACATGAACCAGGGAATGATGGGAGCCGGGTCTCCGTATGCCCCGCCCATGAACAGCATGCAGGGTATGATGAATCAAGCGGGACCGTACCCCATGCCCGGAAACATGTCCAATAACTCTGCCGGTAAGCACTGAACTTGCTTGCTTTGCTTTTTTGCTAATAGTGGGTTTTTGAATTTAATAAAATGCTTTTTGGCCCACAGTGACAAAGTGTTTTGCATTTGTCTCGTAGGCATGGCTCCCAGTCCAGAGTTTGGCATGGACAAGCTCAACCAACCCCAGAAGTTGAATAACAAAGTGGACGGGACGCCTAAGACCGAATCGAAAAAGGTGAAGAGCTATTAATATTTAAATGGGCGTTGCATGCCTCTCTTAAGCTGAAGGACGCAGGCCCTGAGAACAGCGCTTGACTGATCATCTGTATGGAGAGTTGTGATAGCCGGAGAATGTACAGGAGGAGTAACGCACATTCAGGGCTTTTGAAATTGCTCCCTGCAGTCCTGGCTTTATACATCATTAATGAAAATGCTTTTCCGCTGAAATGCGCATTGCACGTATACAGTGCATTGATATACTCGCTAGTGTGTTTCCTGTTTATGAAAACTGCATGGGGAATTTTTTTTACCCCATTACTAAACAGCAGGAATCTGAAACTTGCATGCATTTTGCTTCTTTTTTGTTCTTGCAGAAGTCCAGTTCCTCTACCACCACTAATGAGAAGATAACCCGACTGTACGAGCTGGGCCCGGAACCGGAGCGCAAAATGTGGGTGGATCGTTACCTTGCGTTTGCTGAGGAGAAAGCCATGGGCATGAACAATCTCCCCGCGGTGGGACGCAAGCCCCTCGACCTCTTCCGCCTCTACGTGTCCGTCAAAGAGATTGGCGGCCTCACTCAGGTGTGACTTGGCAGCTGGAAATTACAGCTTTTTGTAAATTAAAGGCTTTTTTGTAGGAGCTGCTATTGCACATGAAATGGTGTTAAAAGTAGGGCTGCTTGATTATGGCAAAATCACGATTATTTGGGTCAACCCTGTAATCACGAGTATTTAACACAATTGTGAGTGGGTCCGGAACTCTATATGATTGATTAATGTAAAGATAGCAATACAATAGAGAGAAAAAAAAAAAAGATACAAATGAAACTACTTTTTTTTTTTTTTTTTTTTTTTTTGGAATTTTCAAGTAATTAATTAAATGTAAAATAAAACAGCATAGTCTTCACTGTAAGAGTTAAAAATGCTTTGTTTCTTATAAAAACTACAAAAGTCCCTCCGTCAAGAGCAGGAAGTGATTTTGTCTTTTGTTGTTTGATTAACATTAAGCACAGAGACGGCAGAAGGAATATAACTTTAAGAGCTTCACGGATCCAATATACTGTTACACACGTATTTTCATTCTCAACTGTTTGTTAATTTCAGACATTGAGGAGGTTTACACAAATAATCACCAAACGCTGCACTTTGACATATTTGCATGTATTTGACTGTTTAGGTACGCATCTTAAAGGGATCGTTCACCCAAAAATTAAAATTTGATGTTTATCTGCTTACCCCCAGGGCATCCAAGATGTAGGTGACTTTATTTCCTCAGCAGAACACAAACGGAGGTTTTTAACTCAAACCGGTGCAGTCTGTCAGCCAAATAATGTGAGTGGATGGGCACCAAACTTTTAAAAGTAAAAAAAAACATGCACAAATCCAAATTACACCCTGCGTCTCGTGACGATGCATTGATGTCCTAAGACACAAAACGATCGGTTTTTGTGAGAAACTGAACAGTATTTTAGGGATGCTCATTTCGGTTAATTTTCCTGACCGACAACCGCTGCTCTTTATCCGAACATTAACCGTTAACTGATAAAATTAGAATAATAAATTAGTTTAAAATAAAAATAGAATGCACGAGTATCTGTGATGATACATTAAAAATACAAGCAAATGTTTTATTTTAACGTGCAAACAGCAGCATACAGAGCAACAACAAAAACTGTATTGACATATACTTAAATTATCACGCATCAGCAGCGGTTCTGAATGAAAAAAAAAATATATATAAATAGCCCTACACTAAATATGTATAAATTAAATAACTACCTAATTAAGATGACAAAACTAAAACACACTGAATCCTTTTATGTGCTTTGAAGAACTGTACCCGGTCTTATTCTTCTCGTCGGACATAAAAATATATAGCAGGCCAGCCAATACCTCAGTGTGCCTAGTTTTTAACATGTCCTCATGCTGTACGGGTAGGCAGGACTGCTGCCTGTTAACTGTTAGATCCACGACAAAAACACCATCACAAAAATCCTTTCAATTTGCGGTTCGGGTCTTCCATCCACTGTCATATGCGTGTGGAGAAGCGCGTGTTTTACAGCCTTCAGCAATAGCCAATCACAGACATGTATGTTGATTTGATTATCACTGTGGCCAATCAGAGGAGGCTATGTTTCAATCCACTCACCAACCAAAGTGCTGGTTTCAGTTTTGCTGATTTCTACACTTTCGCGAACTCTCTTATTAAAACAAAGAAAGTGTAGGCATTATATAAATAAGAGATTAATTGTGCAGTGTAAAGGTTATTTTATTACTTTTTAATAACTTTATGAGATTGCGATGAACTACTCCAGGATGAGTGATAGCTTTCCAGTGATTGTAACGGGAGCGCCTATTGCGCACTTTCTAGACTATAATTCATTCAGAATTTGAATACATTCACTCACGGATTCACTCTCTGATAACCCAATAACGCCACTTGCCATTGAGTTGCATATACTACATCTGTTAACTAAGTAAAGGTGAAGCGAAATATGTCTGTACAGCCACACTGCACGTGTCAACACGCGCGCGAGTAAACAGATAACTTACAAATAGCATTATTTCTTTCACCATGCAGCAAGCGTAAAAAAAAGAATAGAAAAAAAATAACCCTTTTAAACCGTTTAACTGATAGTAATAATCGGTTAAAATTCTTACTGTCGGTTAACGGTTAAACGGTCAATATGAGCATCCCTACAGTATTTATATCATTTTTTTACCTTTGATGCACCGCCACGTCCATCTGTGATGGGCACGAGTTTAGCATCCGGTTCGTTACATGTGAACACGCTCTGACATAGTATACGCAAACGTAATCTTTTAGCTTTAAATGGGTTTGAACAATCAGGATAAGCGCAAGTAATTACCATTTTGAATAGCCACTATACCCACAATCTCTGTGCTCTGTGTAAACAATGAGTGTCCTATACACGTGACAGATCACTTCCGGTGTTTGCGTATACTACGCCAGAGCGCGTTCATGTGTAACGAGCCGGATGCTGAGCTCACGCTCAGGACAGATGGGCATTGCTGTGTATCAAAGGTAAAAAATGATATAAATACTGTTCAGTTTCTCACAAAAACCGATCGTTTCGTGTCTTAAGACATCAATATATCGTCACGAGCTGCAGGGTGTAATTTGGATTTGTGCATGTTTTTTTTTTTTTACTTTTAAAGGTTTGGTGCCCATCCACTCACATTATTTGGCTGGCAGACTGCATCGGTTTGAATTAAAAATCTTAGTTTGTGTTCTGCTGAAGAAACAAAGTCACCTACATCTTGGATGCCCTGGGGGTAAGCAGATAAACATCACATTTTCATTTTTGGGTGAACTATCCCTTTAAGCTAAACGTTCACTTAACTTATCCGTGTTCTGTTCCTTGTCCGAACGCATAAACAGAACAGCGCAAATTCTCTTTCCTGCTTTTAAAAACGCAACATCAAATAAACAAATCAAGCATGTCTCATTTTATGCAAGTCACATTACATGATTTTACTGATTTGCATGTGAAATTGTCTCAAAAAAACAAAGTCTCAATCTACTAAAAATTATTCATTTTAATGTGGCTTGCCAGCTTAGTTTAAGGAGCACATGAATCAATTTTCTCTTTACTACTAGTTGCTGCACAAAATAAGCGTGAATAAACATCAGATGTGTTGTAAGAAACCGTAAAATGTACTGAAATGCATCATGTCTTATGTAATCACTGTGTTTCAACTGCAGAAAAGATGTCAATAAAACAGTTTGAAAACAACATGTAACATTAGTTACCTCAGGGAAGCCAATCAATATCTGTAAGCTCAATAGTTAGCCAGAAAAAAAACAACTTTAGAGAAGAGCATATGCATTAAATTACATATTAATTAATATTAGACATTATATCTTGATTTTTTGTTTATATTTGAATAAATAAAATCTAGAAATGATCACTAGAAATGTGTGCTATAATATTGTTGGTTAAGGGGGAGACACTGCAGGCAAAATGCTTTTTTTTTTTTTTTTTTCATGCACCAGTCCAATTTGAGATTTTGGGTTTTTTGCTTTTTTATAGTGTTTTTTCAGACTAGTGGAAAGAAAACACCCAAAAGACACTTAAGTGTTTCTTTTATAGCACTTTATCTGTTTGTCAATAGATTTCAATTGCAATCCATTTTTTTAAAGGCCGTTTTCTCAAAATGAGTTGTTTCTCCTAATCTGAGCCTTAAATCTCCACTTCAGTAACACTTACACACACCAAACTTGACATTTTGATTTCTGTCTATATCCTAAAGGTTTTTACAGAGGGATTTGTTCATATATAATTAGCTTGATTTTATACAACATTTTACTTCCCCAAAAATTGTAAAAAAAATAAAAAAAAATAAAAAAAACACTGTTTTCGGTCTGTTCAGTTTTTTCCTGAATTGAATAACAAAATGCGATACCCCAAATCCCCTCTTTAAAAACATTTGACTCTAATATGTGACCCTGGACCACAAAACCAGTCTTAAGTCGCTGGGGTATATTTGTAGCAATAGCCAAAAATACATTGCATGGGTCAAAATGTTTGATTTTTCTTTTATGCCAAAAATCATTAGGAAATTAAGTAAAGATCATGTTCCATGAAGATTTTTTGTAAAATTCCTACTGTAAATATATCAAAATGTAATTTTTGATTAGTAATATGCATTAAGAACCTAATTTGGACAACTTTAAAGGTGATTTTCTCAGTATTTTGATATTTTTGCACCCTCAGATTCCAGATTTTCAAATAAATGTGTCTCTGTCAAATAGTGTCCTATCCTAACAAACCATACATCAATAGAAAGCTTATTTATTGAACTTTCATACGATGTATACATCTCAGTTTTGTAAAATTTAACCTTATGACTGGTTTTGTGGTCCAGGGTCACATATGTCAAAAAAAAATGTAAATAAAAATTTTGAAACTGACTGGATCCAGTGTTTACATTTTTGTACTAGAAATGTATGCAAATTAGTGCATATTTTATTAATGCTTTATTTGCATATTTAAACCTCACATTTTAGAAAACTTGTAATACAAATATCAATGTAATCAATCAGCTGGGTAAGTAAGGTGATAACTATTAGTTGTTGTTGTTTTTTTACCCTATGTCTCGCCTTGTTTTTGCTAAGACAGCCTTGGGTACATTAGTAAAAATGTAGTTGCATTAGTGAAAACCTTTTGGTAAAATATTATGATTTTCACAAGAAGTCCAAGAACATTACACACGTTTTATAGGGTCGTTTATAATTTCTTGTCTTCCTAGTCGTTTTATTTGGGTTTGTGCTGGGTTTGAATCTATTCAAGGTCTTCTCAGCTGTTCAGTCATTAATTCTGTCTGTCTGCTGTTGTCAGGTGAACAAGAATAAGAAGTGGAGGGAAATAGCCACTAACCTGAATGTGGGCACATCCAGTAGTGCTGCCAGCTCTCTGAAGAAACAGTACATCCAGTGTCTGTACGCCTTCGAGTGCAAGATCGAGCGAGGGGAAGACCCGCCACCCGACTTCTTCAACAATGACCCTAAAAAGAACCAGGCCAAGGTCCAGCCTCCTTCACCAGGTCAGTGCAGACAACTCTTTTATACAGTATGAAGTCAAATCCAACTCTGTCCTTGCTAGGTTTGATGCAGAACGGCTTCTTTTCAGTGTTAGTTCTTCAATCTTGATTGCACTTGGTAGCTTTGCCATTTTGCATTCGTATTTGTCCACAATCCATCTTCACAACATCAAATATGTTCTGGCCAGTTTTGAGATTTGGTGCTTGCTTTCAGCATTTCTTGCTCTGATGCAGAAGCATTAATCTGAGCCAGTTTCACAAATGCAAGGTACAATGTGTTTGTGATGTCCAGGAAAGCTGACTTAATCAGACTTGAAAGACGTTAACTGCCTTGACATAAACCCCGTCCCGTTGCCCTGATAATGCACCTATAACAGCTAGATTAATGTGATTGTAAATGTGAATCTTTATACTGTGCATGTCTTGTTTTAATGGCATTTCTCTTTGATGTGGTTTAGTACAGCTGGTAATGTTTGTACGCCAACGCTTGACGTTCATTCCTCGTGTCGTTTATAGTGATTTACGGTAGTGCTAGCTAGCACACTGCTCTGTTCTGCTGGGATAGCATTGCTTATTTATGCCCTTCTGTGTTCAGAGTAGGGCTGGGAAATATTAATGAATTTTGCTGCCGATATAAACAACATTATTAATATCGTAACTTTTAATGCATTTTTAATTTCGCTGCTAAGTTTGATTATTACTAGTGAGTTCGAGTGTGTTAGGATTGATGTTTTAACACTAGTTTGTAAGTTTGACATTTCTGAGTGGATTAAAAACATTCATGCATTTATTTGTTTGCATAATCAATCTGAAATGTTTAAAATGTACTAAAACTGAAATTGTTTTTGTTTGGATGGTTATATTTGGGATGGTTACATCCCCCTTTCAGAATAATTAAAAGTGTTAATTATTTTACCAAAGTAAGAGGGATTATACAAAATGCATGTTATTGTTTATTTAGTACTGGATTACATATAGTGCACAAAAGAAAATAATAGTTTTAATAGATTTTTTTTTCCAGAAGGTAACACGATGCATTAGAGTTGAGGGGTGAAAACTTTTTGAATTTGAAGATCCGGATAAATTTAACTTATTTTGTCTTCTGGGGAACATATATCTTCTGTAGCTTCTGAAGGGCAGTACTAAAAAAAAAAAAAAAAAAAAAAAAAAATAAGATATTTAGGCAAAGTAAGAAAAATGTTCAAAAGTTTTCACCCCCTGCTCTTAATGCATTGTTTTGTCTTCTGGAGCATCAGTGAGTGTTTGAACCTTCTGTAATAGTTGCATATGAGTCCCTCAGTTGTCCTCAGTGTGAAAAGATGGATCTCAAAGTCATACAGTCGTTTTTGGAAAAAGTTCAAATACACAAATGCTGGAAAACCACAGAATTTGTTGACCTGCAGGATTTTTTCTGAAGAACAGCTGGCAGTTTAACTGTTCAGGACAAACAAGGGACTCATGAACAACTATCACTAAACAAAAAAACACAGCTGTGGATCATTCAGGTATTAAGAATCAAGGGGGTGTAAACTTTTGAACAGGGTCATTTTTATTAATTCAACTCTTATTTTCTCTTGTGGACTGTATGTAAACATCTTTTATGTGAAATATCTTATTCAGGTCAGTACCAAATAAACAATAGCATGCAGTTTGTATGATCCCTCTTATTTTGGTAAAATAATGAACATTTTTAATGATTCTGAAAGGGGCATGTGAACTTCTGACCTCAACTGTACATTGTGCAAATAATATTTAAACGACACTGTTTTGGTCAGTAGTTTCAGCCCTCCACAATTGTTAATTATTACGTTTTATTTTTTTTTCCTTTCGGCTGATTATTTATTTGTTGCTGAACATTTGGTGCATCAGTTTTTTTATTTTGTATTTTTTTATTTACAGCTAAACATTTGTGCATTATTTTTTTATTTTTTCATTTTGGCTGATTTGTTTGTTGCTGAACATTTGGTGCATCAATTTGTACATTTACAATTAATTTGTTAAATTAAATGTAATTTAAATGCATGTTATATCAGTGCATATAAATAAAGCTCAAGTATCATTCTTCCATTTGTTAATTTAATGAAAATGCACAAGACATTTTGAATCTACAAGTTCAAAATGGTGATTTTTCTTCGTCTTGCCTAAAGTACGCCATCAAAATGTACACCCTTCTCTCTGCACACATGCAATGTCTTTGTAGCGTCCTTTTAGTTTACAGCGCCTTGCGCATTTGTTTTGTTAAAAAAATCTCAACGGCGGCACATGAATATTATTATTGTTATTTTTTAAATGCATCAATGAGAATAGGCTGCTATGCACCGGACGGGCATCCCAAGCCCATTTACTGTAGCAAGCACGCGTTTGTTTGCAACAATGGCGGTGTCTTCGGCCTATTGTATGCAGGGTTTCCGCGGGGTCTTAAAAAGTCTTAAAAAGTCTAAAATTTTAAAATCAAAATTTTAGGCCTTAAAAAATCTTAAATTAGCTGTTCTAGGTCTTAAATAATTTTACACAGGTCTTATTTTTCCGATGTCCATGTAACGCTACCTCTAATTCTCATTTAAATTCTCTTTCTGTTGTTTCCGTGGTGTTGTAGTTCTTTATTTCACTATTCCAAATATAATTAGCTGAATTTAAACTACAAATGAGACCAGCATGCAATAGCCAATCAGCTTTCTGTTATTGGCGCGAGTCTCTCTCGGATTGTACCGCAGAAATCAAATGGATTTAATTTTTTAGCTATGAGGAAGTGCAAGTTCAGTGATACTGGGCTTGGAAAAACTGAATATAGGGCTTGGCTAAGGCCAGTTGCTAACAACTGTAGATTTTTTTTTCCCTCTGTGGAAGTTACTGCGTCTTCAGACAGAATCGCAGTATTTATATAACATTTCTAATATATATATTTATAAATCAATAAATGTATTTAAAACATTAATCTCACTTTTAATTTTGCAGTGTAAATTATGTAATCTCACTGCTAACAGCCATTTAGAATTTATTGATAAATTCATAAAATAAATTTCAAAGGTACGCATACATTTCAAAAGTAAAAAAAAAAAATCGCTTCAGAATTTTTTTTTTTACATCAGATATTTCTAGTGGTACTTTTATGGGGATATTTTGTGTGGAATAGTATCTGCTGATATGGAAAGTTCACTGTATATCGTAGTAATAAATTTAATTTATGACAGCCATGAAATTTTGTTTACTTTTTACATTAAACACATTAAGTATCACATATGCAGGGCTCGACATTAACGCTTGTCCGCTTGTCCGGGACAAGTGGATTTTGTGAATGGGCAAGTGAAGGAGAATTTTACTTGCCCGACCAGACAAGTAACCTGATACATCAATAACAAACAATAACTAGCGTAGCACCGAAACTTTGGTGAGAATGATTCTGAGTGTATTACTTACAGTGTAAACGGTGACTGAAAGTAGTATCAAGCATCAAGCTCGTGCAGCCTAACGTTATCTGACTCACGGAAATTTTTAAACTAGGCGCAACAGCATACACAAAGAAACAAACATACTGCGGTAGAAAAAAAAAGATAAATATTGTATAACATATTATATAGGTAAGCAACTTTACGATTGCAAACGTGACATTGATTTTATACAACAGTAGTTCAATAAACTAGTATTTAATATTAACTAATATTAACTGACTTACATTTTTAGACACATCACTGACTGTTTTTTTTAACGAAATAAGCAGCAGAACAGTCGCAAATCTGACAAACACACATCGGTGTTTCAATACTGAATGATTTACCATTTAATTTAATGAATCTTTGAATCGGGTGAGTCAGTGAACGAACTGGTTGAATCCGTCTATGGTTGAATCCGTGACTCACTCATTAAGACAGTGACTTACTGCCACCTATTGGTGGTTCGGTTTCATATTTAAAAGTAATGCATTTTTTCAACATTTTAGATTTTAAAAAAGTACAACATTAATCTTATAACATTATTTATGTATTTGCAATTTTACCGTGTAAATGCATTTTTTAGAACCTCTTATCTTCATTAAACAGTCTAAGTAAATACATTTAAATAGCATTTTCGATGCAGACTGGGTTTTTCCTGTGCAGTGGAAAGATGGAGTTTGTTGATACTGATTTAATCTGAATGGTAACCATACAGAGTCTAGTTATTCTAATTGAATGTATTGATAAAATTTCTGAATTTAATATAAATGATGACACATTTAGTAAGGTTAGGAAAATAAAGTTAAAAAGTGTCCTAGAATCAATTTAAGGCAAATATCACAAATATTCTGATTAAAGTAAGACCTTAATGAGCAGTGATGAGACTATTGCTTCAGAAAAGATTAATTTATGGCAAAAAAGGCTCTTTTTTGCCTTGGACAAGTAAATTTTTTACTCGGACAAGTGAATGTCTGATTTACTTGTCCGAAGGACAAGCACATGTCAAAGCTTAATGTCAAGCCCTGACATATGCATGTAATATAATATCTATTTCCATTACAGGTTTAGGTCTTAAATTTCATATAAGGTGGTATTAAAAAGGTCTTAAAAAGTCTTAAATTTAACTTGTTCATATCTGCAGAAACCCTGTGTATGAAACTGGCAAAAAGCCCAGGTGTTAAATACGCTTAGGGAGACCGCTGGCTTATGCGCTGCTTTCCATTTCGCTCCATCCAGCTGTTTTTCCAATCCAAAAACACGTCCCATGTAAAAGACTCTCTGAGCCAGACAGTGAGTTCACTAGAGAGCGACTGAGATTACAAGAGAAATGGGGCGAGTTAAAGGGGATCCCCTGTGATGTAGAGCATGTCTGCTTGGCACCGGGTCAGGTGCTCCAGGCTGCTTTTTTTCCTCCCGCTGCAGACGGCTTTTTCCTGGCCTTAGGATTCAGTGGCAAACCCCTGGAGGGCTGAACCAAGCCAGGAAAAAGATGAATGGGGAGAAAGAAAGAAAAAAATGAAGGGGTGGTGGTATGTAAAGTCAAGCTGGGTTTTTCTTCCTCATCTTTTTTTTTTTTTCTTTCCCACCCTCCCCCTCTCTTTATCTGCGTTAGAGGGATATCCTTGCCCTGGAGGAGGGAGGCTGAGGTATTGTGCCGCGTGTGTGTGTTAAGGAGCGTGTGTGAAGTGCGAGATACGGATACGTCTGACCTGCCGGTGACCCCAGTCTGTGTACGAGTTAATGAATGGAAGCATGAGTCATCGGACAGGCGTGCCAGTAGTAATCGTCCTCTCGTTGGCCGCAAGATGAGACGCAACATGTGGCGCGCAAACATGCTGTTCATCCACACACATTTGTGTCTCTCTGTCCGCTTCATTCCCTTCGCTCTCTGACATTTACACACATACACTTTGCCTCGTGTCTGCTCAAATCAGGCACGTGGCCTCATAGTAATCTGAAGTAACTGTAAAGTTTGATCAGGAATGAGAAAAATGAAATTGGGTATTTGAGTATTTATGCTCGAACAAGGTGCAGTTTGCATTAGGGATGCATCGAAATGAAAGTTCTTGGCCGATGCTGAACAAAATTACACACTGGGCCGAAGGCCGATTACCAAACACGGTTTTTCGTGTTTTTTTTTCCCCCTTTGTATTTTGCCAATTTTTTTCAACATTGCATAAATTTAAATAACCAAGATGTGCTTTTGCTGTTTTGTCTTGCTTTTCAAAGTAAAAAATCAATTACAAAACAATTTAAAAATATTTACTATATTAAAATTTAAAATATTAATAATATTCTTTGGCCACTTTCAAGACCCCCTTCTTGAATCAGGCATGTGTTTTAATGTACAAATAAATGCAGCTTTGCTGAGCAAAGGAGAATGTTATAATCAGGGATGTGATTTTTCCGGATTAATCTGGAATTCCGGATTTTTCGACCTGAAAATGTGACCTATGTCACGTATTTGCGACCGTTCGCAAATGGCATATGGCGAAGTATGATTGGTCAGATCACCTGTCAATCAAGCTCCCTGCTGCGCAGTGTAAGTTACCTCAGTCGCTCTCGCGCTACAGCGGTATCGTGACAAGAACATCGCCGGATCGGATGATCTGGGTATGTATTATTGCTTGTGTCTATATATAACCTATAAGTTACTGATTTGACTTTGTTGTCGATTGATTAGATGATCGATTTTGAGTGATTTTCCACTATGGCAGGATGTTTAAGCTGCATTAACATTAACTTACTTGTATTTGCTAGCTATTAGGGATGCTCATTAACCGTTAACTGATAAGATGGTAAGTTAACACTTTTCAGTAAGGTTCATTCAGCGCTGCCGCTCCCACCACGCGCATCACGCACTGTGAGTAGGGTACCGAGTGCTGAGGGGGCACCAAAAAATAGTCTAATGAAAAATCAATAATTATATTTTAATTATTATATTAGATATATAGCTCACTGAATCTGATGGCCGCAAATAGTTTCTCCCGGAATCTAGAGCGAGGGAGTGAGTGCGAGAGAGAGAGAGCGAGAGCGAGAGAGAGAGAGAGAGACCGTGCGTGTGTGCCTCATGAAGCACATGTAAGACAAACTCTACATTATCCTGCTTATTACATGGCTACCTACAAAATAAATCAATAATTTGACACAAAATATTGATTTTAAAAGGAGTTTATTGATTTAAAAACGATTTGATCGGCGTGGGGGGGGTTGTCTTAGTATATTTTCCTGCTTTTTTGTCCTTAGCCAATCACATGCCTGTATAATAAATGTATTAATAGAGCTGTTTTTTGTTACTTTATTTTATTTTACAGACCAACAGTAAAATTACAATACTAACATTTATGAATGTTGACTTTTATTTGGGCGGAAACCCGCAAGAAGACCTCAGTACTACTTTTTGCTGACAGCAGCAGATTCATGAATGATTCTCATTATGCAGATTTTCCTTGCACTTTGGACTTTGAACCCTGTCTGAGGAGCTTGTGCAGCGCTGTCAGAATAAATGCAATTTGTGCGTATATTAGAAAACATAATGTTCTGTAGTTTATTTAATAATGGTTTAAGGCCATTTGGCGATTTCAGACCAGCAACAACCAGCCCTTTCTCTTCTCATGGAAGACATGCGATGCAATATTTGATCGTGTCGTGTTATTGCTCGGTATAATTTATTCAGAATTTATTTTTATTTTTTTTGCTATTTTCGGCCAAATAATTTCGGTTGCCGAACATTCGAGTATTCATTTGTTGAGGACTCAAGTGAGCAACCTGAGCAAGGTGCAGTAAACGATTTATGAAACGCTGTTGATATTTGAACTTAACGCCCAAACAAACACAGCCCTACCCAAAAGAAAATACCCCTGCCCTCATTGGTCCATCCCAAGATTTCCATTTTTTGCTTGTTTAGTATGGTTGAATTGGATCATCAAATGTCAGCAGCAAAGATTTTGGATAATAAAATGGGATTAAATGCATAAAGCATATTTGAAGAACTTGAAGTAAGTGTAAAGTTCAATTGGGAATGAGGAAAATGGCACCTCATTTGAAGTTTTATGAGTATTCAAGTATTTATCTGTTGAATACTCAAGCAAGCAACCTGAGCAAGGTGCAGTTTGCATAATGGTGCAGTAAGCGATTTATGAATTGCTGTTGATATTTCAACTTAAGACCCAAACAAACAGCCCTACCCAAAAGAAAAATACCCCTCTGTCCCAAGATTTATGGACATGCTATGCAACACAGGCAACAACTAACAGCTCACATGAGTATGGATGAATCAGTCCTTTTACTATAGCTAATATTACAACAATAGCATATCTTAGTTTTAGAAAACAGCAAAGCCAACTCACGTTTCGAGCAGAAACAAAGCAACCTCAGCATCCGTTTCCAGACATTCTGGCTTTAACTTCCATCACTGGAAAGCTTTTCGAATATAAATGCAAATCCTAGCTCGTTCCTAATCTGGACTTTTTTCCTCTTTAGTAATGTATAGTTTAAAGTCTTTCTACAAATCTCCCGCTTGTTCCCTCTTTCTCCTCCCCATTATAAATGTAAATGCACCACCTGAATGAAAGGTACATTTTCCCTCAAACAACCTTTCAGCTGTGCAGCCATTCTGGATTGCATGAAAAATAGAATCCGGGTGAATAAAGTTCATCACTCTTCAGCAATAAGAAATGAAAACAAGCATCAAGTTTACCTAAAGTCAGTTTTGCTTATTTGTATGGCTGAATTGGATCAATAAAGGTCAGCAGCAAAGACTTTGGTTAATAAAATGGGATAAAATACATAAAGGATATTTGTGTTTTGTGTTTAAACAAATAAATATTGCAGGTGTGCATCATATTCTGAGTTTCCACTAACAATACTAGCTCAGCAGCCATTTATAAGCACTATGTATTCATATCACACTAAATCCTTTAAAAAGGCTTTTAAAAACTGGTGTACACTACAGTCTCTGGCGGTGATGCTTTTAAAAAAAGTTACTTTTAAAAGTAATTAATTACAATATTGTGTCCCTAAAAATGTAACTAATTGCATTACTTATTTTTTATGGAAAGTAATGTTTAGTTACTTTTGCATTACTTTTTCTAATCTGAGCTGGGCTTGTTTGTTTGTTTGTTTTAATATAAAGTTTTATTTTTGGCGAATGTAAAAGCCCTTTCATTCCGTCAGGCTAAACAAAATGTAAATTCCCACTCAAACAAACCTTTCAGCAGTGCTGCCATTCTGGATTGCATGAAGAATAGCAATAAAAAAGCACAGCTAAAAAATAAAAAAATAGAGAAACACGAACGTTATGTTTATCTAGTCGTTATTGCTTGGTAGTATGGTTGAATTGGCCAAATGGCAAAAAGTATGGTTGAATCAGCAAAGCAACGACTTTGGGATTAAATGCATAAAGCATATTTGTTTTTAACATTTAAATATTGCATGTTTGCATCATATTCTGGGTTTGCATTTCTGTTTTTATTCATTTTGAGAAATACTGAATCTATTTTTGCGCAAGTATTTTGTCGAGAACTACAGTAACATTCACACTTCTGCACTTACTCATGATTTCTCGTAATAAAGGGAAAAACAAAGTAACTGGCATTGCTTATGTGAAAAAGTCAAATAAACAATCAGATATATTCTTTTTAAAATAAAAAGTAATGAGTTATTTTACTTGTTACTTGAAAAAAGCAATCTGATTATGCAACTTACATTATTTGTAATGAGTTGCCCCAACACTGGTCTCTGGGCTCTGGGGCCTAATGAATCACTGTCTAGCCTAGGGCTGTCGCGATAACCACAATATCGCAATACCGCGCTATTGACGTGCATAACCGCAGAGGAATGCAGCAACCGCGATATCTGCCTGTTTTCTTTTTTCCTAAGGTTTTGCCCTTCTCACTTAATGCCTGTGTGCTGAATATTAAAGTAGTAATAAGTTAGTAATGATAACATAATGTGTTTATTATGAGGCTCAGTAGATATGCACTTAACAAGCCTAAACAGACAGCGAATGACGGAGAGATCGACTGAGCTTGTGCGATTACCTGCGTCTGTCTTTCAGATCAAGTCAGGTATATATGTGAAACTAGCTTATGTCCAAGGAAAGTGAAATCTCTGTCTTAGCATCGACGCTCTGCTGGTCAGCTGAGCCTTTAAAAGTGGCGATTAAAGTTAAAATGATTCAACATCGTGTTTCATTACGTCTCTCTTTGAATAAATAAGCGTTTTTGAAGGTGTAGTTGAATGAACGGTTTTAAGACTCACTCAAAGATAGTCTCTTGCCTCCATCTTGTGGCGTAACAATGAAACTGCACTGACTGACAGCTCGCCTAGAACACGCAGGTGAAATACTGACAGAAAAAGTCTCTTGTCCAGTCAGACTGGAGGGTGCGCGCTAACTGTTTATTGATTTCTGAGTATGACCTTACATTGTAACAGCCTACACACAATCTTATATATATATATATATATATATATATATATATATGTATATGGCGGTAAGACTGCATATCGCGCTACTGAGCCACTCAAAATTACCGCAAGGGAAATTCCTTAACCGCGACAGCCCTAGTCTAGTCATCTGACATTTCAGTGTGTAGAAACAGGTTAGTATTACAGCAAACCGTGAGTGTATATTAGCGCCATGTGTTCTTTGCTTTTGGCATCTGACAGAGCGCTTATGCAGAGAAACGGTGACGCATGACGTCAGACTTAAGCCGATTACCTCAATTCTTCTTCAACACATGACTAAGCACTTAGCTGTGTGGTAAGTGTGTTGTTAGCTGCTGTTGAGTGCTAGTAATGGAGACTCTGTCATGCTGGGATATGGAACCACAAACCCAAGGATGATACTCTGAGCACTTAGCTGGCAGAGCACCGCTCCCTGTGTCACCGGTGGGGGAAAGTCCTTAAATGAGATTAAGCACCATGAAAAGCAGCATGATTTCAGGCAGGGGAAGGTTGCCAAATGAGCCGAGCTCAGCGCATTTCCTCGAAAGTGTGTCGCTGCGTGTTGGCACGCTGTCTGTCCACACTGACAGTGAAAGTGCTGCGAAAGCGACAATTGTAGGCAGTCGGAACGTATTTGATGTTTCAATTACAGCCGTGCGGACAGGGACTTTGGTTTTCTGGTTTGTGGTTCTTGTTAAAGCACAGTGTTTACTAGACACAATATGACGTCGCTTAAACGTCCTTTAGGATTTGCTGACTGACAGATCCGATCCTTTTTCTTTCCTCTAGCTGGATCAGGATCGTTACAGGGTCCTCAGACACCTCAGTCGACCAGCAGTTCTATGGCCGAAGGTGGAGATCTGAAGCCCCCTACACCTGCCTCAACACCGCACAGTCAGATGCCCCCCATGCCTGGTCCTAGGTATATCTTAATGCGGTGTCTCTCATTCAGAATGACTTTCAAGGGCCAGAGTATATCTGACATTATCTGTTTCACACAGGAGCAGTGTGAATTTGCAGGACCCGTTTGCTGATGGTGGGGATCCGGCTTTTTCCAGACGTAACTCTGTGACCCCCAATTCAGGTTATCAGCCTGGAATGGGTGCACCAGAAATGATGGGCCGCATGGGGCCTTATGAGCCCAATAAGGACCCGTTCGGTGGTATGAGAAAAGGTGACTATTCTGGCCATATTGATAACCCTAGTGACTGATTTGCAACAAGAAAATGCAATAAATATTTCAAACCGTGACTCTCTGCTTGCGTTTTCAGCGGGTGAGCAGTTCATGAGCCCAGGTCAAGGCCCAAACAGTGGCATAGGTGAACAGTACAACCGAGGCCCCCCAGGACCTATGGGAAATATGCCGATGGGCCAAAGACAACAGTACCCATACGGTCCAGGATATGACAGAAGGTGAGAGCATTGATTCCACGTATTTACCTTTATATTAAGAGTAGCCAGTGAGTTTATTAAAGCCATCCATTATTACAGAAATCTGATGAATGAGTCTTCAGTTGCCCATTTCTCAATGCCATTTCTATATTTCCTTACAGACCAGAATCAAGTATGGGCCCAGATGGCAGTATGGGTCCACAGCCTAACATGATGCCTTCAGATGCAGGGATGTACTCACCTAACCGACCCCCACAGCAACAGAGGTTAGCATTTAATTAAATATACTTAAAATGTTCACAAATGCTAATTTCTCTTGTTTGCTTCTTGCTATTGAACATCCATGCCTTTTGGGCCTTTCTGAAACAGTATGTTTTGGTTTGCAGACTTGATTCTTACAGTAATCAATACCCTGGCCAAGGTGCTCCCCCTAGTGGACCATACCCAAACCAACAGTCAGGAATGTACCCACAACAGCAACCGGTAAGTGCAACCAGGGCTCTGAACCGGTTCAAGGAACGAAAACGAAAACCGAAAACAATTGACATTGAACAGGAACAAAAACAAAAACGAAAACAAAATCAATTTTAATCGTTCTGAACAGAAACGGAAACAGAAATTCCAAATTAACCGGTTAATAACGGTATTTTTATCGTTCTCTTTATTATATCAATTTGGCAGACCAAAAACATGAATTCAAATTGTGTGCGCAAATGCGACGGTGACGCATACACCGTAAAATGCCCGCGAAGCAGACATAAGCAGAGCCCTTTCTGATGCGACGAGCTTAAGGTTACCAAGCACCTGGCTGTTTCATGTGCAAAGGTATGTTTAGGTTTAAGTTATTGTAGCCTAATTAAAACTTGTAGTTAAAATTATGCATTACGTTTTCTTTTGCTTTTATGCATTAAATGTAAAAGCATAACTATCTGGAGTTTGAGTTTTGTTTGAGTGAAAATAGCCTATAATTGGCTATATTAGGTAAGGAATATGCCGTAGCCAGCTATGAGGTCACCGAGGTCTGGACCTCGGTCATTTTTGTATATTCAAAAATAAAATGCCAAGCTCTCTGAATGATTATTTAGCCGTTTAAACCACCTCATATCACATGAGTGTTTGCAATTCATGTTGATGCGAGAAGGTAGCGCAGTGAACGGGGCTTGAGAGCGCGTTGAGTGAGAGCGCGTGTGCAGCCTCCGTTTGTTGCCAGATCCACCTATTATACGTGTATTTTGACTCATTTTTCCAATTTATTGTGACACTTTGGGACGTTTATAAAGTGGAAAGTTGAACGTTAGTGTTACTGATATATTAATCTTATTTACAAAACACAAGATTTGAACTTATTTCGGATATCTTTTTCTTTATTTTTGTAATTGCTTGTTTTTCGTAGCAATATCCGGCAACATTGTACATTCATAAAAAAAATCTTTTAGACAATCTGTAATTTAATTGCTGACAGGAAGATAACACAATCGGTAAGACAAACGCAGCGATCATCGTTAATATCTGAAAGAAATGTATAACACTATCAAAAACAATAGCATAATACAAATCTGTTTGTTACAGAATGAAATAGGCTACTATGACAAATAACGTTACCGTTACTGGCCAGCAGGAAGACGTCTCATGCTCTTTAGTCAACGTTAAGTCATCAAAAAAACATTAATTAAAGCGGTGTTTCTCAACCTTACTTCGGACCTCAATTTTCAAACCCTAGTTACGGCCTTCAGGTGAACTCGTTTACTTTCGGTTTTAAAGACAAGAAGTTCAGATGACACGAACACGGAATTTGGTTGAATCATTTGTAAACATAATGCCAAACATGTTATTAAAAGGCACACACTATCTATCTATCTATCTATCTATCTATCTATCTATCTATCTATCTATCTATCTATCTATCTATCTATCTATCTATCGCGCCGTGTAATAAAATAACGTTATTAACCGGTATTTTTTCTAGAAAACCGTTCTCGGAACGTATTGTTTAATGAGGAACGCAAGAACAGAAACGTTATAATATCGATTCTGCTCGGAGTGAACCGAATGGATTTTTTTTTCGTTTTTAAGCCCTGAGTGCAACACAAACTTGTTGAAATGCTTGTATTGTTATTAAGTGTAGCATTGCTTAAAATCTAAAGAAATCTTTCTCAAATACAGAATTACACACAGAAGAGACCAGTTGATGGTGTTTACGGTCCTCCTGCAAAGCGTCATGAAGGAGACATCTACCCTTTCAGTGGTCAGCAGCAGGGACCCCAGGCCCCAGGTGGACCTCAGTCCCAACCAGACATGTATAATCAATATAACGCCTATCCAGGCTCAGACAGACGCCCACCAGGCCCACAAAGCCAGTTTCCTTTTGGCTTTGGGCGAGAACGAGGACCTAACGCTGGTGGTCCAAACTCCCAGCCCTCCATGCCACCACAGATGATGGGTAGCTCCATGAGTGGCTCCATGCCTTCAGTCCCCGATGGACCCCAGGGTCCCATGTGGCCTGGGCGTAACGAGATGAACTTCCCAAACTACCATAATCGCCAGGGCCCCCCTGGTGTCCCATCCCAAAGTCAAGGCTACCACGGCATGAATCGTTCTGAAGACATGATGCCTTCAGATCAGCGCATGAACCACGAGGGACCTTGGGCTGGCCATGTTAACCAGCGGCAACCCCCATACGGGCCTGGAGCCTCTGGGCCACCAATGTCCAGACCTCTTCAGTCCAACTATCAATCCTCCCAGAACCACATTCCACAAGTGCCCAGCCCCGCACCCATGCCAAGACCAATGGAGAACAGGACCTCACCCAGTAAGTCTCCATACATGCACACGGGGATGAAAATCCAGAAGGCTGGACCTCCAGTTCCAGCATCCCACATTGCCCAGCCGTCAGTCCAGCCCCCTATGATTCGGAGAGACGTGGCATTCCCACCAGGTTCAACAGAGGCCTCGCAGCCCATTTTGAAACCGCGGCGGCGGCTTACCATGAAGGATATAGGTAAGAAGCTCAAGCAGTGGTTCCCATAAATACGCATGTCTTGATTTGTTAGTGGGTTGGTCTAAAAATTAACTTCTGTTTGTTTTCAGGAACACCAGAAGCCTGGAGAGTCATGATGTCCCTCAAATCAGGCTTGTTAGCGGAGAGCACTTGGGCTTTGGATACCATTAATATTCTTCTATATGACGACAACAGCATTTCTAACTTTAATCTGAACCAGGTTAGTTGTTTTTGATAGAATGTATGACTAGGGTTGGGTTTGCTTAATCAGTGTGACTAATGTACCTTTATTTTCTGATTGCAGCTTCCTGGCTTCCTTGAGCTCGTTGTTGAGTATTTCCGAAGGTGCCTCATTGAGATCTTTGGCATCTTGAAAGAGTATGAGGTTGGCGACCCTGGGCAGCGTACCCTAATTGACCCAGATGCCATTGACCCTGAGATGTCTGATGAAGAGGGGCCAGAAGCAGAGCAAATGGAAGAGGAGGATGAGGAGGATGATGAAGATGTAGAGAGCAACACTGTGCAGACGCCACAGGTCCAGGTCAAGCAAGAGATGGAGGAGTCTATGCCGATCCAAAAATCCAGTGACAAGACTGATGTAGAAGAGAAGGAAGGAGAGGATATTTCATGCAAAGATCATCTCAGATCATCCACCCCATTGCAGGACACCAGTGCCTCCCAGGAGAGGCCAAAGCAGGCTAGTAAATTCGACAAGCTTCCCATCAAGATACTGAGGAAGAAAGACCCGTTTGTGATTGGGCGCACTAGTAAATTGGGTCGGCGACAAGCCTTCGACAGCGGTCTTATCCATTGGAGTGTAGGTGGTGGTGACACCACAGAGCACATACAAACCCATTTTGAGAGCAAGATGGAGCTCTTGAAGCATCGGAAGCGGGTGCCCGTGAATGTTGAGTCACGTAAGAAGGCGTCTCAGGTAGTGGAGACTGTTACGGAGGATGCTGAGAAGGCTCAGACAAACGAAGAGCAGCAACCTCAGCCATCCCCAGAACCATCGTCCGAAAGTAAAAGCACTACAACAGCAAGCACGTCAACGAGTATAACAGCCACCTTTGACGACGTGCTGTCGGCTCGGCAAGGCTCCGTGACGGAGGAAGTGGTCCGAGGCAACCAGGACTGCGACAAGGAGAAGAACGCATTTCTCCTTGGCATCGATCTTGTGCAACAGAGTCGCAACATCAAGATCCTGGAGGATGAGCCGCACAGCAAGGACGAGACCCCACTGTGCACGCATTCGGAGTGGCAGGACTCCCTCGCTCGCCGCTGCATCTGCGTTTCCAACATCGTTCGCAGTCTTTCCTTCATACCCGGTAATGATCTGGAGATGTCGAAGCATCCAGGACTTTTGCTGTTACTTGGCCGACTGGTGTTGTTGCACCACTGGCACCCTGAACGCAAGCAAGCCCCGGTTACCTACGAGAAGGAGGAGGAGGAAGACGAAGGGGTCAGCTGCGAGCGAGACGAGTGGTGGTGGGACTGTCTCGAGGTCCTGCGGGAAAACTGCTTGGTCACGTTAGCCAACATCTCAGGCCAGCTGGACCTGTCCATCTACCCTGAAAGTATTTGCCTGCCGCTGCTGGACGGCCTGCTCCACTGGGCCGTGTGCCCTTCGGCGGAAGCGATCGACCCCTTCCCCACGCTGGGGCTCAACGGGACGCTGTCTCCCCAGAGACTCGTTCTGGAAACCCTCAGCAAGCTAAGCATCCAGGATAACAATGTTGACCTCATTCTGGCTACGCCGCCTTTCAGCCGCTTGGAGAAGCTCTACGGCTTCCTCGTGCGCATGGTCGGCGACCGCAAAGTGCCCGTCTGCCGGGAGATGGCGGTGGTGCTGCTAGCAAACCTGGCGCAAGGCGACAGCGTCGCGGCCCGGGCCATCGCCGTGCACAAAAGCAGTGTTGGGAACCTTCTTGGCTTCTTGGAGGACAGTCTCGCAGCCACCCAGTTCCAACAGAGTCAGGGCTCGTTGATGCACTTACAAGGTGCGCACTTCGAGCCCACCAGTGTGGACATGATGCGGCGGGCGGCACGTGCCCTGCACGCCCTTGCTAAAGTGGACGAGAACCACTCGGAGTTCACGCTGTACGAGTCACGGCTACTGGACATATCGGTGTCCCCGCTCATGAACTCTTTGGTGTCCCACGTAATCTGTGACGTACTTTTTCTGATCGGCCAGTCATGACAGCCGTGGGGGCGATCATGTTTTTCCCCACTCGTTTTTTTTTTAATGTGTGTGTGTGTGTATCTGCGTGAGTGGAGATGATTTAACAGCAAAACTGACTGACTTGACTGTATGTTCATTTTTTTTAATTTATGCAAAATCACCTCAGATTCCACTGTCTATTCTTGTCTACCCTTGCTTCGCTCTCAAGGACGGATATAAGTCGCGACGGATTTAAGAATTAAACTAACGCGGATGTGCTGATCGAGATCCTCGCCTGCAAGAGTGCGCTGCCCTTTGGACTTTTTTTTGTAAGGAAAAATAAAATGACAAAAAAGACACAAAAAAACAACAAAACTGTAACCAAAGTTGCTGTCACGTTTACAGTGAGTTTGGGGAAAAACGTGCCCACGTTCACCTTCCCGGTGAGGGCGGGCACGGAGACGACCATTATCTGGTTCTTGGAGGCTAAATGGACTCTCAGACTCTGGTGTGTGGTATAAATTGCTGTAACTTGGATTATATATACACTTAGCCCTAAAGGAACCAGGTCGTTGGCTGTGAACAGACATGTAAATGGGAGGCCTGTGCAGTAGATTGTAGGACTTTTTTCTGTACTGTACACCTTAAAACTGTAAACATACTGTAACAATACTGTTTCACACTGAGATAATGCTGGCTTGGCAGCAGAAAAACTGTAGTTTTTAAAAATGATGATTTTAGTTCATGTTGAGAGAGGAAAAAATGGCTTTCCCCCCAAAGTAACGTGAACCTACAACACCCCGACCTCTTCTTTGTCCCTCGATTGTATGACTTGACCCTTAAAGAAATCACCTCTTAGGACTGGTCTTGAGCTCTAGATGCAGTCCAGGCTGCAGTGTATATAATGATGTTGTAAATTACACTTTGCTCTTTTTCTTTCTCTCTCTCTCTCTCTCTCTCTCTCTCATCTTATGGCGCTCTTCACCGTTTTTAATCTTTGACGAATTAAAGGTTTCACTCAACAGATCTCTCATTGCGCATTGCCATGTGTTTATTTACCACCTTCCTCTCCTTACATCTCTGGCCGCAGGGATGCAATCTTTTGCCCTCGCGATCCCATGCACATAACATTTCAGCTCCTTTGGTTAAAGCTGTAGAGGCATATATATATATATATATATATATATATATATATATATATATATCAAACCAGACAAGTCCATTACTCCAACTGATTTCATCATCATTCACCGGAACAGATACGGTAAATGAGTTTTGGTTTCCCCTCTTTCCCAGCGGTTTCCTTAGTCGATTCCAGTGCTATGGATTCATATTTGTATTTCAGATGATGTAGCTAAAAACTTGTTGTAAATTCTTTTTTTCCCCTTTTTTGGCTTAATGAATATCATTTATTCCGTATGAAATCTTTATACTATATGTTCCACGTGTTAAGAATAAATGTACATTAAATCTTGGTAAAACGCTTGTGATTGATTTATTTATAACACCTTTTATAATGACGCAGTTGGAGGTCCATCAATTTAGCAGACTGCATTTGTTGCATTGATTACCATAGAAAATATTGATTCATCTCTTACAAAAAAAATAAGTGGCAAAATTGTTCTCATGGAGGTAAACAGTAAATGTTTAGTGTAGCCACAAGACTTAAATATTGTACATGTTAAGTTATTGTGATGCAAGCTCTCACAAACCAACTGTGCATAGTTGCTATTAAATAATGTTCAATAATAATCAGAGGCGAACGCAGTAGTGAAGTATTTTTACTCTGCTGTAAAAGTACTTTTGAAGCGTTTTTCTTCAGAAATCTTTACTTTACATCATTTCAAAGCATAATATTGTACTTTCTCCTGCACTACATTTCATAATATCATTTAATACTTAATTACATTAGAAATCTATTACTTTCTTTTACTCAAAAGTAATCCAAAAATTTACTTAAGAACATTAAAAATGTGTTACGTACTTGTACTCAAATAAAATATTTGTTTTACCATTAATATTTATGAAATGTAGTGCAGTAAAAAGTATGGCATTATGCTTTGGAACTTGAGTAAAGTAACAATACTTAACTACTTTAATAATAATAATAATAATAATATGCAAATGGTTCCACACAGAAAAAAAAAAAAAAAAACACAACTAATGCTTGTTCACCTTAGAACAGTAGCGCTACCACAAAAAAGTTTTTTGGACAACCAAATACGTTTTTGTAATCAAGGTAAGTGCTTAAATACAAATTTAACATTACATTTCACATTTCTTCTGGTAAACTTCAGAAGTGCATGTCCAGGTTTACTTTGTCACTGCATTATTGTAAAGTAAAAATGAGTTTACTTCTGGGGTGAGTAGCATTATCCACAAATGCAGCTAATAGAGTTGGCCATGCAAATATACACTTAGATCAGATCAAGCGGCATGTGAATCAATGTTCTTTTTCTTTTTTTAATATTTGCAGCATGAAATAAACATTAAAAATATTTGAAAGCATGTTTCACTTTTTTTGGGGCGGAGTAGGCGGAACTTTCACATTAACTATATATGTGTGTGAGGCAAATATTCACTGAGTTTCAGATCATTTTTGTAAAGCGCTCCTCAAGACAGAGACAGCAGAAAGAACATGTTTGTTTTCTTTAGCTATTTTAAAAAAGCATAATGTTTTGTTGATATTGTGAGTGCACTTCCGAATAATGTATTATTCTTACTTTTATGAGCAAAAATGATGGCGTATTAGGTTTCCACTGTTATTAAGAAGTGTCAGCCTATAAATTCTGTCAATTTTATGATAAAATACAAACGATAATGTGTTTTTACGCTCTTTAATTTGTAATGAGAAATATATTCGCCTCAGATCAAGCGGCACGTGAATCAATTATCTTTTCCTTTTTAATATTTGCAGCACAAAATAAACAAAAAATATTTGATTGCATGTTAAAAAAATTAATAAACACCATGTCTCATGAAATCGATCAATCAGAGTTAAAAAATGTCAATAAAACATTTTGTGAATAAGTCATAATAGTAACAACATTTAGCCCACCTCAGAAAAGTCTGTAACTTTGCCAATTGTATTTTTTTTTCCTCATAAATCAGCAAGTCAACTGAGTTAAAGCCTACGTTTTTATTGCTGTTTTTCATGTTAAATGTGAAGACGGGTTTGATGCCATGGATTTTTTGGGGGGCGGAGTAGGCAGAATTTACACATTAACTTTACGCCATATAACACGATTTTATTACATGAATAATTTTTTTTGGTAAGTTAAAGTAGTAATTTAAAGCATTCTATAGATACATTTATCATGTCAGGCAAAAATTCGCTGAGTTTCGGATCATTTTTGTAACTCGTTACTCAAGACAGAGACGGCAGAAAGTGCATGTTTGTTTTCTTTCGCTATTTTGCATAATGTTTTGTTGATATTGTGAGTGCACACAAATAAAAGTAGATCTTGTGCACTTCCGAATGATGTATTACTCTTACGTTTATGCGCAAAAAAAAATGATGGCGTATTTTAGGTTTTCATTGTTATTAAGAACAAAATGCAATTGATCTGGCTGACGCTTCCATGTCCTGCAAAGCGTGCTCTCCGCACAAACCATTGGCGTTGCGTCTAACAGCTCACATTTATCTAGGTTAAATGTTTAAGTTAATATTGTGAAGTGTATCGAGTGTTTCATGTCTATAGATTTTATTTTAGGCAAGGCTAAATTGATCAAACATGCCCAACTCATTGCCGGTGGCCGCTTGGTCGTTACTTTAAAAAACAAAAGCTTGAATTGAACAATCATAAAATGTCCCAAATATATTTCTAAATTAACTTCATAAAGAAACAAAAAGAAATCTAGTCACTTTGCCATTAAAGCCAAAACTGAACTATTTTAATGGCTGCATTGGTGTAGGGTGGAGGTCTGAGTCTACAGGTATTTGTTTCTTTACTGCAGTATTGGAAATTGCAAGTGGTAAGTTATGCCGCGTTCCAGGCAACCCGTAACCCGTGTTTTTCCAACCTTCTACCAGTGAAAGTTCACTGGAACGGCAGTCAAACCCATGAATTCCCACTCGTGAACTCGTACTAGATCGATGTACTCCCAGTTACGAGTTCTGACGTAACATCGCCCGCGAAACAACAATATCAGCCCTAACGCCTGTTTCACACATACTCCGTATGCAGTGCGTATGCAGTCCGTGTGCGTTGCGTATGCGGTGCAGAGGCAGCACGGACTCGTTTTGCTTTCACATAGGACGCGCTTGCAGTCCGTTCCTGATCCGCGGCTGTTTACCACAAACACACCATTTATCCGTTATTTTAATTTCAAATCCAAACGTGCTTTTTCAGCATTGGGACACTCTTTTATCACAGTACATTAATACAATAATACTAGACATATTCACGTTTAAACTCAACGTATTATAAACGACGTAGGCTATTATTTAATGCACTTGACTTCTAGATTTGTATATTAAGTGGCTCAAGCAAGTTGTAACACATTTAAACACAGCATAGGTAGGCTATAGCTTCCTTTTCCTATTGAAATTGGGCTATCACAAATATTTTAAATTAAAACTTACCACAGACAGAAACAGTCGGCTCTCTGTGCCTTTCTTTTGCATTAAATCTTTATTAAAAACCATATTTTAAAGAACTTTTCTACCTGGACAAGTGCATCTATTATGTTGCCTTGTTTATTTAAAACTGCACTATTCTAAACCTAGCCAAAAAGCCACGTGTTGACTGTGAAACACAGAAGACTGCAATTATATGCATTTACGGTACATTTCCGTGTCAATTCACGTTCATTTTTACTGCGAACAATGCGCTGTCACTTTAATTCAGCGCATGCAACGCAATGCAGCACAGCAAAAATAGACTCTGTGCAGAAACGATCGCTGCACTGCTGCAAACGCACCGCATCTGGAACGCACTGACGGACAGCAACCGCGTGCAGTGTGAACGCTCTGGGCTGCGTTTCCCAAAAGCATCGTAAGCTTAAGTTGATCGTAGCTCCATTGGTTTCAATGGGTCTACGATGTACTTAAGCTTACGATGCTTTTGGGAAACGCAGCCCTGATCAGTTAACATGGGTGCGGAAAAAATACGCAACGCATACGCACTGCAGACGGAGTATGTGTGAAACAGGCGTTATGCGTGCGGTGTTTATGCAAGTGGTACACGGTGGAAAAATAGAGCTTAGGACAATATAACGTTGCAATCAAATGAATAATGATATAAAAATAATAATAATTCATAAATGTGCCCAGGCAGTTTGGCTTGACTTGCCTGGAACGCTAAAGTCGTGAGTCGTGGTTTGAAAAACCTGCCTGGAACGCAGCATTAGTTTGTTCTCAGGATTAATGGCGTTCAACCCAAAGGGAAACACCTAGGCTGTTTGCAATGGAATAATTGCATACTCCACAAATATAGGCCACTGCAGGCTCAAAATCGCAGCTGTAATTACTTACGCTTCCTTCATTACGCGGGAAAGTGAAGGTCAAGTCGAGCACATTGCATTGCGGGATTAGGCGCGCTTTCCATGCATACAGAAAAACTGCTTCCTGCTTTTATCAGTAATGAGTGCTTGAAAAGCAATGCGTTTTCTTATAGGTTCAGCTCTCTCAATATATTTTACACACAAACAAAATAACCTAAATAAGGCCAAAATTATTGTAAAAGCAGAAACCCAGAACTCACTGATTGTAATTTCGTTTCAGGAGTTGTGTTTTCTACATCGTCCTTGCCTGTTATGCGCTTTTGAATCATAATGAGCAAGCAGACACGTGGCTGTATTAATATGGTTAGAGCAAACCATTAATAATGGAAGGAGGCCGAATTTGTACTACAATATCTAATCCCACAGCTCCATCTAGCGGTTAGGTGCAGATAACAGCACCTTACAAATAGGATCCTGGTTGTTTTATCCAGTAATAGACATGGGTTAATAAACAGAACAAGAATGAACGCAATAGATGTTGTCTCTAAAGTAGAATGGGTGTTGTAATAATTAATTTCATTTTACTTGCATTTCTTTATTTGTGACCCTGGACCACAAAACCAGTCTTAAGCACTTGTATATTTGTAGCAATAGCCAAAAATAACATGCATGGGTCAAAATGATCGATTTTTCTTTTATGCCATAAATCATCAGGATATTAAGTAAAGATCATGTTTCATGAAGACATTTTGTAAATGTATTACCGTAAATATATCAAACTTAATGTTTGATTGGTAATATGCATTACTAATAACTTCATTTGGAAAACTTTAAAGGCAACTTTCTCAATATTTTGCCTATATATACACTACCGGTCAAAAGTTTGGGGTCAGTAAGAGTTGTAATGTTTTTAAAGAAAGTCTCTTATGCTCATCAGTGCTGCATTTATTTAATCAAAAATATATATATTTAAAAAAAAATGTAATATTGCGAAATGTTTTTACAATATAAAATAATGTTTCCTATTGTAATATACTTTAAAATTTAATTTATTCCTGTGATGCAAAGCTGAATTTTCATCAGCCATTACTTCAGTCTTAAGTGTCACATGATCCTTCAGAAATCATTCTAATATACTGATTTATTATTAGAATGATCTATATTGGATCTATATTGGATTATATATTGCAACAGTTTTCCTGCAAAGTATTTATTTAGAAATTGTGATATTTTTTCAGGATTCTTTAATGAATAAAAAGCTCAAAAGAACAGCATTTATTCAAAATATAAATATTTTCTAACAATGTAAGTATTTGATATCACTTTTTTATCAATTTAACACACCCTTGGTGAATAAAAGTATTCATTTCTTTCAAAAAAAAAAAAAAAGAAGAAAGATTTACTGACCCCAAACTTTTGACCGGTAGTGTATATATTTACCTATAGCAAAAAAAAAAAAAAAAAAAAAGGTTTAAGCATAAAAACAATAAGTGTCATACTGCTTTAAAAAAAAAAAAAAAGTAAAAGGTTTTCTGTTTTAATTTTATTGCATTTTTGTTTTAAAATAAAAATAAATATCATACATTTTCCCTAATTTATAGAAGACACCCACTAAAATGTCATTGAGTGTCAGGCATATTTATTACAAAAATCAATTTATGACATATTAAAGGATTAATTACTTTCATCCCAAATACTAATTAGTTGTAATTCTACATTTTACAAAATGTGCCATTATCCTAGGTTTTGCACATTTGTCTGTAAGAATTGTTTTACTCATTTAAAACACAATAAAATGTAATATGCACCCTTATTATTTTATATATTTGAATATGCACAAGTCAGAATAAGCATGTTGTTTGAATCTTTACATAAATATTGTGTTAGACTGAATGACAATGTAACATTATTTCAACCAAATTTTGACATTTTATTCTTCAAAAACTTATTTGAAACCTTAAAAGTAGACACTTTGCTAACATTTATCACAAAATCACTTTTTGTACATTTCGTTTGATGTGGACATCTTAACGTCTTTGACCCATACACACACACACACACACACACACACACACACACACACACACACAATATTTTTCAAATGGTTGTATCCCGGCCAAATATTGTTCTATCCTAAAGCTTATTTATTCAGCTTTCATATAATGTATAAATCTTTCAAATAACAAAAATGATGCATATGACGGATTTTGTGGTCCAGAGTTTATTATAGACAGGATTTTGCATGTCAGGCATAAATTCTTGTCTGTGTGAAATAAAATATCCAGAGGTTTTTGAATAGAGGACTCTTTCTTGACCCATCAAGCGCCATCTAGAGGAAGAACAATTTTCAGGTATTAGCAATAAAATCTTGCTCAGTCCAACGTGTGTTTTGCATATCTTCGCATTTTATGTTTAATAAAAACAACATTTGGACTAATATTTAATTTGATCATTATTTTAGTGTTTAATGTTTAATTTAGAATTGCATGGTTAGATGGTTACACTGCAAAAAAAAAAAAAAAAAAAAAATCTTTTCTTACTTAGTTTTTTTGTCTTGTTGCCAAAATATCTAAAAATTCTTCTTAAATCAAGAAGGATTTTCTAGACGAGTAAAAATTCTTGTTTTCAAAATAAGAACAAGTCAAAATTAAGTGCGCCAAATAATCCGCCAATGAGGTAAGAAAAAAAAATCTTATTTCAAACAGAAAACAAGATTATTTGTTTTACCCCATTGACAGATTATTTTGCTTGTTTCAAGCAAAAACGCACTTAATTTTGACTTGTTTTTTTGTTGTTGTTTTTTTTGTTTTTGAAAACGAGACAATAATTTTTACTCGTCTAGAAAATCCTTCTTGATTTAAGAATTTTTAGATATTTTGGCTGGAAACAAGACAAACAAATCTAAGTAAGAAAAGCGTTTTTGCAGTGTAGCTAGTTACGGTCTGATTTCCTTTAGTGTGTTTCTGCCGTAATAATGTCATGCTTGTGAGATGCATAACCCAGCAGCACAACTACTGAAACCTTGCTGAGTTCTGTTTTCTTCATGTTCTTTGTTACCTTCATTTTTTATCATATGCTTCTTTGTATCTTCCTTCTTTTCTTGTTTTAGTTCTTCTTCATTTTATTCTCTATGCACGGGCTGTAAAGAACTAATCTAATGATATCCATTCAAACCTGGAAAATGTTCTGTTGTTCCAATTTAGCTTATTGACCTTCATGACATGCTTTAAAAATGTATTTCCTGAACACGCTGATATTCAGACTCTGTCTGATTTTCAGAAGTGCAAACAGGATGCAAAAGACATGCAACACTTCCAGAAGACAGAGCAGAAAAACTCAACACAGCTGTCAATTACTAACAGTTAACATATAACAGATATGTGACCCTGGACCACAAAACCAGTCATAAGGTTAAATTTGACAAAACTGAGATATATACATCATTTGAAAGCTCAATAAATAAGCTTTCTATTGATGTATGGTTTGTTAGGATAGGACAAGCTTCTAGAGGGAACATAAGTTTGAAGTAATGAATTTAGGTAAAGGGGTGCAGAGCCAGTGGTGTTGTTTTTAGGCAAACATCAATGCCTTGAATTTTATGTGAGCAGCTCTTGTTAGCCAGTGCAAATTGATGAAGACAGGTGTGACGTGCGTTCTTTTCGGCTCATTCAAAATTAATCTTGCAGCCACATTCTGGGTTAATTGCAAAGGTTTGATAGACCTGACTGGAAGACCTGCCAAGAGAGCAATGCAATAGTCCAGGAGTTATGGCAACATGCTCTTTATGTTCATTTCCTTGCCACTGTCTCTTTAAGACAAACATTTAATTTTTTTGTTGGAAAGAGAAGACCTTAGTTTAGCCATTGATGTGCTTTGATGTGCAACAGACTGACGTCGATTGTGAGTAGCTGCTGAATGCAAACCAAAACGTCTATAAAAACAAAGGATCAACTCGTGTCACATCCACAAAAAAATCAGAGACATCACCTCCAGGAAGTTATGATGACATATTCACCACTCAAAAAAGTTTTTATGAAATTAGTTTTTTGTAAATCGATCAAATGTATGTGTTGCCAAATGGCAACACTGTGCAATAGTGGAATGTGCAATATTGCAATAGGTTAGCTAGCTAGCAGGGTCAGCTAACAACATTAATGCTAGTAATATAATGTTGATTAGTCGTAAGTTAATGGCATTTGTATTATGGATGAAATCAAATTTTAATGGCAATGGTACTTTTCAGCGAACAGTATATCAGTGAGCACCAGCATGTTCTGTGGCAAGGGAAAGAAGAAAATGAATTTTCATGAACTGCAATGCTTTTGGGTTTTATACCAATGTTTATGATACATGATAATACAATATTATATTTGTTTTCAATAATATTCAGCAAAAAAAGAATGGAGTAAATAAAAGCCATTGGAATACAAGTTGTTGGATATTATATATAAGGTGTCATTTTTAAGTTCTGTGTTAAAGCTTATAATACTGCAAGACCAATTAAATCAACACAAACAACATTTCAAACAACAAAATTATTAATTATAAGGAAACTTAGAAATTTCTAAGTTAGATCCAGGGGAGTTGCTAGACCTAAAGCTCTACTGGGGCACAGGCCCCCATTACTCGTTAATTCAGTTGTTGCATGTAGTTAAATGTCTTTATTTTGGGATTATCAATGTAAATTATAACTCAAATTTGAGTGCCCCAGTGAAAAGGGTCTAGCAACGCCCCTTAGATCCACTATTGGATGTTGTTGCCATATGGCAACATATCATAAAGTACCTTTAAAAAATTCCCCAATTTTTTTATTATTTTTTTTTTTTTTTTACAGCACTTCAAGTTAAGCCTTTCTAAGAAAAGAAAAACAGTCAAATATTTTTTTTTATAGGTCTATCATAATGCGTGCAGTAGAGGGTTCAAATATATATGTATAAAAATGTACAAAATAAATAAATGTACACTTTGGGGTGAGGAAAATTTAAAATCTTTTATGCATGCATGCTCAGCTGCATTTATTTGAAAATATATGCATAATAAAAGTAACATATTTTTTTTAAATATTATGGTAAAATATTAAAAACAACTGTTTTCTATGTGAATAAACCGTAATTTATTCCTGTGATCAAAGCTGAATTCTCAGCAGCATTACTCCAGTCTTTAGTGTCAATAGATCCTTCAGAAATCATTCTAATATGCTGATTTGATGCTCAAGAATCATTTCTGATTATTATCAATGTAAAATTTAGCGATTTATTAAGTAAAATCCTTATAGGACATAGGCGTAATTCTATGGGGGGACAGGGGGACACGTCCCCCCCAATATTCAAAGAAGGACAATTTGTCCCCCCCAATATTTGATCATACTGTATGATTATGAGGGCAATATCGACGTGATTGCAAATACGTCTTTCTTTCCAGCTCCGAAAATATAAAATCCTGGCCGGTCCATTTCCCAAATCCATTCGACTGGCCTTACTCTATACATTAACAAAACCTAATCCATGTCATGTTTTCCCCTATACCTTTAGTAGCTTGTGCACCATCAGTGAGTTAGGAAAAAACAAACAGAAGAAGAGCGCGAAATCTGACAGACATTTGGCACATATCTATGAATGGTAAATATCCTGTTTTTGGCTGACATAATCCCTTAGATAACGACCAGGTGAATTTCACTAGAATTTCGAATTGTAGAATTTGTAAATTTCGACTGTAATATTATACAGCTTGTATGAATGGGGCTAGTGACAAGCTAGCCGACAGCTAGCTAACATTACTGTATATACGCTAGCATGTAGCCTGGCTTTAAAGCAAACTGGGATAGCGGTCAGTGACAGGCGTTTAAAATAAAAAATAGAATGCAGGAGTATCTGTGATGATACATTAAAAATACAAGTAAATGTTTTATTTTAACGTGCAAACAGCAGCATACAGAGCAACAACAAAACTGTATTGACATATACTCAAATTATCACGCATCAGCAGCGCTTCTGAACAGAGAAAATCTGAATAAAATAAAACATATAGGCCTACACTTAATATATAAATTAAATAACTATCTATTTAAGATGACAAAACTAAAACACACTGGCGCTTTGAAGAACGGTGCCGGTCTTGTTCTTCCCGTCGGACATAAAAATATATAGCAGGCCAGCCTCTGCCTCAGTGTACCTAGTTTTTAACATGTGGACATGCTGTACGGATAGACTGGACCGCTGCCTGTTAACTGTTAGACCCGCGACAAAAACATCATCACAAAAATCCTTTCAATTTGGGGTTCGGGAGTTCTCATTCACTGTCATATGCTGTGGAGAAGCGCATGTTTTACAGCGTTCAGCAATAGCTAATCACAGACACATATGTTGATTTGATTATCACTGTGGTCAATCAGAGGAGGCTATGGTACAATCCACTCACCACTCAAAGTGCCGGTTTCAGTTTTGCTGATTTCTACACTTTCGCGAACTCTCTTATTAAAACAAAGAAAGTGTAGGCATTATATAAATAAGAGATTAATTGTGCAGTGTAAATGTTATTTTATTACTTTTTAATAACTTTATGAGATTGCGATGAACTACTGTAAGATGAGTGACAGCTTTGTAACTGAGCGCCTGTTGCGCACTTTCTAGACTGTAATTTATTCAGAATTTGAATACATTCACTTACGCATTTACTCTCTAATAACCCAATAACGCCACTTGCCATTGAGTTGCATATATTACATCAGTTTACTAAGCAAAGGTGAAGCGAAATATTTCTGTACACTGCACGTGTCGACACGCGCACGTGAGTAAACAGATAACTTACAAATAGCATTATTTATTTCACCATGCAGCAAACGTAAAAAAAAAAAAAAAAAAAAAAAAAAAAAACTTTTAAACCGTTTAACTGATAGTAATAATCGGTTAAAATTCTTACTGTCGGTTAACGGTTAAACTGTCAATGCATCCCTATTTCTTACCTCACCATTTTCATCCCTTGGAATTGCGTTGCTGTTATATTTCACAAAATGTGTGCATGCGCCAACACAAAAAGTCCCACAGCTGTCCCCCCCAATGTGTGATTGACAATTTCGCCCTTGTTATAGGAAGAATAAAAAATTCATAACAATAGCATTTCTTTGAAATAGAACAGGTTTACAGCAACTACGATGATTTATATCCCTCTTCTAAAAGCTACAGTAAGACTGCAATAGGTTAAGAAACATTTCTGCAATTATCTTTGCATACTGTTTATGATTTTCTCAATTCTTAGTATTGAGAAAACGAAACGTGTCTTTCTTATGTCAGTGCTTTAATCACTCCACATCCAGAGTGTTCTCACAGAATGACACGATAAACGCCATCGATGGCTAATACATCCTCCATGGGGAGCTTTCGAAAGATTATGACATGAGCGTCTATCACAGCCCTGCTGCCATGCGAAGAGCATCTGAGGACTGAAGCGTCACATCCTGTGTGCCAACCATCATCTGTGCGGCGCTATGACTATGAATATGTGCGGCTGGTCACCATTCATTGCGCTCTTCATGTAAATACCGATGAAAGCGGAACGGCAGCGTTCGCGTCCAAACAAGAAGCGTGCGTTTGCCTTTGCGTCTTTTAAAGCATAAAGCCGCTGCTTTATTGAAAAACATGTAGCGAGGACGCGTCTGTGACGCATCGCGTTACGTCACATGCTGGTAAATCCGTCGCGTTTCGTCGTGCGCCGATTGGATTGCGTTCTGTTTGCTAATAAAGCGGGACGGCGCGCGTTTTTGGGAATGACACCGTCGCGCTGCAGCTGATGTTTGATTGATGGACACTGAGCCGCCGTGAAGGATGAAAACCCGCGAGTATCAGCAAATAGATCCTCAGGCGCTCGCGACCCCTACCCCGACACCTCCACCGCGACCTCTGCCCGAGCACAAGCCCAAGCGAGCCCGGAGAAAATGGGAGGTGTTTCCCGGGAAGAACCGCTTCTACTGTGACGGTCGCATCATCGTGGCGCGTCAGAGCGGCGTGCTGCCGCTCACACTGGGGCTCATCCTGCTCACCAGCGGACTCTTCTTCATTTTCGAGTAAGTCCGCTGCCTTTGGCTGGGGTACAGCATGGTCACTAGCCTGGCGGGTGTTCAGACAGCAAGAGGTGTTGAGGAAATTGTGAGGAACACCACGATATAGGCCCAGGAAAGTCACAGGTGCATCTCAGATTTCGAGTAAAAACCTCTGTTTACACACCTGCTTCAAAATGCTCTTGAATTAGGACGTGTTTGTTAATTAAAGCTTGCTGACCATGTGAAAATGGTTATTTCTTCGCTCATGTCGTTATAAAACTGCACGAAGATTTGTTTATTTGTCTAAACCTGTTTGGTTACTAACAATGCTGGGTGGATTACTTGTAATCCGTTACTAGAGCTGAGTGGATTACTTACAAATTGTAATCCGTTACTGATACCGAATTATATGACAAAAATTGCCCTTAGTAACGTAATCCATTATGTTACACAAACTAGGTAATGTAATCAGATTACTTTTTTGATTACTTTTAGATTACTTTTGACCTAACTCAAAAGAGTAATCTTGTACCATAGTGATGAAAATACAAAGAGTGAGAAAATGTATTGAAATTAACAACATGAAGTGCATTATCATTTTGTTATTATTATTAACCTCTGTTAACCAGGTTTCCTAAACTCAGAAAAATGTCAAATAGATCATTTTAAAATAACAATCGAAATAATTAGCTTACTAAAAAATAAATATTTTATGTCATGCAATATGACCATTAACCAGTGTCAGAGAACTGTGAACATGCAAATGTGATGCTTAATTATTTAAACATTTATTTTAAAATCTCTGGGGTACTTAAGGGGGTAATTGATTATGATTTCGCTTTTTAAACTTAAAATAAATAAATGAACACTTTGGGGTGGGAATTATTTTAAATCTTTTATGCCTGTTACACTCAGCTGCATTTATTTGAAAATATGGTAAAAACAATAAAATTGTAAAATATTATTACAATTGAATACAGCAGTTTTCTCTTTGATTATATTGTAAAATGTAATTTATTCCTGTGATCAAAGCTGAATTTTTAGCATCAATACTGCAGTCCTTGATGTGATTTATCTGTTTTTCAGGATAAATAAAATTCTCAAGAGCAGGAATTATTTGAAATAAAACAGGTTTACAGCAACTATGATGATTGTAATTGGTTATCACATGGTGGGTGTTCAGACAACAAGTGTTGAGGAAATTGTGAGGAACACCACGATATAGGCCTAGGAAAGTCACAGGTGCATCTCAGATTTCGAGTAAAAACCTCTGTTTACACACCTGCTTCAAAATGCTCTTGAATTAGGACGTGTTTGTTAATTAAAGCTAGTTGACCATGTGAAAATGGTTATTTCTTTGCTCATGTCGTTATAAGACTGCACGGAGATTTGTTTATTTGTCTAAACCTGTTTGGTTACTAACAATGCTGGGTGGATTACTTGCAAATTGTAATCCGTTACTGATAACGAATCATATGACAAAAATGGTCGTTAATAACGTAATCCATTATGTTACGCAAATTAAGTAGGCTAATGTAATCTGATCACTTTTTTAATTACTTTTAGATTACTTTTGAGCTAACTCATTTATCACAATGATTTAAACAGAGTAATATTGTACCATGGTGATGTAAAAATACGAAGAGTTACTAAATAACTCTCTTATAGTAATTAACAACTTACAGTGCATTAAATATTATATTATCATGTTGTTCTTTTTATTATTAGCCTGTGGTACCAAGGTTTCCCAAACTCGGGGTTCGTAAAGGAACTGTAGGGGGTTTTGTGGGTTTAATGAAAGGCTAACAAGTAATTAAATCATAAAAATGTCAAATTAAAATAAATTATTTTAAAATAACAATCAAAATAATTCACTTACTAAAAAAATGTAATATTTTATGTATACTTGCACGCAGTATGACCATTAACCAATGTCAGAGAACTGTGAACATGCAAATGTGATACTTAATTATTAAAATATTTATTTTAAAATCTCAGGGGCACTTAAGGGGGGTCATTGATTATGGTTTCACTTTTTAAACTTTATATAAATAAATAAATACATACATAAATAAATGTACACTTTGGGGTGGGGAAGGTTTAAAATATTTTATGCCTATTACACTCGACTGCATTTATTTGAAAATATAGTAAAAATAATAAAATTGTGAAATATTACAATTTAAAACAATGGTTTTCTGTTTGAATATATAGTAAAATGCAATTTATTCCCATGATCAAAGCTGAATTTTCAGCATCATTACTCCAGTCTTTGATGTGATCCTCCAGAAATCATTCTAATATGCTCATTTGCTCGTTTATTTATTTTGGGAAATCTTTTTCAGGATAAATACAATTCTCAAAAGAGCAGGAATTATTTGAAATTGAACAGGTTTACAGCAACTATGATGATTGTAATCATTACTAATTCCAAATTACATGACAAAAAATGTTGGTAATAACGTAATCCATTATATTACACATTTTAGGTAATATAATCCGATTACTTTTAGATTACTTTTGACGTAACTCATTTATCTCAATGATTTAAACAGGATAATCTTGTACCATAGTGATCTAAAAATACAAAGAGTAAATATATTCCTTTATTATTCAATATTACTTTATTCCTTTATTATATTACATCAAGGTTTCTCAAACTGGGGTTCGTAAAGGAGCTGCAGGGGTTTGTGAGTTTATTGATATGTGCAAAATGTACAGAAATGTCAAATTAAATTAAATAATTTTAAAATGCCAACATAGTACACTTACTAAAAAAGATTGCACGAAATATGAACGTTAACCATTGTCAGAGAACCATGCAAACATGCAAATGTGTTACCTAAATATGAAAATATTTAGGGGTACTTATTACTGGTTTGAGTTTTCTTGAACTGATAATGTAACATAAGAGCATCAAGTTAAAACAACAAATTACCATTATTTTAATAAATTGTAAAACGTAACTTCTTGAGTTGAAACAGAGTATCTTCAAGTTGAGATAACTCACATTCATTCTAAAGGCAGCAGGTTTAACCAACTTAAAATGTTTTACAGTGGAGTCATTGATTATTTCACTTTCTAAACTTTAGTGTGTAATGTTGCTGTTGGAGCGTAAACAACATCTGCAAAGGTGCGATGCTCAAAGTTCAATGCAAAGAGAGATACTGGGTCTCATTCACTAATAATTGCGTGGATTATTCATATTCGTACGCACATTCAAACTTCTCACAAAAACTTTCTGCCCAATTAACATGAATTTGTTCTTATTCTGATTGTAGTGAATTTGGAGTATTCTAAATGAGTGGTCGTGTGCACGAGGTTAGTCATTTGCATAAAACACGCCCAGACCATCTCCATATAAGGGTTTTCCGCGCATACTTTCCTTACAGCCTTTTGTCACTCCCGTCAAAAAAACTCCACACAACAACCTCATATGACGCTATCTACAGATGCGCTCTCGCCAGATCTTTGAGCAATGCCGAGTGCGCAATCCTCAATATCAATTCATACACAACAAAACAACTTTTATACAGATCCAGTTGACAGAGCTTTCATTAGCCTGCTGTCATTCAGAGAAACCTCACAGCTCGAGCTATAGTCCAACTCAACTTTTCTTATCTTTTCACTATAGGCTATATACGATTAAATAATTTTAAGATGAAATATATGCATTTTATCGAAATTATATATAATTATATCATATGTAATATATAACTATTAACTACAAGCATAAACAAACATTATATATAGCCTGTATTATGTAGGTTACACTGCAAAAAAACGGCTTATCTTATTTAGTATATTTGTCTTGTTTCTAGTCAAAATATCTTAAAAAAAAAAAAAAATCTTAACTTAAGATGCATTTACTAGATAAGCAAAATGATAATATTTTTAGTCTTGTTTCCAGGGGGGAAAACTAATAATAACTATTAACAAAGTAAAATATTCTTTTAAAAAATTATTTTACTGTACTTACCCCACTGGCAGATCATTTTTCTTATTTTAAGCAAAATGCACTTAATTTAGTTTTCTTCCCCTAGAAACAAGACACAATTTCCTACGTCATTTGCTTATCTAGTAAATGCATCTTAATTTAAGAATAGACAGACCATCTTTTGCAGTGTATTAAGACTGGGCAGAGTGTGATTTTTTTTTTATTTATTTTTTTTTATTTATTTCAGTTGTTCCTATATTTGTTCTTAAATTTAGAATCAATTTTGGTATGAAAGTTTTAGCGAATCATGATTTGTTCGTGAAAACGTTCCTACGCTGCTTTCACGCACATATCTGTGTGTACGTATGCTTAGTAAATGAGACCCATTGTCTTTTGCAGAATTGCTGATTGACCATCCCTTTAAAGTAAATAAATTCGCAAAAAGAGGTTCAGATGACAAAACGTTTGTAAGAAATTGAAAGTGTGTGCATTGGAATGAGTTTGAAGGACAAAAGCCTTTCAATAATGCATGTTTAAATAACCCGACGAGTGATAATTCAGATAAAAATGAATGTGTTCATCAGCAGTTGATGCAGTGTTGAAACACTTCTTAAACCTGAAATGATTTTTGTAAATCCAGTGGTCGAATGCTGTGACTAATGACTAGTCTATGTCTGAATGTCTACAAAAATGGATTTTCTAAAAGCGGTAGACTATTTTAGAAAGGAAAGTTTAATAAAAAAGTAATTAGAGAGATTTATTGCTATAGCATTGTGTGAATAATATGTAATAATGTAATCAATAATAAAAGTAATTGTAGTCTGATTAAGGGTATTTTAAAATGCAACTTACTCTAATTGCAAGTATTTGATTTTTGTAATCCAGATTACATGTAATCAGTTACAACCCAGCTCTGTCTGTTACTTATTGCAATTTTTTTTAGCCAATATAATTAGACTACTTTTGGATTACTTTTAGTTTATTTTGACACTTTAATATGTAAAAGTGTTATGAACAATTCATTGCTGTTGCGTGAATAATATGTTATCATGTAAGCGAGTATAATGCTAGTAGTTTATGTAATATAATCTGATTACAACTCAAGTTTGTAGTCTGATTGCGTAATCCAGATTACATGTAATCAGTTACTACCCAGCACTGGTTACTTCAAGAAGTCTTATTTTGTGTTCACAGAAGAAAGAAATGGAAACAGAAATGAAAGAATTTTCTTTTTTTAAGTCAAGCATATACTACATAATGAAGGTAATATTGAACTGCAACTGCAAGATAAACAGTAGGTTTCCATTGTGACAACTTACCTCATTGCTAGTATACATCCCATTTTTATGTTATAAGTTCTTGTTAACTTACAGTTGAAGTCAAAAGTTTACATACACTTTGCGGAATCTGCCAAATGTTAATTATTTTACCAAACTAAGAGAGAAATAATAATTGAATTAAAAAAATGACCCTGTTCAAAAGTATGTTCTTGATTCTTAATACTGGGTGTTGTTACCTGAATGATCCACAGCTGTGCTCTTTTTTGTTGTTGTTGTTGTTGTTGTTGTTGTTGTTGTTTAGTGATAGTTGTTCATGAGTCCCTTGTTTGTCCTGAACAGTTAAACTGCCTGCTGTTCTTCAGAAAAATCTTTCAGGTCCCACAAATTCTTTGCTTTTTCAGCATTTTCGTGTATTTGAACCCTTTCCAAAAAATGACTGTATGATTATGAGATCCATCTTTTAACACTGAGGACAGCTGAGGGACTCATATGCAACTATTGCAGAAGGTTCAAATGCTCACTGATGCTTCAGAAAGAAAAACAATGCATTTAGAAAACTTTGGGAGGGTGAAAACTTTTAGAATTTGAAGATCAGGGTAAATGTAACTTATTTTGTCTTCTTTGAAATAGGCTTGCTGTGATAGACGGTGATGACGATGATACCGGTGTGAAGCTGCAACACCGGTTTTGTCACTTGCCCACCGTGGCACCACCCCACAACCGTCGTTTGCTATTTTTATAGTAATAAAAATTTAGTTCAGTTAAAGAACAGACAATTAAAAACTGAATGTGGCTGCTTAATGCAGTGTGCTGAACAACAGTTGCATCAGATTTCATTTATCACGTGAGGAGAGTGAGTCGAGCTGACTGACGACAAGAGAGAGATGAGAAAGACAAGACGATAGCGGATTTAGTTTCAAAACGAAATGCAAAAGATGCAAAAAATGTTAATTTTGAAAAGCCTGAATTTCGCCGTTTATCTAAGGTGATAGGAAGTGTGTTTTAAAAACATTAATTTATTTAATTGGCACCAGAGTGTTTGCAGATTTGAACTTTTATTTAAACTTAACTTGTAATTTGTTTTTTTTGTTTTTTTTGACGTCAGTGTGTGTGCCGTGCCTCCAAACTTTCTTATTCGTTCAACTATAAATTATCTATGTTTTTTTATTTTTTTTTTATTTGGTTCCACATGTTTAGCCTACTTATTTTTTAGTTTTATATAGGCAACCTTAAACTTTGTAAGTTATTTGTTATTTTATATTAGGCATATAGCATGGTGTATTGTTATTCATTTTGTTAAAGTTATATGACTCATATAGGCTAAATGAGTTTAAAGGCCTGTTTATTGTAGTTTGAGTATTGTAGGCCTATTTTGTGGTTGCTTGAATTGCATTCGATCAATTGACGCCGAATTGCCGCTAATTCAAAAGTGAAAGTAAAATGTGCACGGCACTTGAGGAAGAGAGGGAAAATTCAAACTAACTAAAAACGAACAATTGCTTTACGCAGAATTGCCGCTAAAAATGAAAGTAACATATGCACAGCGCTTTTAAGCTATTTAAAGGAACACTCCACTTTTTTTGGAAATAGGCTCATTCTCCAACTCCCCCCGAGTTAATAAGTTGATTTTTACCATTTTGAAATCCATTCAGCCGTTCTCCTACCCTGGAAATCCAGAGATCTCGCGAGAGCACAATTTGAATTGTCTCTGCAAGACACTCTGGCCTCGAGCAATGATGCATGTTACTGCAATACGTAAGCAATTGTGGGAACCAATCAAATCGGTGTATCTGATGTAGGCGGGCCAGAGGTGAGCTAAACTGATGACGACAGCGCTGCGACGTACGGAATCATTTAGTAAACATTCAAAGAGATCTATTCTACAGATGAAAATCAGTTATTTGAAACTGCTTTGGCCGCTACAAAAGAGGAACAGAAAGCCGCGCTCGAATCGTTCCTTTGCAAGAAGGACGTTTTTGCCATTTTGCCGACTGGATACGGCAAGAGTTTAATCTTATCAGTTAGCTCCGCTGGTAGTTAAGCACGAAGAGGAACAGATCCGAAGCGGGCAATGCCAGATAGCATTCGGCAGTCTCGAGTCCTGGCTGTTAAAAAAGAAGTGGTGATAAATGTTATCGAACAAGGTCTACCGGGACAACCTGATCGGGATTGTGGTGGATGAGGTCCATCTCATTTACAAATGGTAAGAATCACTTGGTAAACTTACTGTAACGAAAAACGGAACTATTCAATAGTAATACAGTAGCCTAACTGGAACAGGACGATATGTCTCGCTGCTAAATGAATAATCCACATATTAGTTGATAGTTAATGAATAGTTTGATCGGACCTAATTGTTTTAATGAGATTGATTCGGCTGTCGTAATTAATAGTTATTAATCTTGTCACATTGTTTATGTTATAACATTGAAATCCACTCTTATATGTTCACCGTCGCTCTGGATACGTCACACCATGTATTGTTGTGATTGGTCTGGAGTTATCCAATTGCGTGCAGTGAGAATTTCAAATGCATGCTTGGTGCCGCCCCTCGAGTTAGGTCCTTTTCATTGCTTGAGGCCAGACCCATAATCTTAATAGATTAGGGTCTGGATTTTTCCAGGCTACCGTTCTCCTGTTCTGGCGATATCACTTTTAGGATAGCTTTGCATAGATCACTGAATCCTATGAGACCAATAGCATCAAGTTCAAAAATGACCAACGAGTTTCGATATTTGTCCTATTTAAAACTTGACTCTTCTGTAGTTATATCGTGTACTAAGACCAGTGGAAAATGTAAAGCTGCGATTTTCTAGGCCGATAAGATTAGGAACTACACTCCCATTCCGGCGTAATAGTCAAGGAAGTTTGCTACCGTAATATGGAAACAGCAGGTGCAGTAATATCACGCAGCATATGTGCAAATGCTAACCTAACTGGGAACTAATTTCAGACGCTGCGTGATATTTCTGCGCCTGCTGTGTCCATATTACTGCAACAAACTTCCTTGACTATTACACCGGAATGGGAGTGTAGTTCGCAGCTTTACATTTTCCGCTGGTCTTAGTACACGATATAACTGCAGAAGAGTCAAGTTTTAAATAGGACAAATATCGAAACTCGTTGGTCATTTTTGAACTTGATGCTGTTGGTCTAATAGGATTCAATGATCTATGCTAAAAGTGATATCGCCAGAACAGGAGAACGGCTGAATGGATTTCAAAACAGTAAAACTCAACTTATTAACTTGGGGGGAGTTGGAGAATGAGCCTATTTCCAGAAAAAGTGGAGTGTTCCTTTAAAGGCGATGGAAAGTGAAGAAAAAGGGAAAACTCCCCACCCACTGTGATACTGGTATTATCGGTGTTGTCACACGTCGATTAACCGGTGGGAAAATTTCCTCACTGTCACAACCCTACTAGGAAACATGTAAGTATCTTCTGTAGTTTCTGAAGGGCTGTACTAAATGAAAAACAAAAACAAAAAACAATTAGGCAAAATAAGAAAAATGTACATATCCTCATTCTTCAGTACAAAGTTTTTCACCCCCAGCTCATAATGCGTTGTTTTTCCTTTTAAAGCATCAGTGAGCATTTGAACCTTCTGTAATAGTTGCATATGAGTCCCTCAGTTGTCCTCAGTGTGAAAAGATGGATCTCAAAATCATACAGTCATTGTTGGAAAGGGTTCAAATACACAAAAATTGTGGAAAACCAAAGAATATGTGGGACCTGAAGTATTTTTCTGAAGAACAGCAGGCAGTTTAACTGTTCAGGACAAACAAGAGGCTCATGAACATGTATATGTAAATGTATTTTATGTTAAATATCTTATTCAGGTCAGTACTAAATGAAAAATAACATGCATGTTGTATGATCCCTCTTATTTTAGTAAAATAATTAACATTTTGCAGTTTCTGCGAGGTGTATGTAAACTTTTGACTTCAACTGTAGCTATATGCAGTACCTTAATTGTTCCTTTCAGCTGTAAGTATTCAGTAGGCAAAATTATTACTCCAAACCGAGAATGAACTGAGAAATATTCACTGGAGCAAGATCATCTCTATTCTGATTCTTGCAATTAGAGATTGCAGTATGAATCTACACGCGTCTCTCAGGACATTATTTGTACTGAGGCCACTTTTAGAAACTTAATTAATGATGTATGGTTACTTAAAAGTGGCTCATTTAATTTTGGCGTTAATCATCCGCTCATTTTAAAGCGGATCCCTGTGGATGCCGCACATTAAGTAGATGAGTTGAGTTGAGTTTAATACTGTAGTCCAGATCATTAGGCTTATGTTATTTATTTTCAATGCACTGCAACACTTTAGACATCAGTTACTGTTTGGATCCTCTCAGTTGTTCTCTTTATAGGGCATTTGTTTAGCGTTAGATGTCGGATTGGGGATCCGCAGAGCTGCAGGAAATGGAACGGCTTAATGGAGCAGCGCAGTGTTTTAAAGCCTCCTTGTTCCACAATCAATGTTTTCCTAATTGAGGCGTTGTGTGGTTCCAGCTGCCCGTTCCTGGTGAAGCACCTCACCAGCTGCATCCCGGCCATCGGAGGGGTCCTGTTTGTGTTTGTGATCATCTCTCTTCTGCAGACCAGCTTCACAGATCCGGGGATTCTGCCCCGGGCCACACCAGAGGAGGCCGCAGACATTGAGAAACAGATCGGTAAGGGAGCACGTGTCCAGATTACTAGTGCACTGCTTACACAGCTTAATGCAATGCACACTTTTGAATATAGAGGTTCTTTATTGGAATTTCTGGTTCAGTGGAACGTTTTAATTTCATACAAAGGTTCTTTATATTTAGAACAAAGGTTCTTGCGGCTTCCATGGCATTGCTTTGAAACCCCTCTTTTGGAACATTTATTTTTAGGAGTATACATACATCAGATTTCATCTACAGAAATAAACTGGATTACTTTGCATTTTTAATCTATGTTTGGCCAAAATGTCTTTTGACAGTTGATTATATAATGAGCTAAGAATGAGACGTCTGATGTTGCTTCTGGTTCATTCGTCAAGTCTAGGGCATTGCATTATGGGATAGAGGGTTCGGTGAAGTGTGCTTTGTTGCTGCTACGTTTTTGCAAATGTATTTGCATATTCATGCATACAGATGTAGATATAGATCTACACACTTACATGCTCCTGGAGTATAGAATAAGAAAATCATGTTATTCCAAATTTTCAACTTTAAAACTGAGATTAAACTAAACAAACAACAACAAAGTACAAATTATGAATACAATTAGTACATTAAATACACTGTAAAAAATGTTTGTTTCAACTCCACTTTTTTTAATTTTCAAAAATCAAGTTTTTTCTTAGTTTATCATGGTTTTATTATGTTAGTTAGCTGTATTTTTTTGGTTGTTGTTGTTATTTTTACTTGCTTCAAAATAACCCAACTGCAGTTTGATGGAATAAACATTCACAATGAAAAAACATGGTTTTTGAAAATTGTTAAAACGTTATGTTTTTGCAAATGAACTCTTCAGGTGTTCATGCTGCCTTAATTTTTTACATTTAGTTAACTTATATATTCAAGTTGTCACTTAGTACAACTTAAGGGTGGGCAATATGGCAAAAAATATAATTTCACGATTTTGTATTTTATTTATTTGAAAAAAAAAAACACCATTTATGATTTTATCACTATTCTTTTTTTAAACTATTATTATTATTATTATTACTAAGCTGTCTGAGCAGTACAGTACAGTATCATACATACAATTATCATACAGTTAGTTCTTATTAAACCAGTTGTATTAAAGTTCTTAAAGACTTGAGTCAAGAGCAGTTTGTGATTTTTCTCTTTTGTGTTTGGTTGTTTTATTCACATTAAATGGACAGTTCATGCAAAAATAAAAATAAAAATCAGTCATTTACTCACTCTCAGAGTTAAACCTGAATAAGTATCGTAGTATAATAAGTATCTAAAAGTTATTTTGAAGAATGTGGGTAACCAGACATGATATAATATTTCTTCATAAGCTGATTGTGGAGACATTTTAATATAGCACAATAAAAAAACAACATGATATTGCACACACCTACAACTTAATATTTCAAGTTGACTGAACTTAAAATTTTAAGGCAGCATGAACACTTGAAGTTGAAACTATATATATATATATATATATATGTGCAAAAATAAAAGCATTGTTTGAAAAACTGATCAAAAGAAAAATATGTGAGTTATGTGATGCATTCCACTCTGACTTTCCACTGTTTTTCTTTCTAAACATGCACAAGACGAAAGTCTTTTGACTAGGGCTGGGCGATTTGGCCTAAAATCTAAATCTCGATTAATTGAACATTTTAACTCAATTACGATTAATGAACGATTATTTTATTTATTAATAAAATTATATTTATATAATATTTATATAGTATTTATTTTTTTGCCCTCATAGTTCTACAAGTTTTGTACAGTAAATATGTTTACATTTTTACAAGTAAGATTTTTGAATGAAGGGTGCATTACTTGATTTTAAAATAATTGAAGGAAACACACACTATCTACTATCTATGATTATTTATTGAACATCAGTGTTGAACAACTGAAATTAAAGCACACATTGCTTAAAATGAAAAGTCAAATTTTTCTTAAATTAGTGAAAATAAATAACTTGGACTTTTGGAAACAAAATGAATTATTTTCAATGTTTTTATATTAAAAGTAGAAAATAAGCAGTATTTGTTCTAAATAAAATTACTCTTGTATATTCTGTAAATACTTTTAACTGTATTAATACTGTTTAAGCTCTCCATGGACATGTCGGCGGAATAATGTAACGTATCGGAGCAGGGTCACGTGACTCCACACGCGGTAGTGTTTTTAAAGGGCAAGTAATTGAAATAATCGACCTGGAAAAATTTGATCGATTACAAGTTCTAAATGTCGATTTCGATTACTTTTCGATTAATCGCCCAGCCCTACTTTTGACTGTTGTCTTTGTGTCGTTTGCAGCATATATCATATATAACCAGCCACTCAAGTTAAAATAAGTTCAACATTAAAACAATGCATCTCTAGACTTTCCTTGTTCCTCGTTTTTTTTTCATTTAATTGCTATGTGTATCATGTTTTTTTAAATGCAAACTATGAACAGAAGTAAAAGCATTGGTTGGAAAAACAAAATAAACCAAAAAAGTAGTTTTTGAAATTGAATTATTGTTACGCTCTTAAAAATAAAGGTGCTTCAAAGGGTTCTTCACAGGGATGCCATAGAAGAACCATTTTTGGTTCCACAAAGAATCATTCAGTCAAAGGTTCTTTAAAGAACAATCTTTTCTCTTTCTTACCTTTTTATAATCTGAAGAACCTTTTTTTACCACAAATAACCTTTTGTGAAACAGAAAGGTTCTTCAGATGTTAAAGATTCTTTATGGAACCATTTGGACAAAAAAGGTTCTTCTATGGCATCGTGAAGCACCTTTATTTTTAAGAGTGTAGTTATCTAACAGTGTCTGCGGAGGGGTGAATAATCCATATGAATGAAGAATTTTGCATAAGAAAGATTTCCTAATGCAGATTTCTCATTGGGTTCAAGTTACCGGTAGTCATAAATTTGGATTTGCGGCATTGACCATCATAAAGCTATTTGGTTTGAAAGTGACTTCTTTGTGAACACATCACTTAATTTTTTGCAAACTTCATTCATCAAAACTTGCAAAGTCTTCAGATCTCTCTTGTGTGTGTGTGTGAGAATTTCTCAGGTAAAATTGAAGTCACATTTTCCATTGTGCAATGAAATTCTGCTGGCAAAGTCATCTCAATAGAAATCCAATCGATCTAAAATTTCATGCGAGAAGAGTCATTCCCCACGTGGATTTTACATCGGATTCTAGTTTGTTGAATTTTTAACACTTTACTTGCCATGTTGACCAATATAAAGCTGCTTATTTTATAAGTGATCTCTGAGTTGCTGTGCAATGCTTTCTTGCATTGCTACATTTAATAATAATGGAAAATAGACCATTTTTGTTTGAAGTTTTCAAACTCTAAGACATTTTCAAAGCAAATCTATAATAACCTTGTCTAATAAACCTGGCTTTGTGTGCTTTGAATATTGTTAGCTCTTTGATGAATTGCTTTGTTTCTCTGTTGTAAGTCGCTTTAGATAAAAGTGTCTGCTAAATGCATATGTATAAACATAAATAATAACCTTTTTTGAGAGGATGAGTCTAAACTGGCTGTCTTGTTTCCAGCCAAAATATCTAAAAATTCTTTAATCAAGAAGGATTTTCTAGACAAGTAAACATTATTTTCTCGTTTTCAGAAAAAACAAGTCAAAATTAAGTGAGTTTTTGGTTAGAACAAGCTGCCAATGGGGTAAGAAAAAACGTCTTGTTTCAAACAGTAAACATTATTTTTACCCCATTGGCAGATTATTTTGCTTGTTTCAAGCAAAAACGCACTTAATTTTGACTTGATTTGAAAATCTTTTTAAAATTGTGCATAATTTCTGCTAATGTGACCTCACTTTAAGACATTTGCAAAGCAAATCTATATAACCTTGTCTAATAAACCTGGCTTTGTGTGCTTTGAATATTGTTAGCTCTTTGTTGAATCGCTTTGTTCCTCTGTTGTAAGTCGCTTTAGATAAAAGTGTCTGCTAAATGCATATGCATAAACATAAATAATAACCTTTTTTGAGAGGATGAGTCTAAACTGGCATCGTTTTAGCTTCTAACAGAGAAAGCTGCATTCGAGGCCCTGAATACGCCTTTGAACAGCTCCGGATGTGCTGCCATCTCTTCATCTCCATGACAAATTAGAGGACATTCTGTGCTAATTACAGAGGACAGCACTGACACGATGACTGCCACATGACAGAATGATTGTCATGAACGCACTCTCCCCCAGGACTCAAAATGAGATCTTAACCTGCTCAATAGTAATACATTCATGTCCGGTTGTTGCAGTGAGACGTTTGTTACTCTCTGAACAAGGTCACATGATTTCGGTGCATGCAGACTCCATTATTATCCATTATTTTGATGTCCTCCAAACAGAAACATAATCTGCCAGTCAGAGAGCTGAAACGGTCTGCAGTTAATAGTTTTAATAATAATAGTAAAAACAATCATCGTAACAGAAATTCTGCTCTGCTCAAGCTGTTCAGACTGACGTGTTTGTGAGGGACTGGGAAATAGAGAAGTGTGTGATGTATCATTTTCTGTAACAGGGTTTTTTTTCTGGCTCAAGGCAAATTTATAGCCGTCTGACGTCTGTCTTGCTTTCACACTTATGACCTTCACCACAGACTGTTCCTGGAATAAAAGCTTAGTTTGTGTGTAGTTTTACATCTGTAATGCGTGTTATTTCTGACTGGCAAATTTGACATATTTCATTGTCACCATGTTTAAGTTGAAGTTAAATCAGAATTGATCCTTCGCCAGTAGTGAAAAAGTACCTGAAAGCTATACTTAAGTAAAAGTATACATACATTGCAAAATGTTTTTGTTATTATTATTATTTGTCTTGTTTCCAGCCAAAATATTTAAAAATTCTAGACAAGTAAAATTCTTGTTTTCAGAAAAAAAAGCAAGTCAAAATTAAGTGCGTTTTTTGCTTGAAACGAGCTAAATAATCTGCCAATGGGGTAAGAAAAATAATCTCGTTTTCTGTTTGAAATGAGATTTTTTCTTACCCCATTGGCAGATTATTTAGCTTGTTCTAACCAAAAACTCACTTGATTTTGGCTTGTTTTTTTCTGAAAACAAGAAAATAATGTTTACTCGTCTAGAAAATTTAGAGATGTAGATATTTTGGCTAGATTTCTTACAAAATCTAAGTAAGAAAAGCATTTTTTTGCAGTGTACAGCTTAAGTAGCAAGATTTCAGAATTCAATTGTAACTTTTTTATGCAGGTTGTATTTTTGGGTAAGAATAAGAAGCACTTCATCCGGTGCTTGGTGTCTTTCATTGCATAAAACATAAAAAATTCTGTTCTGAAATCTGCATCTGAAATGGCATTTAGATGCATTTACAGTTTAATGTGTCTCAGAGGGGACATGAATGCATTTAAACTGCCGTTATAGATACATAAACAGGCATAATGTGTTTTTTTTTTATCAAAAAACATTGAATACTAATATTTGAAATAATTTATGAGACAAAAAAATAGTTAAAATGTGAAATTAAAACCGCCAGTAGGTGGACTATTAATGAGTGAGTCATTGAGATTCAACAGATTCACTCAAACGGCTGATTTATTCAGAAACAAAGCATTTGACTGTTAATGAGTGAATCACTGAATCATTTTTATCAACTGTCAGTTCGTTCAAAAAGCTGATTCATTCAATAAGTAAACACCGTTCATTGCTCAGAGACACAAAACAGTGCTGTGATCTTTGTTTGGAACTATTTTCGTTGGCAAAATTCAGCAAAAACAAGCAGTGTAAAAATGTATAAAAATGATTCTTAAATGTGTTATCATGCTGATATGTGCAGAAAAACGGTACTCATTGTACGATATAGATTAAGTTAATTATATTAAATTAGATAAATATAAAAAGCATGACCAACGAGTTTCGATATTTGTCCTATTTAAAACATGACTCTTCTGCAGTTATATCGTGTACTAAGACCGGCGGAAAATGTAAAGATGTGATTTTCTAGGCCGATAAGATTAGGAACTACACTTCCATTCTGGCGTAATAGTGAAGGAAGTTTGCTGCCGTAATATGGCCGAAGCAGGCGCAGTAATATCACACAGCGCCTGAAATTAGTTCCCAGCTAGGAATCTTCCAATGTGATGAAGTTAGCGTTTCCACATGTGCTGCGTGATATTACTACGCCTGCTTCGGCCATATTACGGCAGCAAACTTCCTTGACTATTACGCCGGAATGGAAGTGTAGTTCCTAATCTTATCAGCCTAGAAAATCACAGCGTTACATTTTCCGCCGGTCTTAGTGCACGATATAACTACAGAAGAGTCAAGTTTTAAATAGTACAAATACCGAAACTCGTTGGTCATTTTTGAACGTGATGCTATTGGTCTAATAGGATTCAATGATCTATGCTAAGCTATGCTAAAAGTGATATCGCCAGAACAGGAGAACGGCTGAATGGATTTCAAAACGGTAAAACTCAACTTATTAACTCGGGGGGGGGGGGGTTGGAGAATGAGCCTATTTCCAGAAAAAGTGGAGTGTCCCTTTAAGAGTCTAACTTGCAAGTGCCAGGCCACTGATTCGCCAAACCTGCTTTCCTGCAGTTCGTAGTAATTAACGAATAAGCTTCGGGGATATGTATCGGAGTAAACGTATGCATTTTAATTAGGAAATGTAGTGGAGTAAAAGTAAAGGTAGACTGAAATATTGACAAATAAAACAGATAGGAGAGTAGATGAACTTTGGTGGACAGTTAAACTTGAAAAATTGTGTATTGACGTTTTTCTGTGGTTGAAATCAAATACAATCTGATGTTCATTCATGTTTATGTTGTGCTTTAGGTAAATAAGAAAAGACGGCTGGTTCACGTGTTGATTGATCTAATAGGGCAGTACGAGCTATCCTGACACATTAAAGAGCCACAAAACAGAATTAATTGTTTGAATTTCTTAAAAACCCAACATTTTTAAGTTGAGACCTCGTTTCATATCAGAAGTAACCTGCTCTGTCTTGTCTGTCGGCGTGTTGTCTGTTTCCTCTTTGTTCCACAATTTATTTTTCACTGAGTAAGAACATGATGTGCATTGTTTGTTGGACACAGCAACAGTAACTAAGGAGGGTGGGTTTTTATTTATTTAATTAAACAGGGGAATTCCTGGTGACAGATATCAAGCACTGTTTGTTTTTGAGAGCGTTTGAGGATCAGTTCGATGTAGGATAAATGTTGTCGTTGAATAGATTGGAATCAAGCATGTAAGAAATGAATCAAATTCTGGTGCAGAAAACAGAAAATCACAGATTAGAGGCCGTTCACAAAGAATGTGTTTTTGCATTCCATTGCACTGGTTTACCATTGTTTTTCTGTGTAAACATGCAGAAGATGAATGTCTTTGACTGTTGTCCTTGTGTTTTTGTGGCCTGTTGCATGACAAGTCCTTCTAAAAACAAGCAGCTGAAATTCAAGTAAGTTCAACTGTTGAGGAACACATCTCTAGACCGAGTGTTTATTTGACTCTAGACTTGGTTTTAAGTGCATAAATGAATTCTGTGTGAAGTGAACTGGCTCTAAAGGGTCTTTCACACACAAGACGTTTTTGCATTCCACTGTGCTGCTTTTTTACAGCTTTCCAAAAATGCAGTTTTCTAATTAAAAGAAGCTATTTTTACATTAAAAGTATTATCTGTAGACCTAAAGGATTGGTTCACTTCCAGAATAAAACAATCTGACCATTTACCTGCCGCCATGTCATCCAAAGACGTTCATGTCTTTGTTCAGGTTCAGCTCTTCAGGTTTTTGAGTAAAACATTCCAGGATCTTTCTCGATATAGTGGACTTCAATGGTGGCAAATGGGTTAAAGGTCAAATTTGCAGCTTTAATGCGGCTTCAAAGGGCTCTACACAATTCCAGCTGAGAAATAAGGGTCTCATCTAGTGCAACAATCTGACATTTTCTTAGAAAAACACAAATTTCTTTACATTTTAACCACAAATGCTCATCTTGCACTAGTTTGAGTTCGTCATGCGTGATGTAGGCGAAAGTACCAGCCCAGTGTTTACAAAGCGAACATGCAAAGTCAAAAACTGTTTACAAAAAAGGTAAAATAACAATGTTTGAGGATATGAGACAGTTTTTCACACCTTTTTGAACCAACGAACACAAACATAGAACTACAGCATGTGATTTACGTAATGTGTGAAGATGCGCATCGCAGAGCCAGTGTGAGCATTTGTGGTTGGAAAAAAGTATACGAATTTGTATTTTTCTTAGAAAACGACAGATAAGACCATTATTCCTCAGCTTGGAGCCCCTTGAAGCTGCATTGAAACTGCAATTTGGACCTTGAATCGATTGACCAAGTCCATTTTAATGGAGAAAATGCCTGGAATGTTTTCCTCAAAAACCTAATTTCTTTTTCGATTGAAGAAAGAAAGACATGAACATCTTACATGACACAAATTATCAGGAAATTTATATTCTGTAAGTGAATTTATTGTTTATTTAACTCTAAATCTTGTGGCTTTAAATGCAAAAATATGACACACAGAGCAGTGGCGTTAAGAGTTGAATGTTGCGTTTTTGGAACACCACTGCAAATGATAAAATGCATATGTTTACATACAAACACAATCCAAATTTTGAATTAAATTCTTTTTATATCACTGCAACACGTTTTGTGTTTTTAAATGCAAAATATCTTTGACTGTGTGCTCAATCTTTTGCAGTGTCCTCAAATTAAAAGCAACTTTTCAAGCAAAAACATTATAGACCTTAATTTGTCCTGTTTGTCAGTTTTTATTACACTATACGTTTTTTATGCAAAAATTTGAAAAAAAAAAAAAACAAACAAATAGGGTTCTAGAATTGCATGTAAACCTTTTTAACATTGTTTATTTTGAATGGCGTGTTTTTAGACCACAAGTGTTTACAAAGAAATGCAATGGAAAAATCAGCACAATCGAATGCAAAAACCTGTTTTGCGTTAATAGACTGTGAGTCTCTGACCTATTAGTGTGGTTTGCAGTTTACTGAGTGGATCACATTTAGCTACTTAGATCTGTTGATATTGTTCAGTCACGTGTTAGATTAAATTTAGTGTGGGTGTGTTTCTCTGCTTTGATGAACTGGAACATACAAATATATTACCCTGTCAATACAAGAAGTGAGTTTGAAATTCATTCAGTCAGTATGAAACCTAATGGGACAGTGTGCGTTCATTCAACAGATGCTTTTACCAAAAAAGTTGCCTCATGTATTATCAGCCTGTGACTTACAGTGAAGAATACAACAACAAAAGCCAACACAAGACAAAAGGAAAAACCATTTCTTTAAGCAATTCCTTCTTGCTTAATGCTTTTAATGTAACATTAATGTGGTAAAAGTAGCACTTCTAAATAACATGTGCTCTATTTATTACACTAAATTGATTTTTTTCTTTTTTCTTGCAAGTGTGTGCATCTAATTTCAAAAGACAGGAAGTGTTCAAGCTGTTTAGAGCGAACTCTGTTCAACTTGAAGAGCTTTTAAAAATCAAAATGATCCCAGCCGCAAGATTAGAGTTGTTTTGTTTAATGTTTGTTATTGAAATTCCTTTCCGACATCTCATCCTCTGCTGGAAATGTTTTTCTCTCTCTCTCTCGCAGACAACCCGACGGGCTCGTCCTCATCCTACCGCCCCCCGCCGCGCACGAAGGAGGTCGTCATCAATCAGCAGGTGGTTAAACTCAAGTACTGCTTCACCTGCAAGATCTTCCGGCCGCCGCGAACCTCCCACTGCAGCCTGTGTGACAACTGTGTGGGTGAGATGAGCTTCGAGAAATGTACAGTGGCGCTCACACGCAACAAATCTGAGGCCGTTTTTAATGATGACTATTAATGGCGATTACTAATGCAAGTGTCATTATTACTATTGCTCATACTAAAGGTTACAAGTTTGCATTCATGCATTTGGAAGATGCTTTTAAGCACTGCAGGTATACATTATCAATTCATATCAGTTCATCAGCCTAAGTGCATTAATGTTTGATGTGCAGGAACACCACTTAGATATAACTAGAGCTACATAACAGTTTGTGTGCAACAACACTGCACGGTTAATAATCAAAATAAAATTTGAGATGTGGCTGAGTGGGATTATCAAATTGCTAAAGCTGTAGAAGAGCAGCACTGTGTTCATTTATACATGAGCAGCTCATTCTCAGTGTTTTCAGCATCTCACAGGAAATGCTGCTCCACATGAATCTCTGCATCTGCTCTGAGTTTAGGTCGTTTTAACACATTTAGGAACAAAACATGAGCCAATAGGGCTGGGCGATAAATCTGTAACGATAATTATCATGCAATAAAAATTTCCTCGTTAAACAATAATGAGAGTTTGATAAATACATGATATAATGTTTATGCAGCAAATAATCACTGAATTTCACTGAATAACACTGTTAAAATTAGGGATGTTCAGCAACCGAAATTATTTGGCCGAAAATAGCAAAAAATGGTCTTTCAGTGTTCGAGCCAATAAGCGAAAAGGCAGAATAAATTATACCGAAAAGCAACGTGACGTGATCAAATAGAGGCTTGCACTAATGCAGCAAATGTGGGCAGTGTGGAAACATTTAAAACTGTCTGAGAAAGACAAAAATCATCTCAAGCGCCGACAGCGAGAGACTGTTTAGTGTCACATCGCATGTCTTCCATGAGAAGAGAAAGGGCTGGTTGTTGCTGCTTACTGTATGATGACTGAAATCACCAAATGGCCTTAAACCATTAGTAAATAAACTACAGAACGTTATGTTGTCTAATACACGCACCAATTGTATTTATTCTGACAGCGCTGCATGAGCTCCTTAGCCAGGTTCAAAGTCCAAAGCGCGAGGGAAATTAAAATGAGAATTATTCATAAATCTGCTGCTGTCAGCAAAAAGTAGTACTGAGGTCTTCTTGCGGGTTTCCACCAAAATAAGTCAACATTTATAAATGTTAATATTGTAATTTTACTGTTGTTCTGTAAAATAAAATTAAAATGTAACACAAAAATGATAACAATCATTACAACAGCTATATTAATACATTTATTATAACATTCTCCTTTGCTCAGCAAGTCTGCATTTAATTGTACATTAAAAATACATGCCTGATTCAAGAAGGGGGTCTTAAAATGGCCAAAGAATATTATTTTACAAACTTATTAATGTTAAGTTAAATTGTGCTTTTTTTGGTAGGCTATAATGTCTACTAGAATGTTAAAAATGTTCAGTGTTAAATATTTTTTAAATTGTTTTGTAATTGATTTTTTTTTCTTTGAAAAGCAAGACAAAACTGTAAAAAGCAAATATTGGCTATTTAATTTATGCAATGGTGAAAAAATTCAAAAAAACGTGTTCAGTAATCGGCCTTCGGCCCAGTGTGTTTTCACCATTGCATAAATTAAATAGCCAAAATAGTCTTTATACATACATACATATTTTGTCTTGCTTTTCAAAAAAGGAAGAAAAAGAAGAAAATTACAAAACAACAATTTAAAAATATTTACTTAACACTGAACATTTTTAACATTCTAGTAGACATTATAGAGCAAGACTGAGCAAAGGAGAATGTCATAATAAATGTATTAAAGGAGCTGTTGTAATGATTGCTATCATTATTTTTGTCTTTTTCATTTTATTTTACAGAACAACAGTAAAATTACATTGCTAACATTTTATAAATGTTTACTTTTATTTTGGTGGAAACCCGCAAAAAGACCTTAGTTGTAAAGAAATGTTTTTTTTGAGGAAAACATTTTAGGATTTTTCTCCATGTAGTGGACTACTATGGTTCCCTGAGTTTGAACTTCCAAAATGCAGTTTAAATGCAGCTTCAAACGATCCCAAATGCGGTTGTAAATGATCCCAACCAAGGACGAAAGGTCTTATCTAGCGAAACGATCGGTTTAAAAAAAAAATAAATAAAAAAAATAAACATATTTTAACCTCAAATTATCATCTTGTCTCGTCTTTGCTTGAACTGTTTTTTCCATTTCAAGACAGAGTATGTCGAAAAATCTTATTTTCTCCCTCAACTTCAAAAGTAATTTCAAAATCACCCTAAATCGCTGCAAAAGTACCGGCCCAGTGTTTGCAAGTGAACATGCAAAAATGATCAAACACCCTTAACAATAAAGGTAAAACAGCAATGTAGAACAATTTAGAAGTTGAGGGAGAAAATGAAATGGGGGAAATGGAATTTTTCGACATATCCTAACTGTCTTGAACTGGAAAAACAGAGTTCAGGCAGAGCAAGACAAGACGAGCGTTTGAGGTAAAAAGTATATAAATTGTAATAAAAAAAGAAAATGATGGTTTTGCTAGATAAGACCCTTCTTCCTTGGCTGGGATCATTTAGAGCCCTTTGAAGCTGCATTTAAACTGCATTTTGGACGTTCAAACTTGGGCACCAAGTTGGAATATGGACAAAATTCCATGTTTTCCTCAAAAAACATAATTTAAAAAAAGTAGTTCACTTTCAGAACAAAAATGTACAGATAATTTACTCACACCCTTGTCACCCCTTGATGTTCATGTCTTTCTTTCTTTAGTCGATAAGAAATTATGTTTTCGGATTTTTCTCCATATAATAGACTTCAATGGTGCCCAAAAGTTTGAACTTCCAAAATGCAGTTTAAATGCAGCTTCAAAGGGCTCTAAACAATCCCAGTCAAGGAAGAAAGGATTTGTCTACAGTAGCGAAACGATCGGTCATTTTCGAAACAAACTATTTATGTACTTTCTAACCTCAAACGCTTGTCTTTTCTATGTCTGCGTGAACAGTTTTTTCCGGTTTAAGACAGTTAGGGTATGCCGATAAACTCCCATCTCGTTTTCTTCCCCAACTTCAAAATCATCCTACATTGCTGTAGAAGTCCTGACCCATGTGTTTACAAGTGAAAATTTGAAAAGATGATCAAACACCGTTTCCAAAAAAATGTAGGTTAAAAGAGGTTAAAATGTATATAAATAGTCAATTTGTTTAGAAAAGATAAGTTTCGCTAGATAAGACCCTTCTTCCTCGGCTGGGATCGTTTAGAGCCTATTGAAGGTGCATTTAAGCTGCATTTTGGAAGTTCAAACTCGGGGGCACCACTGAAGTCCATTATATATGGGGAGAAATCCTGAAATGTTTTCCTCAAGAAACATAATTTCTTTATGACTGAAGAAAGAAAGACATGAACATCTTGGATGAGAAGGTGGTGAGTACATTATCTGCAATTTTTTGTTCTGGAAGTGAACTTCTCCTTTCACAGCTTTGCAGGTAGGTCTCTTGAAGCATCTTGGAGACGTTGCCACAGTTCTTCTGGTTTTAGTCTAAGTTTGTTCCGTTTCGTCATGTCATTCTAGACAAACTGGATGATGATGAGATCAGATCTCTATGTGGAGCACTGAATGTTTGGAAATGCAAACTGGTATTTCCTACTGACACACTACAGCAAGCGAAATAACTGACTTAAAGCCATTTTTTAGCTGCTGAAAATACTAGTGTTCTGATAATTTTGGCCACCAGTGTATTTATTGTGTGCAGTTTCACACTCTTCTGTATGTGAGTACATGTAGGACATTATCTTCCTCAGATTTGGCTGTGTTATTTATAGTATTAGGTTTATAAAGCCGGTTTAAAGCAGTCTGGGTTTTGGTTTGATCTCTGAAGTTCTCACTTGTTTTTAAACCAACAGACGTTTTAATTCCTGCTGTAATAAATCACGAGCCGCGTGACGGCCTGCTGTCTTGTGTGTTTGGCAGAGCGCTTCGATCATCACTGCCCCTGGGTCGGCAACTGCGTGGGAAAACGAAACTATCGCTTCTTCTACACCTTCATCGTCTCGTTGTCTTTCCTCACAGCCTTCATCTTCGGTTGTGTAACCACACACCTGGCTCTAAGTATGTGTCACTTCATTTTCCTTGCCAACTCTTTCTGTGTCTGTGACAAAAACAAAAATATGCATCGCTGAGTGGTGTGTAAATTTAACATCCGTTCAGTAATAGTTCTGAGCTCTTTGTATACAGAGATTTGTAATCAGACTAGTCCTTTTTAATGCTTTAATTTTAAACATGCACATACATTTAGTTTTGTTTCTGTTTTGCCTGTCATGAGTTATTGTTCAGTTGTTGTTGGTGCATTTAAATTGATCAAAAGTTGCATTAGAGCCATTTATAATGATACATTTTTGTTTAAAACAATTTTATTTTGTACTTTGTTCAAAGTCATGAAAATCATGCTCTCCACAAAAATGTTAAGCAACACAGCTGTTTTCAACAATGATAATAATCAGAAATGTTTCTTGAGCAACAAATCAGCATATTAAAATTATTTCTGAATGATCATGTGACACTGAACACTGGAGTAGTGATGCTGAAAATTCAGCTTTACATCAAAGAATAAATTACATTATAAAATATTACAATTGAAAACGGTTATTAGGGGCCAAGCACCGAAGGTTGAACTGCTTGCGAGAAAGTTGTGAAATTTGGCATACAGATAGAGGATGGTCTGAACTGTCACCATAGCAAATTTGGAGTCTCTAACTCAAACTCTCTAGCGCCACCACTTGTCCAAACTTTCACTTATGTTTATGCTAATAACTTTTGAACCGTAAGGCACAAATCAAAATCTTTTCTCTGAATCCTTGGGTCATGTTGAGTCGAATGAACACCAAAATTAAAAAATCGTAAGTTTTTTTTTCTATTTTTAATTGTTTAAAAACCCTACTTTTTCAAATGGAATTCAAGTTGATTAGTCAAACCGTTCTCAAATAACGCACAAACTAATTCTACGAAAAGCTCGCAAAAATGGATGCAAGGCTATATCTCTGTAACGGTTTGGCGTATTGAGTGCCACCTAGTGTTAGGGAGATATGAAAAATGGCTATTTTTGCTTATAACTTCTCAATGGTTTGGCCAAAAATCTCGAAACTGGTCTCGTAAGATTCGGAGAGCATGCCGAGAACCATATCCAATTTTCCTATGTCAGCCATTTTGGGCATCAGCCATTGTGAATTTTATCATAAAATGCTATGTTTTACAAACGCATTGACGTATCGTTACGAAACTCTGTATGTGTCCTGACAGTACTCAAAAAGTTATAAGGAAATTTTGACAAATGCTAATAACTTCTGAAGAAAATGGCTTATTGTAATGACATGATCTCAAAATATTCCTTGGGTCATGCTGAGAGCATTGATACCAGTAATGCCAAAATTGGCCAAACTTCCTGTCCGCCACTTTTTCGAACTCCTCCTAGAACGTTGCTCCGATTTTCACCAAATTTGACTCGGATCATCTTCAGACCATGCTGACAAAAGAGTTATGGATTTCGTGTCTATATACGAAACCGTTTTCAATAAATGCATCAACGCATTTTCTGTAAAATTCCAAAGTGCATCTGAAGCTGTATCTCTGCAAAGCTTTGAGATATTTGCACCAAATTTTATATGAGGCATTGTCACTTCACACTGATTACACCACATCAATTTGGTAACAGCGCCACCTGTTGGTGAAGAGTAATAAACCTTTCATTACCATTAATTAAAAAATTACCAAAATTGCTAATAACTGTAGACTGGTCTCAAAATAGTCCTTGGGCCATGCCGAAAACATAGATACTAATTATAGCATAGTTGGCCGAACGTTCTATCCACCTTATTGTTTTATGTTGAAAACCTACTTTTTCGTACTTTTCCTAGACCGTTTGTCCAATTTTCACCAAAATCGAGTTAGATCATCTTCAGACTGTGCTGACAAAATATTATGGATTTCGCGTCGTTTTTGATGGCAGACTATTTCTGTACGGCTGTATCTCTGTAAAGCTTTGACATATTGACTCCAAACTTTGTATGTGCAATAGTCTCCTTACACTGACCACACCACATCAATTTGATAACAGTGCCACCTATTGGTCAAAAGTGAAATCCCATTAAATCATATTATCAGAGTACCATTGTATTTATGATATTTCAACCATTATGACTAAAATCATTCTAAAATTGCTTTAATTGTTGCAGTTGGTCTGCTGCTCCTTGGCATTCTTAGATTACTATTTTGCCTCTGATTGTGCTTGGCCCCGTAATTGCTGCTTGCAGCTATATTTTTAAAATGTAGTAATATTTCACAATATTACTGTTTTTATTATATTTTTGATCAAATAAATGCAGCCTTGGTGAGCCGAGGAGTCTTTTTTTTTTTTATAAAAACAAAAAATATATACTGATGAAAGTGGAACATACAATAGAGTCACTTACTTCATATACAGCTTTGAAGGAGTTGTATGCTGGACATTATCCTTTCATATCCTTTCCTAATTGCAACAATTTAAACACAACCAATTTCCAGTTAAGCATGAACCATTTAATTTATACAGATGTGTCCAGATAATTAACTGGAAGTGTTTACATCAGCTGTTTTTTAATCATAAAGTTTGTTTGTTTGAACTATGCTGTATTTATAAAGCCAAACACAGATGACCCGGTGAGAGGCCATGTGAATCACTAATTGGACTTAAATGGCTTAAGATCTGATAAAAGCTTTTAGTGACTAATGCTCTCTTTTTTATAGGGTCACAAGGAGGAAATGGGCTGGTTTTCGCTCTCCAAGCGAGTCCTGCCAGATATCCTTTCTTTTAATGTTGTTTGATTTCAGAAACAAAGTCTGTTATTGCCATAAAGGAATGTGCTGGGTTAAATACAAGTGAAGTTCAATTACCAGCATCTGTGACACATTTCAACTCGTGCCTCAGTTTATAAAAACAAAATCTAAATAAAAGTAGTTTGTAGTAACTTACAACTTGTACTTACTATCTATGGGACTACACTGGAATAAACCTTAAAAAAACTGTGGTTTTGATCGTATAGTATAGCTAGTATAGCCATAGTGCTTTTTACAGTTCACACTTTTAAGTGCATCTGAGTACAGTTGTTCCCAGCACCCAAAATGTCATGTTTCTGCTTTTAAACACTTCTGTATTGAGCAGTGCTTATGATATGTGGGGAACAAATGGATATGATGGCCACAGTCTATTTTTCTTTCGTTTTAGTTACAATTTGTTCACATGACTTAATGATTAGTTCCTTCATTTTAGGTAAATTATAGCCACATTGTATTAATTCACTCCTTTTAATTTAGTTAGACTGTGGCCATGATTTAGCTTAAAAAAAGAGAATGGAATTCCTAATCCTAATTCAATATTCTGTTTGTTTGTACAAACCAATGGACAAGTCAACATGATGCTGTTGATCAAGTTATATTTAGCCCAAAATATTCCAGTACAATGTGCTATTGATGTTCCTTGTTTGTATAAATTCTGAAGTCTTCCTTGACTTTTGTCCACTGCTCTTGAGTTAGTGGTCTGCTTCTTTTCAGTTTGGTCCATTTTGGGCCTCTCAGGTTTCCATACATACCTGGTGGCTGCAAATCTTACTACCAATGAGGATGTGAGTGTTTTTCTTTCATATCTTAAGATCTGTACAAGTTGTTTTTACCTCTAATACATGCAATAATTTAGGCCTAAATTTAAGATTTATGTATTTGAGTTACATATTTAAATTTCTACCCATTTGGATTGCAGTGTTTTGACATAAATTAATAAACCTAACGAGATGCATGCTTCTGCGTCATACATAAAGTCAAATAGCTGTGAATACTAAACTACAGTCCTGGCCAAAAGTTTTGAGAATGAAACAAATATTAGTTTTCACAAAGTTTGCTGCTCAACTGCTTTTAGATCTTTGTTTCAGTTGTTTCTGTGATGTACTGAAATATAATTACAAGCACTTCATACGTTTCAAAGGCTTTTATCGACAATTGCATGACATTTATGCAAAGAGTCAGTATTTGCAGTGTTGGCCCTTCTTTTTCAGGACCTCTGCAATTCGACTGGGCATGCTCTCAATCAACTTCTGGGCCAAATCCTGACTGATAGCAACCCATTCTTTCAGAATTAGTGGGTTTTTGTTTGTCCACCCGCCTCTTGAGGATTGACCACAAGTTCTCAATGGGATTAAGATCTGGGGAGTTTCCAGGCCATGGACCCAAAATGTCAACGTTTTGGTCCCCGAGCCACTTAGTTATCACTTTTGCCTTATGGCACGGTGCTCCATCGTGCTGGAAAATGCATTGTTCTTCACCAAACTGTTGTTGGATTGTTGGAAGAAGTTGCTGTTGGAGGGTGTTTTGGTACCATTCTTTATTCATGGCTGTGTTTTTGGGCAAAATTGTGAGTGAGCCCACTCCCTTGGATGAGAAGCAACCCCACACATGAATGGTCTCAGGATGTTTTACTGTTGGCATGACACAGGACTGATGGTAGCGCTCACCTTTTCTTCTCCAGACAAGCCTTTTTCCAGATGCCCCAAACAATCGGAAAGAGGCTTCATCTGAGAATATGACTTTGCCCCAGTCCTCAGCAGTCCATTCGCCATACTTTTTGCAGAAGATCAATCTGTCCCTGATGTTTTTTTTTGGAGAGAAGTGGCTTCTTTGCTGCCTTCTTGACACCAGGCCATCTTCCAAAAGTCTTGTCCTCACTGTGCGTTCAGATGCGCTCACACCTGCCTGCTGCCATTCCTGAGCAAGCTCTGCACTGGTGGCACTCTGATCCCACAGCTGAATCCTCTTTAGGAGACGATCCTGGCACTTGCTGGACTTTCTTGGACGCCCTGAAGCCTTCTTAACAATGCAGTGGAAAGTTTTTTTCGGGATTAAGTTAATTTTCATGGCAAAGAAGGACTATGCAATTCATCTGATCACTCTTCATAACATTCTGGAGTATATGCAAATTGCTATTATAAAAACTTAAGCAGCAACTTTTCCAATTTCCAATATTTATGTAATTCTCAACTTTTGGCCACGACTGTATGCCATGATGTTTTTTCATTTATTTAACTGATCATATTTTCAAAATACTTGAATCAAAATAATTATTTAAATTGCTTAAAATCTGTGAATTCTGAAAACAATTAAATGCATTGAGTAAAACAATATGAACATACTTAAAATATGGCTAGTTGTGAAACAAGCAATATTCAGTTAAATTTATGAGATTGAAACAAACTATTTATTGATTTGCATTAAGTATATAAATACACACAACACAACCAAATACAAAAATGCACTGTGAATACTCTCAACGTGGCCAAATACAGAAACATGCAGCAAATACTCACAACGCAACCAAATAAAGAGAAACACTGCAAATACTAAAAACATGACCGAATACATAAGCATGTTGCAAATATTTACAACACAACCAAATAGACAAATGCACTGCCAATACTCACAACACGAATAAAGAAACACACTGTGAATACTCTCTAAACTACAGAATAGGAAACGCGCTGCAAATACTCACAACGTGACTGAATACAGAAACACGATGCAAATACTTACAAATCTACTATATACTCACAGACTAAATACAGAAACATGCTTCAAATACTCACAAAGCGACTAAATGCAGAAACATGCTGCAAATACAACACAACCAAATACAGAAACACTCTGCAAATACTCACAACACAACCAAATAGACAAAGGCACTGCCAATACTTACAACACGAATAAAGAGAAACACTGCAAATACTCTCTGAACTACAGAATGGGGAAACGCGCTGCAAATACTCACAATGTGACCGAATACAGAAATGCACTGCAAAATACTTACAAATCTACTAAATAATAAACACGCTTCATATACTCACAGACTAAATACAGAAACAAGCTTCAAATACTCAAAGCGTCTAAATGCAGAAAGATGCTGCAAATACTCACAAATCGACCAAATACAGAAACGTGCTGCAAATGCAACACAACCAAATACAGAAACATGCTGCAAGAACAGAAACACACTGTAAATACTCACAGTGACAAAATACAGAAACATGCTTCAGATACTCACAAAGTGACTAAATGCAGAAATGCTTAAAATACTCAAAGCGACTAAATGCAGAAACGCTTCAAATACTTACAAATCAAGCAAAAACAGAAATGTGCTACAAATACAACACAACCAAATACAGGAACAGGCTGCAAAAAAGAAACACACTGTAAATACTCACAACGTGACTAAATACAGAAATGTGCTGCAAAGACTCACAAATCGCCCAAATACAGAAATGTGCTGCAAAAAAAGAAACACACTGTAGATACTCACAAAGCAACTAAATACAAAAACATGCTGCAAAAACAGAAACGCACTACAAATACTCACAGCGACCAAATACAGAAAAATTTCACAAAGACTACAACCAAAAATGTTTCAGGGAAATCGCAACAAGTGATGAACCTGGCTGGGACATGTTTATATTTCACTGTCTTCTCTTCTTTATTGTTGTCAATGACCTGAAAGGTGAGATATTTACTTTGACATTCACATCATGTGATTCCTTAGCTTTTTGGACATTATAAGCCTAAATAAGCTGACGAAATACACAATTACTGTAACTGTGACACATTATGTAAGCTAGCTAACTAACTTTGACAACTTGTTGGGGTCACCTTGAAACATTTCCACTGTGGTCTGTACCACTTGCAACGCTTTTCTGTATTTGGTTGTGTTGTGAATATCTACAGTGCGTTTCTACATTTGGTTGCATTGTGAGTATTTGCAGCAGGTGTTCTCAAACCGATGAAGATGTTTTATTAATTTGCTGGTGTTTTTTTCTATTTGCATGCATTTCGTTATGTTGCAGCACGTTGAGCACGTAGAAGATGCACACAAGTACAGTTTTTATTATTGTTATTAATCTTTCGGTCAATACATTTCATGGATTGTATTGTATTTTTGTGTCTGTATTACAGATTAAAGGTTCCTGGTCAGGGAAAAGTGGAAATGAGGACGTCGGAAATCCTTACAGTTATAACAGCATTATCAAAAACTGTTGTTCTGTGCTCTGTGGACCCATGCCGCCCAGGTGAGATGCGTTTAGATGAGTGTATATAGACTCCAGTATGCAATGGATAACCACACACAATGTGAAGCCTCTATTTATCCCCGTGGCTATTTTGTAATTCCTTTGCCCTCTCTCTTGTCTTGTCAGTTTGATTGACAGGCGAGGCTTTGTGCCCTCCGATGACTCCGTCCAGACCAGTCCCGTGGAAATCGAACTCCCGGCTGCTAAAAACGACATAAACATGGTAGGACGAGCAGTCACCTCAGGCCGACCTCCTCCTCCTCCACCCCCGGTCGTAACCCTACAGCAACCTGCCATCTCCGTTCAGAGCCACTCGACAACCTGACTTCCTGTGTCTGATCCAAAGCCAGCATTTCCCCCTCTTGCGATGTTGCTTGATGCGTTTTGGCACGGGTCACACCCTTCATTTAGATGTCAGACAGCGTTGGGCTCGCTGGGCTGCAGCCAAGTGCGGCTGTCTCAGATTTGTTTGGTGTCGAGGAGAGCCGTTACGGCTGTGCCGCCTCGGTCAAAGTCACATATACAGATGAGATTTGTGTTGTTTACTTTGAGTTTGAAAGGGAAATAAATGTTTACGGACTCATTCTCTGTGGTTTGGCTCCCTCGTAGATTAGTGGGTCGGAGTGTATAGGGTTTACAGAGCAATGGATGTAGCCGGCGTGTTACGTTGCACAACAGTGTGTTTTCTTGTTACAAAAAAGGAAATGAAACTTCTGGCTTCCTGTGACATTAGGTAGAATTCACAGTTTATGAGCAGGAAAGACACTAGTTTCAGGTGATGGTGTTTGTTTTTGTAGGTCTTTATTCGAAGGTTCAAAGACTTAAGATTATGACGCACAATGGTGCTCTTGAAAAACATCTGAGTGTAAGCAAACACCTCTCAAAAGTATTTATTTTTCAGTCATTTATTTGTTTTTGTTAGAATGTGAGCATGTAAAACAACTCAAGCTGTTTGTTTGTATTATGTAGGTTGTTTGGTTCAAACGAGCAACATTTTTTTTTGTTTTATTAAGTTTTTGTATCTTCTTGTGGCTGTTTATCAACTTGAACGTGGCTTGAAGTTTCTTAGATCTTTTTGGTTTATACTCAGATGTTGACCTTGTCACCAAAACAAAAGTGCCTCTCATCACGTCACTGAACAAACAAACAAACGGCGCTAGTGTTTGTGTACATTTCTCTGGTCGTAACTTTGTGGGAAATTCCATGTCATCTTGTAACTTCTATTAAACTCTGGAAAATATCAGTTTGATTTGCAGAAAAATGCAGGTAAAGTTAAGAAGGTGCTAATGCATCTTTGCACTGATGCACTGTTCACTGTTACGGTAGTGCAGGGATATTCACACTCGTGATTGTGTCTGTGTGCATGTGTATATGTTGTGAAATAGTTTGCATGTGACATGGAAATTTCCCTATGGGTGAATGCATGGGTTTAAATCCCTGGCCTTTTTTACAATGAAGAACATTCCTGACATTTTGTATTCTCTTGTGCTTGTATATATTGAAAATGCATTTTATTGTTAAATAAATATTTTTTTCAACTAAATCACAGAGTTTTTGTCCTGCATGCATATGTTGTTTTAAGTATGTAGGGCGAGCTGTTTGTTTACTTGTTTAGTTGTGTGTGTGTGTTTCCTGGCATGTTCTGATGCATTAGTGCACATTAGTGATGTTACACTTATCGGTCTTAGCACATTAACCCTTGTCCTCTATGTGTGTGTGCATGTGTTTAGGAAAAAGATTGCCTGGATTTCGCCCTGTCTTGTGCCGGCTGATGGTTCAGTGGGCAAAAGTAAGGGATTGTGGGGAGGTTGGTAAGACTCAGGCGGGTTTTTTGGGGCACACTGATAGATTCCTGTAGGTGGCGTCACATTGGCTCCACATGCTTTTGGCCTGCATGCTGCCTGAACGACTGCTGCTGCCAGAGCTAATAGTGCTGATGCACGACGGCTGATGTTTTACAGCATCAGCACACGATCAGCACTGCTCCTCCTCCTCCCATTCTGACCACTAACCACTATTTCATGTTTTGTTTGTGTATAGATATCCTGACTTTAATTTGGTTCTTTCTGGTTAAGCTGTAGTATTTTGTCATGGACCAAAATCTTAAAGGGGTAATTCATCCAAACAAATGACTTTAGCTATTTTTTACCCTCATGTTGTTCCAAACTCAGATGTTCATTCCATACACATGCATGCAGCAGCTTCCTGATTATCATTAATATCAATTCAGTAAGTCAATATGATCTGAATTTCAAGCTATGTGATTGCTTTGTGTGAGGAACAAGAAAAAAAATACGTGCTCACACTATTTTTAGAAACTATATCATTATGACAATATGCATCTTTAATTAGATGTTGTCATATGAAACAGCACTGCCATCTAAATAGACTGATGCATGTCATGTTCTGGTTATTTCGGATTGGACATGACAAAAAATCTTGTGGTTCAGTAATGAATTCAGACTGAGAGTCTGATTCAAACCACTAACTCACTAGGCTGTTTGAAAATGTTTTGTGAATCTTGGTTAAATGAATGGTTCGTCTGTGTCTGAAGCTTGGGAAGCTATGCTAATTTCTCCTTTCTCCACAAAAACAATTACGTTTTTATGATGTTATTATTTTTTTTTTTTATCTAGCAAGTTAGTCTGAAGATGGCTACTCGCAAATTAGAGCTGGTTGTCTAACTAATGGTGTAACTGTTCATCGTTCATTTAAAAAATTGCTTATGCGTGATGAACAATATTGGAGGGAAAAAAAGGCCAAAATTAATTTATCACTTATCTTCCCGCAGGTAGTCTGAGTCGATTTGGCTTTGTGTGTTCTGGAAACTGATATGATGTCCTGCGTTGCCAGATTGTTTATTATTTCTAGCCCAATAGCTCTCCAAAAACCTGCCCAAAAAATTCACTGCCAAAAGAATGTGATAGAATTCCATTGCCAAGTCAACGACAGTTAATAAGGACCATTTTTACCTCCCTAAAGGTAACAAGAGGTAAAAATGAAACAGGATAACAATACGTGAGAAATACAGTAAAATAAAATTAGCAAATACAAATAATAATAATAAAATAAAAAATAAAAAAATAAAACTATTGGAGTATGTAAAATATTTGGAAGTCGCAGTCAAGAAACGGACTTCAATCCTTGAAAACACATGCATGATTTTCAATGTCAACAAGTACAGACCAGAAAGCAGGGTTGCCAGGTTTTCACAACAAAACTCGCCTAATTGATACTAAAACTAGCCCAATCCTTTTGGGTGTTTCAGGAAGTAAAAGACATGTTTTTTTTTTGTTTTTTTTTTAAATACACCTTTAACCCTTAAATGCATGAACGTTTCGCCAATCACTATTACATATTCAGGTTTTTAGCGATCCAGACCTATTTATCCAGCACGGATGGATCTCTGCCTCCTGCAAAAGCAAAAACTGTCTTGAAATTTTAAAAACAGTTATAAAAGAATAAAATAAAGCATATTTCGTTACCTTTTGAAACTTAGAAGGGTTCAATTTGAGCAGATGATTTTACTATCGCCATCATCCTCACAACACACTTCCACAGTACATTCAGCATCTGGCTCATATTCGCCATCTCAAGCATATTCTCAAAACTATCATTTTCAATGACTTCAAAGTCAGTATTTTGATCGCTGACAGCTTATTCACCAAATCCACCATCAAATAACAGTGACATTTATATTTTATAGCGTTTATTCAAACCAGTTAAATTTTTTGCTTATGATATTCTTTTGATTTATGCTTGCGATAATTATGAGTGAAACATCACGTCATTATTGTCTATTAAACAGAGGAATAAAAGTGAATTACACGTATTTAGACATCAGCGCCCGTATTCAGATTTAGGAGAAAATCTTAAAAATAGACGGCGTGTCAGCCCTAAATTTAGGACTCCTAAATGTTTGCTCCAAAAGTATTTTCACAAAGCGTTTTAGCACTAAAACTCCTAAGTCACTAAGACCAAATCCCAACTATCCTAAAATCTGTTTCTGAACTTAAACTTTTTTTAGAAACACTCTGTATTTATTTGCACACATATGTGTTTCCCCACGCAAATTTTTTTTGGTTTTGGAGGTTGTTCAAACTCAAACTCTTTTACAGTTGCATATCTTATCAGCCATGATTATTCTATTCTGTTAATAAAAAAGGCTGTTTATATGCATATCAGCTAATTGTTTATAAGAAGCACACAAGTAATAGGCTGACAATCAGCTGAACATATACTTGTTTAATTTGTGACACTTAGCCTGCATTTTAAAATCTTGATGGCAACATTTTTTTAAAAAACTTTATTTGAATATGGCATTCTAATATCATGCTCTACAATATTTCTATGAACAAATCTCTGACAGAGACCCTTCTCCTATCAGCCAAACACAGTGTGCATAGATAGTAAGCATGCTGACATCATCCATAGCAACGAGGTCAACCCATGTTTACATTTTTTTGCGCACAAAAAATATACTTGCAAAATTAGAAAAAAGACGTTATTTTATTTTCTTTTTTCTTTTATTGTTTATAATGAATATACTGAGGAATACTTAAAAAAAAAGTTGATGTCAAACTTGAAGGAGGGCAGTGAATGGGTAGTGAATGACGTCCCGGGTCGCTAAAGACCCAAGGTATGCATTTAAGGGTTAAGTATCACCTGTGTGTGTGAATTGGACATCGTGGCTTGTGTTTAGTCACAGTTTTGAAACAGCAGCCCATCTACTTAGAGCAGCTTGAAGTACTGCTAAACATCAATTTTAGATAAAAAGTCAAATGGGTTTTAAACAACATGAGGGTGAGTACATAATCATAGATTTTTTTTTTTCGAGTGAGCTACCCTTTAAGATGGTATTTTGTGTAATAATTTCTGATTTGACTCCTTATCTGTAATTCTCATGATTTTGCTGTTTTGATGTTAATTTCCATTGTTCTCTCCTAGCAGAATTTATGCGCGCACTTCAATATGACTCAATATGACAACATGAGTTGGTCATATTCAGTTCCAAATAGCAGAAGAAGAAGAATCATCTGCATGAGACATCAGTGACGCTGATATCTGATTGGCTGTGGCTTTACTGCTCAGCTATTTAAGCTTTTCCTTTTAAACCACCTCAAATTACTTTTACTTTCACTGTTTCTAACTTGAACTCTACTTCCTTTTTTCTCTTTGTCACACCCATTCCCTTATCCTTGGTTCTTCATTTCCGTCATCTACCTCCACAGTGCACACAGGGAACCAAAGGTCTGCTGGAAACGGCCTCTCGATCTCCTCTCCTCACGAGCTCCTGTCCGCAGGCCAAACCTCAAGCCGTGCCGGCCGTCTTGGAGACTCTTCCAGAGATCGTGCCGTCACCTGCTCCGGAGCCGCCCAAGACCGCTGGAGGACGTCAGTCGACCAACACCCCTCACAAACATCACTCCCACCACAGATCCAAGGCAAAACAAACCACTCATCACACCCACAACCCCACCCACAAGACTTCCAACTCCTCTCCAAGACCCCATCACAGCCACAGCTCAAGACGGAAAGACTCCAAGAACAGAGACCCAAAATTCAGTTCTCTGCGCTGAGCAAGAGATGATGAACCTGCATGTTGATGCGTTTCCTGGATTATTTGAATTTGTCCTTGTGTGATTGATTCATAGGGTTTCAGTTTTGACTTCCAGAAAAGCCTCCAGGTTTACTTAACCGTTCTGTAGAGGAATATCATCAACTCTGCAACCTGGAAAGCAAGTATGAAATATGGACTTCCGTTAACAGATTGGTGACTGGAAAACTTTGTAAAGTATTTCCTTAAAGACAAGCACAAAGGTCTCAAGAGTGAACTGCAGAGCAATTGCCTTTAAGACAATTGTCAGTCTAAACAGTGAGTTCCAAAATGAGCTTCATCAGAGCAGCAATAATAGAACAAGAACACTGTCGTCCTCTATATGGACATGAACTCTGGGATCCATTTCTCTGGCCTCTTTTAGGTCTCATTGGGGATGCATTGGTTAAGCTTCAAAAGCAAAGTACCAATCATCTTTATGCAAAAAAATAAGAGCATGCCTGGAGAATATAGCTCACAATCATTCTTCACCCATCATAGGGCTGCACGATGAATCGTATATTAATCGTGATCACGGTTTCTGATTCTCTCATTTTTTTTGGTAATTTGTCCTGAAAACATTTAATTTGCCATTCGCGTTATCTTGCATTGATATCAAGCCTCCATGAGCGTTCATAGTTGTGGTTGCCAGATGTCAAGTGTTTAAATCCTTCAATCATCGCTTTTTTTCATGAATTTTCTGGCCAGTGGTTTACTCGAACAGTGTTGAGCAAAATTTCTGACCTACTACTTTCCAGAACTACTTGACTAATTGAAAATAGTGGGCAACACTATTCTTCCAAAATTGGCAACCGTTCACACATGGTTTCTTAACATTACGGAGAAAGCACCGATGAGCTGAAAACACCGGCAAACATGTAAATTGGAGTTTAACGATCTCTGTTGAGATATTCTACTCAAATTAATATGTAGTGGTGTGTGCACACCAAAAGCATATTTAAATATAGCTGCAAGCTGCAATTAAGGGGCCAAGCACAAAGAAGGCAAGACAAGTCATCCCTGCATGTCTGGCAGCATCAGACCAACTGCATCAATGAGCAATTAAAGATGTATTTATTATTTTAAGCAAAACTGCTGAAATCAATGTGGTGTGGTCAGTGTGAGGAGACAATGGCACAAATAAAGTTTGGTGTCAAAATGTGCAGAGATACAGCCTCAGAGTCATTTAGGCATCATGCCTCACGATTGTTATGGTTTTGTCTATTGACATGAAATCCATACGTTTTTGTCAGCACAGTCTGAAGATGATCTCAGTTTTGGTGAAAATTAGAAGAAGGGTCTAGGAAGAGTTTGAAAAAGTTCTCAACATAAATCAAAATGTCAGACAGGAAGTTTAACCAACAAAATGTATATAAATAACAAAATTTGTATATATGTCCTTGGTGAGACCAGTTTAATTACAATAGGCCAATGCAATCAAAACTTACTAGCATTTTTGGAAATTTTATTATTAATGGTTAATGAAAGGTTTATTACTTTTGACCAATAGGTGGTACTGTTACCAAATTGATGTGGTGTGGTCAGTGTGAGGTGAAAATGGCACACACAAAGTTTGTGTCAATATGTCAAAGCTTTGCAGAGATAAAACATTAGACGCAGTTTGGCATGATTCCAGCAAATTCATTGATGTGTTAAACGATAACCATTATCATCTATCAACACGAAATCCATGAGATTTTTCCAGCTTTTTTTTTTGAAGATGAACTGAGCCAAATATGGTGAAAATTGGACCAACAGTCTAGGAGGAGTTTGAAAAAGTAGGTTTTCAACATAAATCAAAATGGCGAACAAGAAGTACAGTTGAATATGGCAAAATTGGTATCTATGTTCTCAGCATGACCCAAAGAATATATTGAAACCATTACAATAGGCTAATACAGTCTAAAGTTATTAACATTTTTGCTATTTTTTTATAACTTTTGACCACAAGGTGGCACTGTACCTAAACTTTGAGTACCATCAGGGCATGATGCCGAAGACACATAGCGAGTTCCATAATGATATGGCAATGTGTTAATAAAATATAGAAGTTTATTACAAAATTCAAAATGACCGACACCCAAGTTGGCTGACATGGGAAAATTGGGTATGGTTTGACTCAGCGTGCTCCACAGAATCTAAAGAGATTAGTTTTGTTTTGTTTTCTGACCACTAGGTGGCACTGCCCTGAAACTGTGCAGGTAGCCTCAGGTCATGCTTGTTATAACACAGACCAAGTTTGGTCTCAATATGCCAAACCGTTGCGGAGATATAGCCTCGCATCCATTTTTGGTTGCTATTCGTAGAATTCATTCACACGTTATTCAAGAACGCTTTGACTAATCAACTTGAATTCCATAACTTTTTGCCAGCATGGCCTGAAGATGATCTGAGCCAATTTTGGTAAATATCAGACAAACCCTCTAGTACGAGTTCGAAAAAGTGGGTTATACAAACTATTAAAAATAGGGAAAAAAATGTTGGTGTTCATTTGGCTCCACATGAGCCAAGGATTCTAGACCTTAGGGTTTATAAGTTATTAGTGTAAACACGAGAGAAACTTTGGACAAGTGGTGGCGCTAGAGAGTTTGAGTTAGAGACTGAAAACTTGCTATGGTTAATGTTAAGACTGTCCTCTATCAGTGTGCCAAATTTCAACTTTCCGCAAGCAGTATTATGGGCTGCCATAGACTCAAATGCGTAAGAAGAAGAAGAAGAAGAAGCCTAACAGATACGCCTCTAATTATTCACAAGAGTAGATTGCATACACACTCAATGCAATGGCTTGAGTTTACACGATATACAATATATCTTCATATATGATTCAATGTTCTCCGAAAATAACTCAACATACAGCCATTATTGTCCAAATAGCTGGCAACAAAAGTGAGTTCACCCTAAGTCAACATGTCCAAACTCTGTCCAAAGTGTCAATATTTTGTGTGAGCACCATTGTTATCTAGCACTGCCAAACCATGATGCTACCACCACCATGCTTGACTGTAGGCAAGAGACAGTTTTCTTGGTACTCCTCACCAGGGCATCGCCACACATGCTGAACACCATCTGAGCCAAACAAGTTTATCTTATAGTCTCATCAGACCACAGGACATGGTTCCAGTAATTCATGCTCTTGGTTGTCTTCAGCAAACTGTTTGCAGGCTTTCTTGTGAGCCAGCTTCAGAAGAGGCTTCCTTCTAGGACAATGCCCATGCAAATCGACTTGTTGCAGTGTTCGGTGTATGGTCTGAGCACTGACAAGCTGACCTTCTACTTCTGCAACTTTTAAAGCAATGCTGGCAGCACTCCTGCATCTGTTTTTTGAAGCCAGGTTCTAAACCTGACGCACAAAACGAGTGCTCAACTTCTTTGATTGATGCTTGTGAGGCCTGTTCCATGAGGAACCCATCTTAGAAAACCTCTGAATGACCCTGACCACTGTAGTGTAACTCAGTTTCAGGGTGTTACTGAACCTCTAATAGCCTTGGCCATCTTTGTGGAGAGCAACAATTCTAATTCTCAAATCCTCAGAGAGTTCTTTGCCATGAGATGCCATGTTGAACATCCAGTGGTCAGTGTGAGAGAATTGTACTCAAAGCACCTAATTTTAACTGCTCTAATACAAGATACACAACTTTGTATGGTCCTGTCAAGCAGACTAAAACATAAACATGATGAATAGGACATGTGGCTTTGCATGGTTAAACAACATACTGCTGTTATCATTTAGGGTGTACTCACATTTGTTGCCAGCTATTTTGACAATAATGGCTGTATGTTGAGTTATTTTCAGAGGACAGTAAATATATACTGCTTTACAAGCTGCATACTGACTACTCTAAAATATATCCAAGTTTAATTTCTATTAGGGATGCACCGATCCTTATCGGCCGATCATTCTTGCGCGTTTTGTCAGTAAAGCCGGTTCTGTAATCAGCGGTAAATGCCATCAGGTGCGTGATTTCACGTTGAGCCGTATATACTACACACAGCCGTTGTTTACCGACGAGCTGCGCAAATCAATTGTATTGTCTCTTGAGAAGATATACTAAAATGGTTGCTGAAATGTGAGGGGTGTACTGTATGTGCGATATATGTATCAATTCCATCTTCTGGGAAGTTTAAAAAATTTCAACTCAAGCGGAAGAGCTTGCTGACACATCCAGTTTGGAAAATGGAGGAGAGTATTATGCTGTGTTTTCATTTTTTGTGTTTTTACGAAAAACATCCCACAAATAATCAAGAGCGGTAATGCAATGCGAATATTCACTTTGATTAAATGTAAAAAATGACAGTGATCGTGATCAACTGTTTAATCATTATCATGCAGCCCTGCACCATAATGTTGAACAAGAATCTTCTCACCATTACTGCATTTTCTCCCAAAGGACTTCAGCATGATTTTGTAACATATTGTGTTTGAACATGGTATTAAGTGTGCACAAGTACTTGCTAATGTGGATGAGATGAAGCCTCCGAGTCCCTGATCACCGTGTTGAAGATCTAGTTGCAAAGCTTAATGGTTAATCTGAGTGTTTCTCTGTAAACCTCGTCATGTCTGCTGTTCTTCACGTTGCATTCCTGACCCACTGCTGTCTATCAGTAATTAGTAATGGAAGAGTCTTAATGCACTAGCTCTCAATGCAGCAATACTGTAATGTTTTAGTTCTTCATCGTTGGACTCATGTGCTACTGTATGCGTGGACACCTTGTGTTTCGAATGGGAACGGGAATGTGGGTGTTGTATTGTTATCCAGGTTTTGACTTAATATGCAAACTGAATGTTATTTATGAATGCTGATCCTCTGTTTCTCAAGACCTCTGCAACATTTGCACAAATAAATACAAAGAACTAACAGGCCAGTCTGGAGTTTGTCATTCTGCTGCCTCACGAACATTAATGGAGGTCACATTACAGTATGTTCAGTGTACAGTGAGTGCAAGAACATGTTATTTAATTACTGTCAGAGGAACTATCACTTGGTAATTCTGATATTTAGGATTTAAAAGCATACTAGAGCTATTATCAGAACACTACTGACCTGCTGCATACAAAAGAAGTAGACTTTAGCATACCTTTAAAAGATTAGTACAGAAATAACATGCACTCTAAATATGGACCAAATGTTATGTTTTGAGACATTTAATTACATGCATTTGCATTTGTATGCAAATTATGCATTTAAATAAAACATTAATAGTTTACATTTATTTTAAATGCAATCAGCTGAACTTTAGAGCATTTTTTTGACCACATAAGTATGACTTTAGTACATCTTCATGTCATTTCATAATTCTGTTATCTTTGAAATATTGTGTATTGCAGAATGTATTGACAAACTATAAACTAAAATATTTGTAATGACAAATTTGCATTAGTCGACTACATGAACTAAGAATGAACAATAATTCTAGGGTTTATAAATGCTAATCATGCTAACAACATGCTACCACCTTGCTAATCATGCTAGAAGCAGACTAGCAACATGCTAGTAACTTGTTAATCATGTTAGAAAAATGCTAGCAACTTGCTAATAATACTAACAACAGGCTAGTAACATGCTAATCATGCTAGAAGCAGACTAGCAACATGCTAGTAGCTTGTTAATCATGTTAGAAACCTATTAAAAGCATGCTAACTTGCTAATCATGTTAGAAACACGCTAGTAACTTGCTACCCTGCTGAAAAAACCAGCATATGCTGGTTTTTTCAGCAGGGTAATAATACTAACAACAGGCTAGTGACATGCTAATCATGCTAGAAGCAGACTAGCAACATGTTAGTAACTTGTTAATCATGTTGGAAAAATGCTAACTTGCTAATCATGCTAGAAAACTGCTAGTAACTTACTAATCATGCTAAAAATATGATAGCAACATACTAGTAACTTGTTAATCATGCTAGAAACATGTTATCAACTTGTTAATTATGCTAGAAACATGCTAGAAACTGGCTAATCATGCTAACAACATGCTAGTAACACTAATCATGCTAGGAGTAGACTAGCAACATGCTAGTAGCCTAACATTAATCATACTAGAAGCAGACTAGCAACATGTTAGTAACTTGTTAATCATGTTGGAAAAATGCTAACTTGCTAATCATGCTAGAAACCTGCTAGTAACTTACTAGTCATGCTAAAAATATGATAGCAACATACTAGTAACTTGTTAATCATGCTAGAAACATGCTAGTAACTTATAAATCATGCTAAAATATGATAGCAACATACTAGCAACTTGCTAATCATGCTAGAAACATGTTATCAACTTGTTAATTATGCTATAGCACATGCTAGAAACTGGCTAATCATGCTAACAACATGCTAGTAACATTAATCATGCTAGAAGCAGACTAGCAACATGCTAGTAACTTGTTAATTATGCTAGAAACATGCTACATCAAAATAAGTGTTCTTATTGAAAACATGAAAAAAGATTATTAAAGTGATATAAAACAAAAAAAGCACTATACTTACACTAGTATACTAAGTGTGTTAAGAAAAGGTCCTGAACATGAACACTTGTTTTATCATGTATGCCTGTTTGTTTCATTAATATTCTGTTATCTGCAAGTTCTGTGTTTATACTTCTAAGATCTGAAGTACACTACAAGTGCACATTTAATACAACTTAACACACTTCTTTTTCACAAGGGATGTGCTGCTGGGTAATTTTTAACTGCTTATAACATTTTTAAATACAATAGGCCTAGTTTAAAACTATGCTACTCTTGTCCTATAAACTCATTCTGCTGCATAAAGGCCTATAATTTAGCAGTTGGTTTCCAGATGTCATTTTGTAAATAAATATGGTCGTTATTTCACACATTTTTTGTATAAAATATAATTAAATCAAAAAAGTGTCAAGACAGGGAAAACAGAAAACGTAAATTGATATTACTTTTATCTCATCAACGTGGTCAAGTTGAGTGCTTTAGTGTTGTGTTGTGTTTTGTTTAAAGGAATCAAGGTTTGACTTTGTGAGCCTCTTCTGGTGAAGCGAAACTGCACCATCTGGCGTTTACATTAACATCCGTTCAAAATGACCTATTCTTATTCTTAAGAAAATGAAAGTAATTTGTAGAAAATACTTTTTCTAAATGCTTATACTTTTTCTTTTATACTTTTAAATTTGTGCTTTGGATGTTCTGTGCTTATGAAAAGACAAAGTGTACACTATGTAAGTAACAGAATCTGTTAGTAAAATGTGTGCGTGTAGTTGCGAACTCTCTTTATGTCATTTCTGAGAAACCTTTGTTTACAGGCACGTAGGAGAAAAGAAGCCCTGCAAAAGTAGTAGCAATTTGAAGGTCACTTTAGACTAGACTTTTGGTCACTCTAAGAAGAAGAATGGGATGGGGCTGTATTTTCTTTTCTGTGCAGGAGCGGTTGGCGATAACAGGCCCTGATTGGAGGAGAATGGTCGAACAATATCAGGAGGAGAGACCTGCAGATCAAGAATATAAATAATTTAAAAAATACAAGCTACATTTAAACATCTGATATTTGCCAGGAGTGCTCTTTCTTAACACGAACTGGACTCACATTTCCCCCGTCTGGGATCTTGTCCTTCACAGCCGCTCATGACCACCAGATGGCGCTCGTCTCTACCAAATCCATCTGGAGGATTTTGAGTTGAATCCATGAGGCGCGAGCACCAAGAAAACAGTTTGATCCACGCAACTCCTCTGGAGACAGTTCTGTTGGAATAGCGCACTGGAATGTTTATTTATAGTTGGTCTGTTTGCTTATCTCATATCAGCAGCGAGTGAGGACATATTTTATGTTATTTATATCATTAAATCACTGCACATCATAAATAAAAACTCCCCACTAATAGTTTCTAAAATCGTTAAAACGTTTTATTAGCTTCTTCTGGAACTGATCTGAGACATTTTCATGTTTTTCCAGTGTACCCACAGATCTGATATGAACTGGGTTTGGGAAAAGTGGTTTCAAGTATTACTCACATAGCATTTAGCACAGTCTATGTTCCTCCGGAATCGATTCTGTGTGCAGTACGTGATTGAATGCAATGCTCTTGACCATTTTCAGTGTGGTTTTAACACCTTTTTTGACTCATTATTAAGTTGGCTTAAAAAAGACAACTTACTGAAATGATATTTAAATTTATTATTCTATTATTTTTCTTCTGAGACTAAAATGTTCAACTCTTAATCATGCTTTAAACAAGCTAGAAACTTATTTATGCTAACAAAATGCTAGTAGCATACTAGCTAAGCAGACTAACAGCATGCCAAACATGCTAGTGACTTGCTAATCATGCTAGAAACATGCTAGCATGATTAACAAGTTACTAGCCTGTTGCCTGTCTGCTACTAGCATGATTAGCAAGTTGATAACATGTTTCTAGCATGATTAGCAGATTCACTAGCATGTTTCTAGCATGATTAACAAGTTACTAGCCTGTTGCCTGTCTGCTACTAGCATGATTAGCAAGTTGATAACATGTTTCTAGCATGATTAGCAAATTCACTAGCGTGTTTCTAGCATGATTAACAAGTTACTAGCATGTTGTTAGCATGATTAGCAAGTCACTAGCATGTTTCTTGCATGATTAGCAAGTTGCTAGTATGTTGCTATCATATTTTTAGCATGATTAGCAAGTTTCTAGCATGTTTTGACAGTTGCAGTTTGAATAGTTGGCTCATTTGAACATTCCTTCAATGTAAGTCTATTGGATTAGTCCGATCAGTTAGAAAAGATGTAGCACACCAAGTCAGATCAGTCTGAAGATCTGGGCCGAGTTTGGAGTTAAAGCTCTAGGAGGAGTTAGAGTTGCTAGCAACTTGCGAATCATGCTAGAAACAGGCTAGCAACTTGCTAATCATTCTAGAAACATGCTAACAACTTGCTAATCATGTTAACAACATGCTAGCAACATGCTAGTAACCCTCTAATCATGTTAGAAACATGCTAGCAACTTGCTAATTATTCTAGAAACATGCTAACAACTTGCTAATCATGTTACCAACATGCTAGCAACATGCTAGTAACCCTCTGATCATGTTAAAAACAAGCTAGCAACATGAAATTATCCAATTAAAACTTTTTAAGACTTTTAAAATTTCTAAAACTTTTTCAAAAGTTCTGGTCTGGCATTCTCAAGCCAACTTAAAGTTTGTCTTGACAAACTTTTTTATCTAGTTTGATCTTACCATCTGACATTAAGAAAATTCTACACAAAGTTGGAACTGCTTTTATTCCCTCCTCTGTGAATTAAACACATCATCATAATCAAGATCACACAACACTGTCATTTCAATTAATGTTGCATTCAGTTTTAAATAAACAGCATTTATTGTATAAGCCTTCTCATTCTGAACACAGCCACATAATGCCAATCACTTCACTGAGTAATGCAACACTGTAAACACATTTTATCAATTATATCATTTGAGACATGAAACTGTAGTGCAGGAGAACCGAAATCAATACTCACTGGAGTACCTTATTCATGCACGCAGATTTTGAGCTGTGTTCACTTAAATTTGCCAGCCATTTGTTCACTTCATGTGATTAGAGTAAAATTAAATCAAAGATAGAAATGCATTAAGCTGCAGCAGCTATTTGTGAAGAAACAAGACATTGGAGACAAGAGAGAACATTGGAAAAGGCCATGCAGTGTTTCAAGAGCTTATTTGAGTGCTATGAAAGATTATCGAAAGATGTAATGCTCTCTCTCTGGCTGTGATCTGAATGAAATACTAGCAGACTGCTTACTGCACAATATACGATAAAATGGGGGTAAAACATATTCTTGACAGTTGACAGCACAATATCTCATTTCAGCACTTTTAATGAATAAGTTCTCTGCAGTGTGATGATGAGCCGTAAAGTTTACTTTAGCCGTGTTTAGCGGCGAAACTTGTTAACAAGCACATTATTAAGAAAGGCCATTTACAAAGATGCATAAAAAACCCTTATACTCACTTCTGCTGTGAGTGAAGCTGCATCACGAATGATTCGCACGAACATAGACGCATATGTAGATCAGGATCTGCGCTTTCCTTTCAAAAATGAAAGTAACGTTAATCCTCTGCGTCTTCAGCGGCTCAGATGTCGGAAGTAAATGACGACTGCTATGTTCATTATTACATCCAACAACAGAACACCTCAATCGCTCAATCGGAGACATTTTTGTCTTCCTCTGCACCTGAGTCACACAATGGCGATCAGAGACTGTTTCAGCTCGGTGAGGGCGGGTCTAAGGTAAGGCGCTCATGTCAATCAACTATCGTGGGAGTGGCCTCTGTCTGTGTGTCGTCACACCAACAAGAAGCTGAGAATGACCTGATTTTAAAAAGGGGATATTACTTTTAAAGATTAAAAAAATACCACTGGGTGGATCTTTATCATTGTAGGGTGGTTGTGTACACAAATTGCCAACACACATTAATGTTCAAACAACATGTAAAAGTGAGTTTTGCATCCGATGACCCCTTTAATAATACTTAAGCTGTTGCATCAGCACCCTGCTAAACTTATATCTGAATACAGGTATGTTACAATTTGAAGTAAATACTTGCTTTTACGGAGAAATTCACTTCCGGAACAAAACTTTACAAATAATGTACTCACATCCATGTCATCCAAGATGTTCATGTCTTTATTTCTTTAGTCGTAAAGAAATTGTTTTTTGAGGATTTTTCTCCATATAATGGACTTCTATGGTGCCCCGAATTTGAACTTCCAGAATGCAGTTTAAATGCAGCTTCAAACGATCCTAGCCAAGGAAGAAAGGTCTTTTCTAGAGAAAACGATCAATTATTTTTTTTAAATCAATTACAATTTATATACTTTTTAACCTCAAATGCTTGTCTCGTCTTGCTCTGCCTGAACTCTGTTTTTTCCATTTCAAGACAGTTAGGGTATGTCACAAAACTCCCATCTCATTTTCTCCCTCAACTTCAAAATCGTCCTACATCGCTGTTTTAACTTTTTTGTTAAGGGTGTTTGATCTTCTATGCGTGTTCAATTTGCAAACACTGGGTTGGTACTTGTGATAACCGATTATGTGTACTTGAAGATAACCGATCCTTTCACTAGATAAGACCCTTCTTCCTCGGCTGGGATCATTTACAACCACATTTGGGATCGTTTGAAGCAGCATTTAAACTGCATTTTGTAAGTTCAATCTCGGGGCACCATAGAAGTCTACTATATGGAGAAAAATCCTGAAATGTTTTCCTCAATAAAACAACATTTCTTTAGGACTGAAGAAAGAAAGACATGAACATCTTGGATGACAAGGGGCTCAGTACATTATCTGTAAAACTTTGTTCTGGAAGTAAACTTCTCCTTCATCCTCACCCATATCCCACATAGCAATTGACGTCTGGCCCAGCTCTGGGCCAAGCAAGCAGTTACACTCGGCCCATATGCAGCAAAGAATTATGGCCCTTGTGTGGCCCAAATCTGGACTACAGACATGAGCCACACATGAGCTATAACTGGCCCAAATCTCAGCCAAATAGTAACTTATAACCAGCCCTGAACTGGGCCAGAACGTGTTTTAATAGTGCTACCCAATCTCAGCCTTCAGTCAACCACATAGAGACCATCCCCTGATAGCAAGCAACCATTGAATCAATGTCAAAAATAGTTTATTTGTGAAACTTTTGCATTCAGCAAAAGAAAATGTTATGCAGAAATGCATGCTGGGTATCAGCATAGTACAAAACTCATGCATTGCAGTTGATCTGTTTATCTGAATTAGTTTGATGATTGTCACCATTGTTGAGGTTTGTATGATGAGTGTTGATGTCTAAATCTTTCTGTACATTGCTACAGTATTTTTGCATTTGTGATACAAGACATTTACATCAGTAATGAAAGATCATCAATCTTATTCAGTATTATTTCTCAACTTTATTGCAGCTTGACACCCATCACAAAAAGGTAATCTATTCCAATTTAATTTTAAAACATCTCTTTTTATATAAGTGTTTATATTGAAACACTATTGTAACACCAAAAGAAAATTAACTTAATGAAAGGTAAGAGCCAAGAGCCCAACTGAAGCAATTTCAACATTAATAGCTGATGATGTTAATTCAATATCATTGACAAATAAACTATGTTTGACATTGATTCAATGGTTGTTTGTGTTTGCTATCAGGGTGATCTCTATGTGGTTGCCTGAAGGCTGAGATTGGGTAGCACTATTAAAACATGTTCTGGCCTAGTTCAGGGCTGGTTATAAGTTACTGTTTGACTGAGATTTGGGCCAGTTATGGCTCATGTGTGGCTCAGGTCTGTAGTCCAGATTTGAGCCACACAAGGGTTGTAATTCTTTGCTGCATTTGGGCCGAGTGTAACTGCTTGATTGGCCCAGAACTGGGCCAGATGTCAATTGTGGAATTAACCCGTAGTGGCTCCTGCTGTATCTTGCCAGTTAGCTTCTATGTCACTTTGGTGAACCACTCGTTCTGGCCCCCATGCCCTTAAAAGAAAAAAAGAAAAGAAAACCCAAACCAAACCAGATATAGAGATGCAAGATTGGTGAGATTACAGTTTGCAAGTTTCTACAGTTTCTACAAGTTGTTCCCTCTTACATAATTTGTCAAAACAAAAATAATAATAAAAAAACAATGAAACAATGCAGAACACAAACTGAAATGGAGTGACACCATAACACATCCAGAATGGAGAACAAATGAAAACACACACACACACACACACACACACACACACACACACACACACACACACACACACACACACACACACACACACACACACACACACACACACACACACACACACACACACACACACACACACACACACACATTGGTATTCCTATCTTTATGGGTTTATTCCACATGCGTAATGGTTGTTGTGCTGTACAAACTGTATATTCTATCTCCTTACCTTAACCCTACCCATAAACCAATGGTGTGCAGTGCTGTTCTGAAATGAGGAGGCAAATTTATTTCTTTTTTTAATCACATGCTTGCTTGTTTGTTTTCAATATAAAAAGTTCTATTTTTGGCAAATATAAAAGCCTTTTTACACAAAAAGCCTCAGGCTTAGAGAAAAATAATTCACGTCTGTACAGTAGACCGCAGAAGAAAAAACGTCAACTCTTCAGCAATAAAAAAAGGAAAACAAATATAGATTATCTTGAGTCATTTTTGCTTATTATTATGGGTGAATTGGATCATCGAAGGTTGGCATTATTGCATTATTTAACATATTTAATTATTGCAAGTTTGCGTTGAATTTCACTGTTTTTATTCATTTTGAAGAATACTGTATCTGTTTTTTTTTTTTAGTGAGTGAGATGAATGAATGCATGTTCACATTTATTCTAGAAATAAAGTAATATCTTACTCACAATTTCTCTCAACATGGGGACAGAAGAGCTTTTAATCAATAAACTGGCATTACTTATTTGAAAAAGTGACTTAATTTTTTTCTTGTCAATTAAAAAGTAATGCATTACTTTACTAGTTACTTGGAAAAAGTAATATTATTATGTAACTTGCATTACCAAAAATGTCCCAACAAGGACAACGATTTTGGATAGTGCCATCTTTGTCTGCATAACGCAGGGTATATATAAAATATTTTTTAAGAATTTTTTTTTTTTTTTTTTTTTTTTTTTAATATTGCATATGTTTTCATTAGTAGTAAAATGCTAACAATCATTTAAAAATAGACACATTTTGATATACAATAAAAATAACAGGTAGCGCATCTGAGGCTGTCCATCTCATAGTAGCCTAACAAAATTTAACTAGAAGCTAAAGTTTGATGACAAACTTTAAATGTTGGCTTGGAGAGCCTTGGGGCAAAAGAGGCAGGGCACTTGTGTGTCCGTCGTTCTCGAGCTGCCCCGCTGCGAAAATGCGCCATTGATATTTCATATTCTAATAAAAAAAAGCAGACTAGGCTATGACAACAGGTTCAACAGAGTTGGCTAGCTGGATGTGAATTTTTTTTTATTGTTTTTATATGCGTGTAATTGTTTTCCCTGTTTGCTATTTTCAAAGTTCTCTCACCTAAATGAAACACTGTAAATAGTCTTTTAATTGAGATCTTGAAGGATTAGTTATCCTGTGGCCCCCTCTTGTGGACATTACCATTATTGCCTTCATCTCTGAATCATATTAACATTGCTTTTATTATATATTGATTCTTGTTAGAGCAATAAATAAATGCATACATAAATACATAAAAGAAGCAAAGACAAGTGAACGATTTTTTTTTGTTCATGGAGTAACATTGACGACAGAAAGCAGAATGCTTCCGCTTTAAATGTTGAAATCCAATATAATGATCCACATCCGATTTATTTCTCAACAGTTCATGTTCACTTGAGACATAAACGAGTGTTTTCGATTATATTCGTTAAGCTATGATATATTTTGAAATGATCTTGTCTGTGTTTGTCCGAGAAGTGTTTCTTATTGGCAGAAGCAAGGATTCATGTAGTGTGGAGCGCGTGCGTCAAAGCCACGACGCGTTGCTGTGCAGTTGACCACACAAGCAGAAATAAGCAAGCATTTAACCTTTTTAATACATTACTCTACTAGTATTGTGTTGAATCGCTGGAGTGTTTGTTTTTAAATACCTTTAAAAGACATGCAAAGGATGTCTTTGTTGACACAGATGGATAACTGAGCTTTAACTTTGAAATAAAACAGCTCGCAAACAGCTGATTTAGCTCTTGGTGTGTTCTAATGGGTATTTAGAATTAAATCGCTGTAATATTTTAATTTTAAAGGCAGTCAAATTCGTGCAAATAATGTTGTTTGTGGCCACATATACAGAGAAAGTACGCGCTGAAGGCATGCATAAGCGCTGAAGGAAAGCTTTCGGTTTTGAATAAAACAGCTCACAAACAGCTGAATTTATGTCTTGATGCGTTCAAATGGGTATTTAGAATTAAATCGCTGGAATATTTTAATTTTAAAGGCGGTATTTATTTGCATTTTCCACCGATTTCAAAGTGAAAGTAACATGACAATTATGCAGCTGTAAGCTTTTCTTTTTCTTTTGTTTCCACTCTCGATGTTCTAACATTAAAAAACACATTACATTATGTATTTCTTGGCACACTTTTTAAGTTTTACGGGTATTTGGCGCCATTTATGCTTGTGCGTGTATTACTGACATGTCAAAGTCTAGACCCTGGATATAAGATGACAGCGTTTTTTCAAGTGCATTTCCAATAAAACAATCTTATATTCGGATCAATACGGTATAACACACATAACATCATGTTCAGGTTTGACTGTTAAACGTGACATAACATAATGTCTAACCCTCGAAGACCCGAAGACCGATACAGCCGCCCGTGGCTAAAAATAACTATTGTTCTTAAATGTTTAATAACTTTTGAAAAACTATTCCAATTTGAATGCTTTAAAAAGGTTTGTAATGCACAGAGTCCACTCTTTTCAGTGATATCAATTTGTCTCATTTGGATATTCAGAGGCTTCGTAGTGAGCGTAATTACGTCATAACATTTCCTCAGCACTGATTCGTCAGATAACACCAATGCATTTGGGTCCTGTGAGCCAAACAAGAACGATTGGTGATGCTTAGTCCCACCCCTGTGCCCAGATTGGTTCAACCAATAAACATAGGTTTTGGTCTTTTGAACCACCGATTAGCATGTTTCTTTGGAATCCTGAACAAATGCAAAGTGAAAGTAAAGTGCATCTTGCGTGCATGAAAACATACGCAAAATAACACATTTGCATGACAGCACTCTTTGAAAAAGCACAGAAATACTCACGACAGAGACCTTTGACATAACACAAACCAAAAACAAGGATGAAACAGCAGTACATATTGGATAAAGCACTGGAATTTAGGTTTTCACGTCACTAGGCGATGTCCCGGGTAAATAGATTCCGACGCAGACTACCGCCAGCGGATCCATCTATTTGGTTGCTATATTATATAACTAATTCTTATATAGTTTGTAAAGATTATTTGCACTATTTTTTCTGTTGCACTTGTTATATTTCTCTAACATATTGTGTGTAGTTTGTGAATAATTTGGATTGTTTCTATTTTTGTTGAACAAGACAATTTGTGCAATTCTTTTCACTGCTTCCTACATGGTTCGTGTTTATTGTTAATTCTTTTTACTGTGTTTTGCTATTATATAACACTGTTTCTGCTATGACTTAAAATAATAATATTGTAATAAATGGCTATAACTTGCTTGGGGAATGTTATATATAGACAACATTTTATATGGAAGTGTAAAACACCTAAATACAAATTTCTAAAGAAATATTTTCCAATAGATTGCAGCAATCTGTCACTTATTCAAGGCATATTTTCCATGAACGAAACTGTGAAATGTAGATGTTTAAAGTCAATTTTGCATTAAATGTTGCTATTTTATATTAATGTATATATTCAAATTATTACAAATTGAGCCAAATAAATAATGAAAAAAACATTTTATATTTTACTGTTGTGCGACAGATCAGTAATATCCAGTGATGCAAACTACTGAACTTTTTCCCAAATATGGTAGTTTTGAAATGAAAATATGTTATCATTACGCGATTAATTCCTAACTGAATGTGACGAAATAAGAAACATTTTGTGTTTGACATTTCAGAGATATAAATAAAGTGCACGTGCATATTTTAAAATATCATTTGCCAATAGTTCAATAATTGGTGCCTGAAATAAGGTCTGTGGTTAACACAAGCTCAAGATATTTTCACATTATATTCTACGACATAAAATACATCTGCAATACACCATTGTGTCTAAATGGGACTACAGAGGTTGTCTGGGGCATTAATCACACTGAACAGGAAAACTCATTTGCTCGGTAGTCACTTTCTCACAGCTTCATTGTGTTTGAAATTGCACTCTTGTATTATTATTCTAACTCAGGGAAAATGTTTATAGATGAAGACTGAAAGAGTTGTCAGAAGGTTAACAGTGGTCACGCTGAAATCAAGCAACCATTGTGTAGTTCATTTGTCTTATTTTAGGTTTAAGCTCTGCTCATTTCCAGTTCTCCCCTGATATTTCAAGTAAATACTTAATTAATTTAACAACACATTTGCATGTTCTCTGATGTTGATTATTGGTCACATTGACATGCAGGTAAACATTTTTTTCAAAATTTGGGTGTTCAAGTGTTTTTATTTTTGTTTGTTTGTTTTTTTAAAATAATTTGCTATATTTAATTTTACATGTCAAAAGTAATCCAAAGTAGTCAGAATGCATTGAGTAATCTAGATTACTAGATTAACATTTTCATCATGTAATTTGTAGTCAGTAACAGACTGCAATTTACGTATTATAATTTTACATTTTTTATTTTACATTAACAAGTTACATCAAAAGTAATCAAAAAGTAATCCAAAAGTAGTCAGAATGCACTGAGTAATCTAGATGTCTAGAATACAATTTTCATCATGTAATTTGTAATCGGTAACAGACTACAATTTACACATTTTAATTTAAAATGATTGATTTTACATTAAAAGTTACATTATATGTAACCCAAAAGTAATCCAAAAGAAATCAGAATGCATTGAGTAATCTAGATTACTAGACTGCAATTTTCATCATGTAATTTGTAATCAGTAACAGACTTCAATTTACACATTTTTATTTAAAATGATTGATTTTACATTAAAAGTTACATTATATGTAACCCAAAAGTAATCCAAAAGAAATCAGAATGCATTGAGTAATCTAGATTACAAGACTGCAATTTTCATCATGTAATTTGTAGTCAGTAACAGACTACAATTTACGTATTATAATTTTACATTTTTTATTTTACATTAACAAGTTACATCAAAAGTAATCAAAAAGTAATCCAAAAGTAGTCAGAATGCACTGAGTAATCTAGATGTCTAGAATACAATTTTCATCATGTAATTTGTAATCGGTAACAGACTACAATTTACACATTTTAATTTAAAATGATTGATTTTACATTAAAAGTTACATTATATGTAACCCAAAAGTAATCCAAAAGAAATCAGAATGCATTGAGTAATCTAGATTACTAGACTGCAATTTTCATCATGTAATTTGTAATCAGTAACAGACTTCAATTTACACATTTTTATTTAAAATGATTGATTTTACATTAAAAGTTACATCAAATGTAATAAAAAAATTGCCAGAATGCATTGAGTAACCTAGATTACTAGATTACAATTTCAATCATGTAACTTGTAAATAGTAACAGACAACAACTTACATATTTTAATTTAAAATGATTAATTTTACATTACAGTTTTTTTCAATCGCTAACAAGCGTTTACCCATACTTCAGATACTTTTTCTAAACTCTTAACACAGACTCACACCTACAAAACACAACTGGCCAAATGGATAATTTTCTTCTCAAAAATACATTTTGTCAAATATATACTAACTCTTCATTTCAAAATAGAACACATCTTTCTCTGCACACACTAACTTTACCAAAACACTGGAAATCTGACTCAAAATGAAATTATTCTGTCAAAGAATAACACTTGTTTTCACTTCACAAGGTACATGCAGTCAATCAAAGTACACCAGGTTTCAAAATACTGACTATTGTTGGCATTACAAAAACTGCATAGACTTTTTATGTTTTAGTTTTACAGGTATTTGCATGCAAAACATGCAATCCACCATTTTGACACTAAATTTATTGGTTGGGAACTATCTGTCCACATGTACAGTAATGTTCACATTCAAAAGCATTTCCAGTAAAAAGCAAATAAGTTTCTTTTTCTGTTTATTACAGGAGCTACAGTAGAAACATGGTATGATAGAACAGAAAAAGTTTTACTGTATTGCTTACAGTGAACAAAATACCCATGAAACACACAAGAGCATTCTGAACAATAAATAAATAAATAAATAAATAAATAAAAATAACAACAGCAAAAAGCCCAGATTAAAAAAAAAAAAAGTGTGTGGGGGGGGGGGGGGGTCTAAAAAAAAAAGCACAAAATTACTGTATCTAATCTCTGTGATCTTGAAATGAATTGAATTGAGAATGAATGGTAAATTCCAATTCACTTCCTGGAATGGAATTGGATTTGGAATTGGAATGTCAGGAAACAGAATTGAAATCAAATTCCAAAAAATTCCACTTGAGTTGCTAGTTTATAATACATTAAATATTGTAAACCACATAAACAACAAACATATAAAAGAAATACAAAGTACTGTATGTTTAGTTGGTTAAGCATGGTCATTTTACATGCCAAATTTCAGGAAATTATGATAATTCTATGCAATAAAAAGTGAATGAAATACATGAATGAACATGACTCATTTTTTTGTGAGTTGAGACAAATATTATGTGGTAATCATATATTGAATGTATAGTACATACAGAAACTTATCACCACTGTCATTCATTTTATTTGATCAACTCTATTTCATACATTACTTGGTATTTGTAAAGCATCATAAATAAAGTTAAAATGTATGTCTCTAAATGCAATCACAGATAGATGCTCAGAAACAGCAATAAATGGAATTCATTGGAATTTCTCTGAATTGAATTACACTTCCTGTAATTCCAATTCAATTCCAACTCTGTTTCCTGTAATTGTTGTTGAATTCCAATTCCAATTCCATTCCAATTCCATTTCCTTCTTTGAATTGGAATTGTTGAGTTCATTCCTGAATTGACCCCAACCCTGTTTCCAAATCATCACTCCTCAAAGTCCTCCTTCTACTGTATAAGTGTAAATGTAATAGAAAAAAATAACCACTGCCTCTGAGTCTAATCCAGACTGGAATCTGCTGTGGTTGGCCCAATTTACCCAACATAAATCAGCTGTGTGTCAATTATTCAACTGTTTGTTTATTATCAGCTGAGACATATTTTTGATATTGAAATTGTTTTTGAACTGATATCCTTGCAGATGCAGAGGTTTTTATACTGTATCTAAGGTTTGGAATATTGTTTTTGCTATTGTGGGATGTTGTGTGTTAACATTCGTAAATACTACAAAAACAATCCATAATTTTGTTGGGAGGTATAGCTTGTCTGTTAAGAAAATGTAAGCATTGTGGAAATGTGTTCACTGACTGCATATTGGGTGAAAACGACATGAAATGTGTGAATGGTATGGCCACAAAAGACCGATGCTGTGCTAATTGTGTTTAGAGTTTAAAAAATGTGACAACTGTTTGGACAAACGCTTGTTAGCGACTGAAGAAAACTGTAAGTTACATCAAATGTAATCCAAATGTAATCCAAAAGTAGTCAGAATACGTTGAGTAATCTAGATTGCTTACAATGTTCATCATGTAATTTGTAATCAGTAACAGACTACAATTTACATATTTTGTTTTAAAATGATTGATTTCACATTAAAAGTTACATTAAATGTAATCCAAAAGTAGTCAGAATGCATTGAGTAACCTAGATTACTAGATTACAATTTTCTTCATGTAATTTGTAATCAGTAACAGACTACAATTTAAACATTTTAATTTAAAATGATTGATTTTACATTAAAAGTTACATCAAATGTAATCCAAAAGTAGTCAGAATGCATTGAGTAACCTAGATTACTAGATTACAATTTTCTTCATGTAATTTGTAATCAGTAACAGACTACAATTTACACATTTTAATTTAAAATGATTGATTTTACATTAAAAGTTACATTAAATGTAATTCAAAAGTAATCCAAAAGAAATCAGAATGCATTGAGTAATCTAGATTACTAGACTGCAATTTTCATCATGTAATTTGTAATCAGTAACAGACTTCAATTTACACATTTTTATTTAAAATGATTGATTTTACATTAAAAGTTACATCAAATGTAATCAAAAAATTGCCAGAATGCATTGAGTAACCTAGATTACAAGATTACAATTTCAAACATGTAATTTGTAAATAGTAACAGACAACAACTTACATATTTTAATTTAAAATGGTTAATTTTACATTAAGTTACATCAAATGTAATCCAAATGTAATCCAAAAGTAGTCAGAATACATTGAGTAACCTAGATAACTAGATTACAATTTCCACCATGTAATTTGTAATCAGTAACAGACTACAATTTACATATTTTAATTTAAATTTATTTATTTTAAATAAAAAATTACATCAAATGTAATCCAAAAGTAGTCAGAATGCATTGAGTAATGTAGATTACTAGATTACAATTTCAATCATGTAATTAGTAACTGACTACAATTTACATATTTTAATTTAAAATGATTAATTTTATATTAAAAGTTATATCAAATGTAATCCAAAAGTAATCTAAAAGTAGTCAGAATGCATTGAGTAACCTAGATTACTAGATTTCAATTTTCTTCATGTAATTTGTAGTCGGTAAGACTACAATTTAAAAATTTTAATTTAAAATGATTCATTTTACATTAAAAGTTACATCCGATGTAATCCAAAAGTAATCCAAAAGTAGTCAGAATGCATTGAGTAACCTAGATAACTAGATTACAATTTCCACCATGTAATTTGTAATCAGTAACAGACTACAATTTACATATTTTAATTTAAATTTATTTATTTTAAATAAAAAATTACATCAAATGTAATCCAAAAGTAGTCAGAATGCATTGAGTAATGTAGATTACTAGATTACAATTTCAATCATGTAATTAGTAACCGACTACAATTTACATATTTTAATTTAAAATGATTAATTTTATATTAAAAGTTATATCAAATGTAATCCAAAAGTAATCTAAAAGTAGTCAGAATGCATTGAGTAACCTAGATTACTAGATTTCAATTTTCTTCATGTAATTTGTAATCAGTAACAGACTACAATTTAAACATTTTAATTTAAAATGATTGATTTTACATTAAAAGTTACATCAAATGTAATCCAAAAGTAATCTGAAAGTAGTCAGATTGCATTGAGTAATCTAGATTACTTACAGTTTTCATCATGTAATTTGTAATCAGTAACAGACTACAATTTACACATTTTAATTTAAAATGATTAATTTTACATTAAAAATTACATTAAATGTAATCCAAAAGAAGTCGGAATGCATTGAGTAATCTAGATTACTAGATTTCAATTTTCTTCATGTAATTTGTAGTCAGTAAGACTACAATTTAAAAATTTTAATTTAAAATGATTCATTTTACATTAAAAGTTACATCAAATGTAATCCAAAAGTAATCCAAAAGTAGTCAGAATGCATTGCGTAACCTAGATAACTAGATTACAATTTCCACCATGTAATTTGTAATCAGTAACAGACTACAATTTACATATTTTGTTTTAAAATGATTGATTTCACATTAAAAGTTACATTAAATGTAATCCAAAAGTTGTCAGAATGCATTGAGTAACCTAGATTACTAGATTACAATTTCAATCATGTAATTAGTAACCGACTACAATTTACATATTTTAATTTAAAATTAAGTTTATATTAAAAGTTACATCAAATGTAATCCAAAAGTAATCCAAAAGTAGTCAGAATGCATTGCGTAACCTAGATAACTAGATTACAATTTCCACCATGTAATTTGTAATCAGTAACAGACTACAATTTACATATTTTGTTTTAAAATGATTGATTTCACATTAAAAGTTACATTAAATGTAATCCAAAAGTTGTCAGAATGCATTGAGTAACCTAGATTACTAGATTACAATTTCAATCATGTAATTAGTAACCGACTACAATTTACATATTTTAATTTAAAATTAAGTTTATATTAAAAGTTACATCAAATGTAATCCAAAAGTAATCCAAAAGTAGTCAGAATGCATTGCGTAACCTAGATAACTAGATTACAATTTCCACCATGTAATTTGTAATCAGTAACAGACTACAATTTACATATTTTGTTTTAAAATGATTGATTTCACATTAAAAGTTACATTAAATGTAATCCAAAAGTTGTCAGAATGCATTGAGTAACCTAGATTACTAGATTACAATTTCAATCATGTAATTAGTAACCAACTACAATTTACATATTTTAATTTAAAATTAAGTTTATATTAAAAGTTACATCAAATGTAATCCAAAAGTAATCTAAAAGTAGTCAGAATGCATTGAGTAATCTAGATTACTAAATTACAGTTTCATCATGTAATTTGTAATCAGTAATAGTCTACAATGTATATACTTTAAATTTACATTTTTGATTTGACATAAAAATTGTCAAATGCAATCCAAAAGTTGTCAGAATGCATCGAGTAAACTAGATTACTAGATCATCATGTAATCTGTAATCAGTAACAGACTACAATTTACACATTTTAATTTAAAATGATTAATTTTACATAAATAAATACATTAAATGTAATCCAAAAGTAGTCAGAATGCATTGAGTAAACTAGATTACTAGATTACAATTTTCATCATGTAATTTGTAATCAGTAACAGACTACAATTTGTATACTTTAATTTTACATTTTTGATTTTACATAAAAGCTTCGTCAAATGCAATCCAAAAGTCAGAATGCACTGAGTAATCTAGATTACTTCAAATTTTCATCACGTCATTTGTAATCAGTAACAGACCATCATTTGTAAGCAATCTGCCCAGCACTGCTAACAAGGACCTGCAATAAGATCTTAACTCTCTCTCTACTCCACATGCCGCAAATTCTCCTCCTGTTTGTCAGATCAGATGAGGGACAACGGAAGAGAAGAAAAGCAACTCTGAAGCATTTATGAGCTCTTTAGAAAAATAAATATGGGTTTGGAGAGCAGCCAGACGGGGGGTTGCGCTCGCGTGGCTGGCTGGTATGAGATGAGAGGGATATCCCACGTCTGGGGCACATGAGAGGCACCTTTGTCTGGGCGACGGAGCTCCGGGTCACAGCTTTTCAACACAATTTACTATGCGCTCCTCGCCCCGGCTCATGTTACTCCGGTCTTGCCCGAGCATGTTCCAAAAAAATTGATCAAAAACAATGTATGCTTTTGATGTGAGATAAAGTGTCTTTGAGTACCACGTGCGTGTCTGAGAAGATGAAATGGAGGTGGTGTGTTCACCTTGTCAGTTGTAAGTACACATCAGGTAGGAATGGTTCTGGTTGTTTGTAGGCCGGGTTCTGGCCTCAGAGAGCAGATTTACAGGGCCAGTGGGGCAGTCACATGTATCTGGGGTGTGTTTGGAGATGTGGTACATTATGTCTCTCTGGGGCTGGACAGTGTGTGAACTGCCCTTCCTGTCTGGCTGCCTGTGGCTGCAGTGAAAGCAGAGACACAGATCTGTGTGAAAGTCTGTGTCACAGCCTTCTTAGTATTCAGGCTTCCCACACTCATAGAAAATCAGGGAACGTCTAAAATTGTGATTATTGTGGGAAATCAAGGAAATTACTCACTGTCTTAAAATACTTCAGTCTGTCTGTGTGTGACTCATTAGACTGAAAATGTTACTAACCAAGTACCATCTTTGTGATGCACAAAGTACAAGTGGTCGATTTCAGATTTCAGATGCAAATACCTTAGAGATTCTCAAGCTTTTATTTGAGTGAAATACTGGTAAAATTCTGTAAACATCTGCTCCCAGAAATATTGGAAATTGTGCGAACTACTTAAAGTGAACTAAGCACATTTCCAAAAGTGTTCTCAAAATGCTTGTTAAAGGGTCATTGGATGCCCGTTTTCCACAAGTTCATATGATTCTTTAGGGTCTTAATGAAAAGTCTCTAATATACTTTGGTTAAAAATTCTCAATATTAGTGTAAAAAAACACCCTTTTACCTTGTCAAAATCAGCTCTGCAAAATGTCAGCTCATTTTAAGACATGGCCCCTTTAAATGCCACCGAGCTCTGCTCGCCCCGCCCCTCTCTGGGATTATGTTTACTTTAGCCGCATTTAGCCGCGTTTAGCTGTATTTAGCCACGTTTATCGGTGAAACTTGCCAACAAGCACATTATTAAGAAAGGCCGTTTGCGAAGATGCATAAAAACCCTTACGCCTGTTTCACACATACTCCGTATACAGTGCGTATGCAGTTCGTGTGCGTTATGTATGTGGTGCAGAAGCAGCACGGACTCGTTTTGCTTTCACATAGGACGCGTTTGCAGTCCGCTCCTGATCCGCGGCTGTTTACCACAAACACACCATTTATCCGTTATTTTGATTTCAAATACAAACGTGCTTTTATTGCAGTACAGTAATACAATCGTTCATAGACATATTCACGTTTAAACTTAATAAATAAAACGTATTATTCAATGCACTTGACTTTTAGATTTATATATTAAGTTGCTAAAGCAAGTTGCAACACATTTAAACAGCATAGGTATAGCTTCCTTTTCTAATTAAAATTGGGCTATCACAAATATTTTAAATTAAAACTTATCACAGACAGAAACAGTCGGCTCTCATGCCTTTCGCATTAAATCGTTATTAAAAACAATCTCTTAAAGAACTTTTCTACCTGGACAAGTGCATTATGTTGCCTTGTTTATTTAAAAGTGCACTTTTTCTAGTTTTAAACTTAGCCAAAAAGCCACGTGTTGACTGTAAAACACAGTAGACTTCATTTATATGCATTTATGGTGTAATCACCACATTTCCGTGTCAATCCATGTTTATTTTTACAGCTAACAATGCGCTGTCACTTTAATTCAGGGCTGCAGCACAGCAAAAAATAGACTCGGTGCGGAAACGATCGCTGCACTGCTGCAAACGCACCGCTTCTGGGACACACTGCCGGACAGCAAACTCGTGCAGTGTGAACGCTCTAATCCGTTAACATGGGTGCGGAAAAAAATATGCAACGCATACACACTGCAGACGAAGTATGTGTGAAACAGGCGTTATACTCACTTCTGCTGTGGGTGAAGCTGCATCACGAATGATTCACACGAAGATAGACACATATGTAGATCGGGATCGGCGCTTTCCATTTAAAAACAAAAGTAAAGTTAATCCTCTGCATCTTCAGCGGCTCAGATGTCGGGAGTAAATGACGACTGCTATGTTCATTATTACATCCAACAACAGAACACCTCAATCGCTAAATCAGAGTCTTCCTCTGCACCTGAGTCACACAATGGCAATTGTATTCGGACTGTTTTAGCTTGGTGAGGGTGGGTCTAAGGTAAGATGCGAATGACAATCAAATGTGGTTTGTCACACCGACAAGAAGCTAAGAATGAACTGATTTTAAAAAGGGGATATTACTTTTAAAGATTACAAAAATACCACTGTATGGATGTTTATCATTGTAGCGTGGTTGTGTACACAAACTGCCAATACACATTAATGTTCAAACTACATGTAAAAGTTAGTTTTGCACCCGATGACCCCTTTAAACTCACTTTAAAGTCCCTGTTGTGTCAATATAAAAGTCCTTTTACCAGCACTTATCAGCTAATCAGAAATGGCGATGATGTAATGCAAATATTGGCTGATGGATCACCTTGGCTATATATCAGTGGACGACTATATGACTAGGACGACTAGTGGACGAAAGTAGTCAAACAGGCGGAGTCTAATCTCAGGATGTTTTTTTTGTTTGTTTGTTTGTTTGGCACGGAACTGGATTTAGGATGCGGAATCCTTTGGTACAAATCCTGTGAAAAACATGACTCAAGAGCTGAAGATGAGAGATGAGAGATCAAAAACAAGTTAAAACAGCATGCTTGTGATTGCATTTTTACATTACATTTGCTTTTGTTCATACTGTCGGGTAGGTTTAGGTATAGTGCACATGGTACGCTATTTTAAAACACCATGGAGTATTAGAGTTATAGCGCCACTTAACGGACATTACAAGTCAGAAATGCAGTGACACGTAACCAATGTTGATACAGCTGCGTCCAGAAACTAACAATAAATTACATTTTCTACCTATTAGATTGTGTGTTTTATTAACGTCTACACCTAGCCCACCCACATCTATCTCTTACAATATTGCAAAAAACAGTATACCATCTAGCCTTTTCCAATAAATATACCATATGTATGTTCATCTGACATTTCTGTTGGAAATTGCAGTGATATATATTTACTGGCAAGTATTTCGCATCTTGGGAAAAAGTTCCCACAGGTATGTTTTTTGCCATGAGTCCATGGGTTTGGTGGTTGTTGATGTTTGAGATTTGTTTAATTCCATGTGGTGCCAATAAGGGTGCACAAATTACACTCTTCAAATGCTGTCCTGCAGAGTTTAGCTCCAACCCTAATCAAACACATCTGAACAAGCCTGCAAGCTCGCCCTGCTCAAGAAAGTACATGTACAGGCCCGTCTAAAGTTTTCCAATGAACATCTGAATGATTCAGAGGAGAACTGGGTGGAAGTGTTGTGGTCAGATGAGACTAAAATCCATTTCTTTGGCATCAATTCAACTCGCCGTGTTTGGAGGAGGAGGAATACTACCTATGACTTCAAGAACACCATCCCCACCGTCAAACATGGAGGTGGAAACATTATGCTTTGGGGGAGTTTTTCTGCTAAGGGGAAAGGGGGAAAGGACTACTACACCACATCAAAGGGACGACGGACGGGGCCATGTACCATCAGGGCCAGGGCATTGAAAATGGGTCGTGGATGGGTATGACCCAAAACACACAGCCAAGACAACAAAGGAGTGGCTCAAGAAGAAGCACGTTAAGGTCCTGGAGTGGCCTAGCCAGTGTCCAGACCTTAATCCCATAGAAACTCTGTGGAGGGAGCTGAAGGTTTGAGTTGCCAAACATCAACCTCGAAACCTTAATGACTTGAAGAGGATCTGCAAAGAGTGGGACAAAATCCCTCCTGAGATGTGTGCAAATCTGGTGGCCAACTACAAGAAACATCTGACCTCTGTAAATGCCAACAAGGGTTTTGCCACCAAGTACTAAGTCATGTTTTATACTTATTTCACTCATTAAAATGCAAATCAATTCATAACTTTTTTGAAATGCCATTTTTCTTGGATTTACTGTTCAAATAAATGTACTATTAAAATTATAGACTGGTCATTTCTTTGTCAGTAAACAAATGTACAAAATCAAAAAGATAGGATAGAATTAAGCATACCAGGACAACATCTTTCTGGATTAGCCTTTATAAGCATTTCTCACTGGAATATTCTCTGCAAAACTGAGCTCCATTCAGTTGAATGGAAACACCAATAGTATTCTTTTTAAATCATTCCACAGATGCTCAATTTGAGTGATCTTTACTTAAACTGGGCCGTTCCAGGTCACTAGCGTGATGTTTTTAAAGCATCATGGGTCACTGTCCTGTTGGAAAATGAATCATCTTCCAGGTCCCAGTGCTCGAGTGGAATTCTGCACATTTTTATTGGATTCTTCGGCACTTAGCTTCATCCATTCTTCCTTCTTTATGAGTTTCCCAGTTTCTGTTACAGGGAAGATTCCCAAAGCATGACGCTGTCACCACCATCCCTCACTGTGCCAGTAATGCTTTTTACAAATGCATTCTTTGTTGTGTAGGCATCTTGAAGGCACTTCTGCAGCTCTTCATGTCTGGAAGATCAGTCAGCTCCTAGCAAATTCACAGTTGTTTCACATTTTTCAATCATTTTATGACGGATTTCACCTGTTTCACTTATCTTTGGCTTTGACCGGAATTTTCCAAGAATCTTCTCTTGGTATTGTGCCACATTTTCTTTGTTGGGAATACTGCAGAAATGCTCCCAGATCCACGTCTGTTTACTCTGACATCATGTGAAACACTTCTACAGCACTGAGGTGAGAAGACTGGCAGTGCTGTCTATCTCTCACAACTCCATGATGTTTGACCCTGATCCTTCCTCAAACAAAAATCAAGCTCTTCATATGCTGGACTGGAATTACTTCAATCTGTACTCAAGCCAATATTAACGCAAAGGGATTCTGAATCTTCTTCCCTGATTGTTCATATGTGGCTCCAACTTCAGTTCACTTAAAGACACTTGATTTATGAGTGAAAAAACCAAAGCTCAAGGTGCATGATTTTAAGTTAAAGTATATGAGAGACAGGCGTAGCTTGAGTTAAAAAGGTTAGAGCTCAGAAGTTAACAAAGCTGTGTGAATATGTGAAGGACGGGCATATCGTATGAGGTACGAGTTAGCTCCAGAAGCTTAAAAGGAAAAATTCAGGACACACAGGAGGTATGAACGCCAAGCATTTATTGAGTTTGCTAGAGAAAAAGAAATCCTTTTGAGAAGTGCTACACTGATAAAATATAGCTTAAGAAGCTTAAAGGTTCATTCACCCCAAAAAATATGTTTCTGTCATCATTTACGTCGTTTCAAATCTGCATGACTTTCTTCTTTGCAAAAGGGCCACCTTTTTTGTATCAAGGAAGTTGTTCATTCAGTGAACTTGGTTGTCTGGTTTACAATCAGACTGATTCATTTGCAAAACAGATGTGATTACAGTTCTTGAGTTAGTGGGAAAAATTATCACTGTAACAACAATGAGCTAACAAATGACTTCAGAAGACTCATATTTTATTGCTTTTATGGCACTGATTTGGTGTTTTCTATCAAGAGGCTGGCATCAAACAAAGTAATCAAACAAAGACCACGTAATCAATCTAAATGATCCATGCCTCATTCTGACTCTTTCCTGACCAGAAAAGCTGTGATTGATGGAAGTGCTGGGAAGAAATATCTGACTACACAGTGTCAAAAGAAAAACGTACAGATTCCCCAAAAACTGCTTGTGCATGTATGGTGCATTTTCACTATGCTTGCAGTTCTTGCTGCATTTTTTAAATTGTTAGTCTTTTTATACATACAGTCAAGCCCGAAATTATTCATACCCCTGGCAAATTCTGACTTAAAGTTCTTGTATTCAACCAGTTTTTTTTTGGACCGGAAATGACACAGACTTCTCCCAAAAGATAATAAGACGATGTACAAGAGGCATCATTGTGGAAAAAAATAAATAAAATATTTCTCAGCTTTTATTTACATTTGAACAAAAAGTGGCATGTCCAGAATTATTCACACCCTTCTCAATATTCAATAGAAAAGCCTTTATTGGCTATTACAGCAATCAAATGCTTCCTATAATTGCTGACCAGCTTTTTGCATGTCTCCACTGGTATTTTGCCCATTTATCTTTAGCGATGAGCTCCAACTCTTTCAGGTTGGAGGGTCTCCTTGCCATCACCCTGATCTTTAGCTCTCTCCACAGATTCTGCAAAACGTTAATGTTTTTGTCTGCTAACCATTTCTTCACCACTTTTGCTGTGTGTTTTGGGTCATTGTCGTGCTGAAATGTCCACTGGTGCCCAAGGCCAAGTTTCTCTGCAGACTGCCTGATGTTGTTGTTGAGAATTTTGATGTATTGCTCCTTTTTCATGGTGCCGTTTACTGTGATCAGGTTCTTTGGTCCACCGGCTGAAAAACACCCCCAAAACATTAGGTGCCCACCACCATGTTTGACAGTAGGGATGGTGTTCTTTGGGTTGAAGGCTTCTCATTTTTTACGCCAAATGAAGGCTACATCTTATAGCACAATGCGCAGCCGCAAGTCCTCAGTGAACTCCTTTGTCTTAGCCATGACTGTCCACAAACCAACAGCAGAGAGCTTCTGTTTTTCACCTGTTGAGTTGATTAAAACAGCTGTTCCTAATGAATCAAGGTAATTAGGATGCTTTAGAACAGCTTGGACTATTTGGAATGGTATAGAACTTTGGATTTTCCCACAGACTGTGACAGTTTGCTAATTTTGGACATGCCACATTTTGTTCAAATGTAAATAAAACCTGAGAAATATTTTTTTTTTCCCACAATAATGCCTCTTGTACATCGTCTTATTATATTTTGAGAGAAGCCTGTGTCATTTACGGTAAAAAAAAAAAAAAAAAACCTTTTCGAAAAAAGTAACTTTTAGTCAGAATTTGCCAGGGGTATGAATAATTTCAGGCTTGACTGTATAATCAGATACTCTAAAAAATGCTAGGTTAAAAACAATCCAGCGCTGGGTGAAATATGGACAAACTTAGTTATTAGGTTGTTTTGAACCAGCGGTTGGTTTAAATGTTTAACCCAACCTTCTGGGTGATTTTACTTAACTGTTGTTTAAAATTACTATATGATTGGCTTAAAATGAACCCAAAATAGGTTATAAATTAAAAAACAGACACATAATTACTAGAGGCATCAGCAATAATCAAAAGGTGAACATTTATTAATAATCAATTAAGAATGTTTATTATTTATTAAACTTATTAATAAATGTTAATGTATTGCACATGTTAATTTCCAACCTATTCTGGGCTCTTTTCAAGCAAGAAATGCAATAATTTTTAAGCAGTTAAGTTAAATAAACTACCAACAAGGCTGGGTCAAGACAACCCAATCCCTAGGTTTATCCATATTTTACTCAGTGCTGGGTTGTTTTTAAGCGTGTGCATGCTGGTCATTGTGTTGCATCTCAGTTTTATTCAGCATCTCACAGCATGAGCAAAACTTTTGAAATGACAGTTTGGTGTACACATTCATGTCAGAATTTATTGTGTTTCAACTCAATAATGAAAGTCACTATGTACATTTGCGTCCACTTACTGTACCATCAACCCAAGTGCAAGGTCCCACCCAAAGCATAAGAGTTGAAAAAATGAGGCCCCATTACAGAATCTGTTAAGTCAGATGCAACACAGTGCAATGTGAAAAACACCTGTAAAAAATATAAACAGAAAGTTCCTTTATATTAACACAGACTTTTTTTACAGCATATGTGCATCTAGTCATAATTGACAAAAAAAGTTTCAAAACATAACACAGACAGCTCAAACTGATTTTAATTTTGACAAACACCACCAAAAAATGTCCACTGTTTTTTATTCATTTGATTAAATACATACATACATACATACATACATACATACATACATACATACATACATACATAAATGCATGCATACATACAAACATACATAAATATATGCATTAAAATAATTTTAATATTGACCATCATCAGCAGGCTTTGGGGTTATGCGACCCTACATAGGAAACATTTTAATAAATGCATGTATTTCTTTATGGAACCATTTAGACAAAGATGGCATCGTGAAGCACCTTTATTTTTAAGAGTGTACTTTTAGTATAATAAACTGGTATACTTAAACTCTGCTAAATTAAAACAACTAATTTTGTACTTAATGCACTTTAATTGTGCGTAAGTAGTGCTGAAATCTAACTAAAGATATACTAAAGCAGAGGTCTTCAACCCTGTTCCTGGGGACCCACTATCCTGGAGAGTTTAGCTCCAACCTTAATCAAACAAACTTGAATGGAGGTGTGCTGAAGCAGGCTGGAAATAAAGTTTTGCAGGACAGTGGGTCCCCAGGAACAGGGTTTAAGACCCCTGTACTAAAGTATACTTGATTATGTTGAACTATTGCAAGTATACTTTGGTACACTTTAAATATTTTGCATTTAAAGACTGATATTGTTTAAAGATCATACAATCCTCATCAACGGTGACAATGAAAACACATTTTATGCTTAATATTAAGAATTGTGCATTGTGCGCAAGTAGTACTCCAAAACCTGCAATAATTAAATATGTTAAATAATACAAATATCCTTTATGTATTTAATCCCATTTTATTAACCAATGTCTTTGCTGCTGACCTTCAGTGATCCAATTCATCCATACTGATAAGCAAAAATTACTCAAGATAATCTAACTTTTGTTTTCCTTTTTTTATTACTGAAGAGTTGACATTTTTTCTTCTGCAGTCTGTACAGATGTGAATTTACTTTTCTCTAAGCCTGAGGCTTTTGGTGTGAAAAGGCTTTTACATTTGCCAAAAATATAACTTTTTATATTAAAAACAAACAAGCAAGCCCTGCCCAGATTTTAAAAGTAACGCAAAAGTAATGTAACGCATTACTTTCCATAAAAAGTAATTAAGTAACGTAATTAGTTACTTTTTTAGGGTGTGTAACTCAATATTGTAATGCAAAAGTATTACCCCAACACTGGTAATGACTGGTAATTAATGCAGAATAAATTTAAACTGCAGAGTCTCCTCTGGTTTTCTTTGGATTGCACATTGTGATTTAAGTTAACTGAGCTGAACACACAGGCGTGTGCGTATCACTTCGAAAATACCTGTCTTATCTCAAACTGCCAAATACCAGTCTGGAAGGCAATAGTAATATACCTTGGCAGGCAAGTGGTACAGATTGATGGCGTGGCGTCGAGTGCTCGTAGACATTTTTCAGCGTTAGATTAATTCAAAACAACTCTAGACCTGCTGCAGTGAAATTCTTTTGTTATTAATTAATGTAATGCAATTTCCTTTGGCAACCCGGACTATCCCACATTTTTCCCTAGTCCATCTGAATGAGTTATCTTTTTATGTTGCAATGAAAAATAAAGCATAATATTTAACCCTTAAAGGGGTCATTGGATGCAAAACTCACTTTTACATGTTGTTTGAACATTAACATGTGTTGGCAGTTTGTGTACACCACCACCCTACAATAAAAAATCCACCCAGTGGTATTTTTTAAATCTTTAAAAGTAATATCCCCTTTTTATAATCAGGTCAATCACAGCTTCTTGTGGGTGTGACGACACACAGACAGAGGCCACTCCCATGATAGTTGATTGACATGAGCGTTTTACCTTAGACCCGCCATCACCGAGCTCAAACTGTCCGACTCTGATCGCCATTGTGTCGACTCAGGTGCAGAGGAAGACAAAAATGTCTCTAATTGAGTGATTGAGGTGTTCTGTTGTTGGATGTAATAATGAACATAGCAGTCGTCATTTACTCCCGACATCTGAGCCGCTGAAGATGCAGAGGATTAATGTTACTTTCGTTTTTGAAAGGAAAGCGCCGATCCCGATCTACATGCGCGTCTATGTTCGTGCAAATCATTCGTGATGCAGCTTCACCCACAGCAGAAGTGAGTATAAGGGTTTTTATGCATCTTTGCAAATGACCTTTCTTAATAATATGTTAGTTAGCAAGTTTCACAGCTAAACCAGGTAAATTCGGCTAAAGTAAACATTACGGCTCATCATCCCACGGCAGAGAGGGGTGAGGCGAACAGAGCTCATTAGCATTTAAAGGAACGTGCAACAGAACAGCTCGCTCTAAAAGGTAAAAGGTAAAAAGAGTGTTTTTTACACTACCATTGAGAAATTTTAACCAAAGTATGTTAAAGACTTCTCATTAAGACCCTAAAGAATCATATCAACTTGTGGAAAATGGGCATCCAATGACCCTTTTAAATGCATAAATGTTTTGCCAATCATTATTACATATTCAGGTCTTTAGCGACCCAGACCAATATATCTTGCACGGATGGATCTCTAACTTCTGCAATAGTGAAAATCTCTTGATATTTTAAGAACAACAACAGAAAAATAAAATAAATCGTTTTTCTATATCTTTTGAAACTTAAAAGGGTTCAATTTGAGCAGATGATTTTACAATTGCCATCATCCTCAGAGCGCACTTCCAGTACATTCAGCATCTGGCTCATATTTGCCATCTCAACCAAATTCTCAAAGCTATCGTTTTCAATGACTTCAAAGTCAATATTTTGATCGCTGGCAGCTTATTCACCACATCCAACATCAAATAACAGTGACATTTATATTTTATTGTGTACAGTAATTGCTCTGCAGTAAAGCCATTCAAACCAGCTCAATTTTTGCTGATGATATTCTTTTGTTTTATGCCTGCGATAGTTATGAGTAAAACGAAAAAGTCAAAAGCATCAAGTCATCAAGCACGAAAAAATATACTTACACTATTACACACCTCGGGTCTCTAGCGACCCTATACACTTTTGACAAAAAAACAAAAAAAACAAACAAGCAAACAAAAAGAAAAAAAAAAAACCTCAGAAAACAGACATTATTTTATATTTTGTTGTTTTTTCTTGTCATATTGTTTATGGGTAGATTGAGGAAAACTAGGAAAGTTAATGTCAAACTTCTACATTTAAGGGTTAACTTTGACAGCATTGTTCTAAGTTGGATGATTTTATCAAATCTCTCCAAATCCCAATTGCATGCATTATAAGCTCTAAAGGTCTTGGATGCTGTATAGATGTTACAGTATAGCTTCCATCCATGATAAAGTTTAATGGTTTGTCTGTGTCATATTCATGTGATTGTTACTCCATATGCACTTGTCTGACAATCTCTGTTTCTCAATTCACAGACTAGAATGGTGCATTCATTTGTGTGTCTGTGACTTTACATGCACATATGCGTTCACCACAGCCCACTGTGACAGCTTTGCTATTTCTGAAAACTGTCAGTGGAGTCAGTTCCTAATGGTTTCTGAAGGCAGGCTGATACTTCATACCTCAGTCAAGGTCTCTGTAACCAGTTAAGCAATAGCATCAATTCCCTCACTGCTTCTTGTCTTTTAAAATGAGATAAGTACTTTCCGGTTTTCCTGTCATTTCTCTTTTCCCCGTTCTTGTAAATATTCAGTGGCCGGCTCCCAGATAGCATGTGAATGGAAACTGTGATGGCAGGCCTGGCCGGCACGTGTGTGCGTGTAGCCGTCTGTTCTCAGAACTGCAAACCCGAGAACAGGAGGCAGGAAAAGAGATTAAGCTTTTCCTCTGGGCTCTCATGCACACCCTGTGATTTTCGTACCTCTGGCTTCAGAGCTTCTGTTGTGATGGAATTCCAGCAGATGCTTGTGGTGGTGCGTGACGGGACTGACAAAACTCGTCCAACGCAATCCTCACGTCTCTGTTTCTCATTTTTAGATGCTACTACTTTACTCTCTGGCGTGTACCTTATTTTCTTTTTGACATCTCTGTGTCTAATCTGCTTTTCTTTGTATAATAAAAATGAACCATATAGCAACTGCTCTGACTTGATAATACGGTGTACATAGTACAGGACACATAGTCCAAGCCAAATCCCAGAGACATTTTACAGACTGTGTGATCTTTAATGCATACAAAATTGAGAAGAACAAGCAGAAATTTTACTTTTTTAAAAGTTACTTTTAAAAGTAATGCATTACAATATTGATATTATTGACAATATTTAAAAAAAAAAGTAACTAATTATGTTACTTAGTTACTTTTTATGGAAAGTCTTGCGTTACATTACTTTTGCTTTACTTTTCAAATCTGGGCAGGGTTTGCTTGTTTGTTTTTAATATAAAAAGTTTTATTTTGGGCAAATGCAAAGGCCCTTTCACACCAAAAGCCTCAGGCTGAAGGAAAAATAAATTCACGTCTGTACAGTAGACCACAGAAGAAGAAAGTTCAACACTCCTCAGCAATAAAAAAAGAAAAGAAAAGCAAAACAAAGTTTTATTTTGAGTAATTTTTGCTTATTAGAATGGTTGCATTGGATCATTAAAGGTCAGAAGCAAAGGCACTGGTTAATAAAATGGGACTGAATACATAAAAGATATTTGTATCATTTAACATATTTCATTATTGCAGGTTTGCTGAAATGCAACTCATTTTCTGAGTTGCATTTCACTGTTTTTATTCATTTTGGGGAATACTGAATCTGCTTTTTGTGAGTGAGATGAATTAATGCATGTTCACATTTAATCTAGAATTAAAACAACATATTACTCCCGAATTCTCTCAACATAGGGACAGGAGAGCTTTCAATCAATAACTAGGGAAAAAAGTAACTGGCATTACTTATTTGGAAAAGTAACTCAGATATTTTCTTGTAAATTAAAAAGTAATGCGTTACTTTACCAGTTACTTGAAAAAAGTAATCTGATTGTAATGCGTTACCCCCAACACTGTATATTTTTCAAAGTATAAGTTTCATTTTTAAATGTGCTGCTACTTGCATTCTAAAAGACTTCTGATTCATTAGCTGATATACGTAAATAACTAAAAGAAAAGCCCACAAACCAGTGTGTTTATAATAATAAATTAAAAAATATGATAAGAAACATCTAGGTTACGAAGGTAACCCTCGTTCCCTGAAGGAGGGAACGGAGACGTTACATGGGATCTCGCTTGAGAGACCGATCATCTCTGAGCCTTGAAAATTGGCGAGTGGACATGCGCGCCGGCCACGCCCCGTACATACGGGTATATAAGATGGCGCATCACTCAGTTAGGCTTTTGCTGAAGAGCCGATCGAGCCGGCGTCAGCGCGACGTCAGGTCATGGCAGGGGAATGTAACATCTCCGTTCCCTCCTTCAGGGAACGAGGGTTACCTTCGTAACCTAGACGTTCCCCTTCAGTCGTTTCACTATGACGTTACATGGGAACAAGCCCTATGGAAAAGGCCACGACCCTGATGCCGCGTTACGCACAACCCCACGTGCCGGCAAGTCTTCTTCAGACGTGTCCGCAGGCAGTATTGTAACGTAACCTTCCCAACGCCCTGAGGCCCAATAAGGGGGCCCTTCCAGGGATGCCAGATATACTGAAGCATGGGTTGGGGGGGCGGAGCACATGAGATCTTTACATGTGGGAATGAGAATAATTCAATATATCCATAAAGGCTTTTAGGGATACACGAGGGAAACAGCGGTCTCCTCCGCTGGAATAAATAAAAACTAAGCCACAACCTGCGGGGCGAAGGAGACCCAGGCAGGATCACAGTCAGGGACTACTCCGCATCTAGGCCAGACTGCGGGGCACGGAGGACCCAGGGTTCACCGGAGGGAACATTCTGGGATATAGCGCACGGATCCCTTTTGGGAATGGCGCAGCAAGCCGACACCAGCCATCCTCCCGCTCGCCTAAGTCTTATGTTAAGACACGGGAGGATACGGCCTCTACGCGGAGGTTGTAAAACCTAGCGAAGGTATTGGGTGTCGCCCAGCCCGCAGCTCTACAGATGTCCGCTAGTGAGGCACCATGAGCCAACGCGTAGGATGAGGCAACACTCCTAGTGGAGTGGGCATGAACACCTAAGGGGCATGGCTCTCCCTGATATAAGTAAGATAGGGAGATGGCTTCTACCACCCAATGGGCCAACCTCTGTCTGGAGACAGCATTCCCTTTCTGCTGAACTCCGAAGCAGACAAAGAGCTGCTCGGTGCACCTGAAGTGCCGAGTACGGTCTACGTAAGTACGCAGAGCACGAACAGGGCAGAGCAGCACAGAAGCTGGGTCTGCCTCCTCCGGGGGCAGAGCTTGCAGGTTCACCACCTGATCGCGGAAGGGCGTGGTGGGAACTTTGGGCACATAACCGGGCCGGGGTCTCAAGATGACGTGAGAATCTCCGGGCCCGAACTCAAGGCACGTTTCGTTGACAGAGAAGGCTTGTAGGTCCCCTACCCTCTTGATGGAGGCCAGAGCAGTCAGGAGCGCTGTCTTGAGAGACAGAAATTTCAGCTCAACTGACGCAAGTGGCTCGAATGGGGCGTCCCGTAGGCCATGGAGGGCGACGGAGAGATCCCAAGAGGGTATGAGGTGCGGTCTGGGAGGATTAAGTCTCCTGGCACCTCTAAGGAACCTCACGACCAGTGGGTGCTTACCCAGGGATGTTCCATCCACTGCATCATGATACGCCGCGATAGCAGCAACGTAGACTTTGAGAGTCGAAGGGGACATCCTGCGCTCCAACTTCTCTTGCAGGAAGGAAAGCACTACTGCAATCGTGCATCTCTGTGGGTCCTCAGCTCGAGAGGAGCACCAGTCAATGAACAGACCCCACCTCAGAGCATAAGCCTGCCTCGTAGAGGGGGCTCGGGACTGAATGATGGTGTTTCTCACGGCCTGGGGAAGGCCGGCGAGGTCTGACGCGTCCCATCCAGGAGCCAGACATGAAGGTTCCACAGGTCGGGGCGCGGGTGCCAAATCGTGCCCATCCCCTGAGAAAGAAGGTCTTTCCCCAAGGGGATTTTCCAGGGAGGGGCTGCCGCGAGGGAAATGAGTTCTGGAAACCAGGTCCGGGTGGGCCAATATGGCGCGACCAGCAAGACCTTCTCCTCGTCCTCCCGGATCTTGCACAGGGTCTGTGCAAGGAGGCTCACTGGGGGAAAGGCGTACTTGGGCCCCGGAGGCCAGCTGTGTGCCAGGGCGTCTCTGCCGAGGGGAGCCTGGGTCAGAGAGAAAAAGAGCTGGCAATGAGAGGTTTCGGGGGAGGCGAACAGATCTATCTGAGCCTGGCCGAATCGACTCCAAATCAGCTGGACTGTCTCGGGGTGGAGTCGCCATTCTCCAGGGTGGGTGGACTGCCGTGAGAGCTGATCCGCTGCATGGTTGAGTTCCCCTGGAATGTGAACGGCACGTAGCGATTTCAGCCACGTTTGACTCCAAAGGAGCAGACGGCGGGCGAGTTGTGACATGCGAGGTGAGCGAAGGCCGTCCTGGCAATTGATATATGCCACAGTCGCGGTGCTGTCGGTGTAAACAAGCACGTGCTTCTGACGCAGCGTCGATCGGAAGCGACGAAGGGCCAGAAGCACGGTCAACAACTCGAGGCAATTGAAATGCCACTGCAGCTGAGGTCCTGTCCAAGAGCCCGAGGCTGCTTGCCCGTTGCATATAGCACCCCAACCCGTGGTGGAGGCATCGGTGTACCACGACATGCCTGGAAACCTGCCCCAAGGGAACTCCAGCCCGAAGGAAGACAGGGTCTGACCACGGACTGAAAAGGTGGCGACACTGCGGGGAAATGCCAATCCGAAGTGTGCCACGGTGCCATGCCCGTCTTGGAACTCGATCGTATAACCAGTGCTGAAGCGGTCTCATATGAAGCAAGCCCAGCGGCGTGACCGCGGCCGTGGCTGCCATATGCCCCAGGAGCCTCTGAAAAGTTTTGAGAGGGACCGCTGTCTTGTGTCTGAATAAGTCCAGACATCTCAGCACTGACTGCGCGCGCTCGTTTGTGAGGCGGGCTGTCATATTGATCGAGTCCAGCTCCACACCGAGAAAAGAGATCCTCTGCACTGGGGAGAGTTTGCTCTTCTCTCGGTTGACCTGAAGGCCCAGATGGCTGAGGTGCCGAAGCACCAGGTCCCTCTGCTCGCACAATAGATCTCGCGAGTGAGCTACCTAGAGCCAGTCGTCGATATAGTTGAGAATGCGAAGCCCCGACTGCCAAAGAGGGGTCAGGGCTGCTTCTGCGACCTTGGTAAAGACGCAGGGAGAGAGGGACAGGCCGAATGGGAGAACCTTGTACTGATACGCTCGACCTTCGAAGGCAAACCGAAGAAAGGGTCTGTGACGAGGAAGGATCGAGACGTGAAAGTACGCGTCCTTCAGGTCGATGGCTGCAAACCAATCCTGGGGAAGAATGCAGGTTAGCATGCGTTTCGTCGTGAGCATCTTGAACGGCAGCCTGAGAAGGGACCGATTTAGAGCTCTGAGGTCCAGGATGGGTCTTAACCCACCGCTCTTTTTGGGCACGATGAAGTAGGGACTGTAAAACCCTGACTTCATCTCGGCTGGAGGGACTGGCTCGATTGCGTCCTTCGCCAGTAGGACTGCAACCTCCGCACGCAGGACAGCGGCATGCGTGTCCGAACGGACAGTAGTGAAATGGACACCTCTGTACCTGGGCGGACGCCTGGCGAATTGAATCGCATAGCCGAGACGTACCGTCCGTATCAACCACCGCGAGGGGTTGGGGAGCTGAAGCCAGTCATTTCTGCAAAAGGATTCCCGACCAAGTATTGAGTGCATAACTGAACATAATTATTTGAAGGTTGACTTTTTTTGTATTAAAAACACTTTTCTTTTATTGGTCGGATGAAATATGCTAATTTTTTGAGATAGGAATTTTGTGTTTTCATGAGCTGTATGCCAAAATCATCAATATTAAAACAATAAAAGGCTTGAACTACTTCAGTTGTGTGTAATGAATCTAAAATATATGAAAGTCTAATGTTTATCAGTACATTACAGAAAATAATGAACTTTATCACAATATGCTAATTTTTTGAGAAGGACCTGTATTTGAACATTTTTTTAAAGTAAGAAAATAGTTGTTCCCTTGTAATTAGTTACTTTTATAATAATGTAAATCAGTTACTAACTCAGTTACTATTTGTGAGAAGTAACTAGTAACTATAACTAATTACCTTTTTAAAGTAACATGCCCAACACTGGTTATTTATATATTTTGCTGTAGCATGTGAGTAGGAAATATCAGTTTACTTTCCAAACATTTATTTCGCCATTAATTGTAATAATCTAGTCAAATTTTTGTTTGCATAAAGAGTCTGACATCAGCCAGTGCTCCACACAGAGATCTGATCTCATCTTCATCCAGTCTGTCTGGAATAACATGAAGAAACACAACAAACTGAGACAGACTAAATCCAGAAGAACTGTGCTTCAAGAGACCTACCTGCTACAGTACTGTTAAAATTGTTAGATACTTTTGTAAAAATGTTGTTAAATGAGGATGCTGTCGAAAATAATGTCATAAATATATTTAATTTACCAATTAACTTCTATTAACTAAATTAAATCAACATTTGGTGTGACCATCCTTTGCGTTTAAAGCTGCTTTTGCCCGAGGTGCACTTGGGCATAGTTTTTCAGCTTTGCAGGTATGGTCTCTTAAAGCATCTTGCCACAGTTCTTGATTTAGTCTGTGTCAGTTTGTTGTGTTTCTTCATGTCATTCCAGACAGACTGGATGATGATGAGAATGTTAATGGCAAAATAATGTTTGGACACACTAGAGCAAAAGATAGAAACAACTGACTTAAAAACATTTTTTAGCTGCTGAAAATTCTAGTATTCCAATAATTTTGGCCATCACTGTATATGTTGAATTTGTTCACATAGTTGGAAGCTTCCTGTCTAGATGAGCAGTTCATAGCTAGAATAAGTTGCAAAGTGAACAACACTTTCTTTCTCAGAAGTGTGCTTATGCAAGACTGATATTCTCAGCATCATGAAACAGTTACCTTGCAGGCAGGCAGAGCATCAGTACAAAAACAGTGGATTCAGAGAATTCAGTTAACCATCCAATACCCAGAATGCACTGTTGGCAGCAATCATGTGAGTCCAGTGTAGAAGTGGGTGAGTTTTTTTACCGACTTGAACCCCTTCAACTCAAGCAGGCACACTGTTTTTCTGTAGGTCTTTGCATTACATTGTCCACACTAAGCCTCTAGAAATTCATTACAAGCATGTCAGAAACCTCCTGCCGCTCGGTTAAAGACCTCCTGCCTGCATCACTGTTCAGCATCAGGTAAATGTGAGGAAAGTGTGTGGTCCTGCGCTGTAGTCGATAGAAAGGTGAGGTTGGGTTGAATGTGTTATACTGCAAGCTCTTTTTTTATTGGAAAAGGAGTCTAATAAAAAATCAATTTCTCCTATAAACTGTGAATTACTGAGAGAACATTTGTGACCCTGGACCATAAAACCGGTCATAAGGGTCATTTTTTTATATTGAGATTTATACAGCAGACAAATAAATAAGCTTTCCATTGATGTATGGTTTGTTAGGATAGAACAATATTTGGCCAAAATACAACTATTTGAATACAATATTGCCTTTAAAGTTTTTTAAATAAAGTACTTAGCAATGCATATTAATCAAAAATTAAGATTTAATATATATAAGGCAGGAAAATTACTTCATGGAACATGATCTTTACTTATTATCCTGATGATTTTTGGCATAAAAGAAAAATCAATCATTTTGACCCATACAATGTGTTTTTGGCTAAATACAAATATACCTGTGCTACTTAAGACTGGTTTTGTGGTCCAGGGTCACATTTATATTTTGCCATTAAGCAACTAACCCTATAATTTGTGTTATAATCATTATTTTGGGTTATGTATTTGAGAAGAGTTTGGTTGATCTTTTGTGAAAATTTGGAAGCACAGTCTTTAAGTCTTATATGTAAATACTACTTGTCAACAAATTGTCGAATTTCTGGAAGTTATTATTTCACTTATCACAGTTATCATAAGCTGCATCCCTATTCAGAGGCTGTGTCATTCAAAGGCTGCATTCGAAGACCAACAACGAAAGCTATCCCAATCAAAGGCTTTTCCTAATGCTTCGTCTCGAAATGCTTCTTTCATTTCCGGAGGAATCAAGGATATTCTGATGGATTCTTTGCAGGCCCGGCAATCATTGTGTATTTCACGATTTACTGTGTGTCAATGTTGAGAGGATTTTTTTAGAGAAAACGCCAGATTACACTTAAATTTAAGTATTGGGTTTCACATTATTCAAATATCTAATGATACAAATGTAAAAATGAAAACACCCTTTAAAGTGGTTTAAATGTTGACACATGAGATTTTATAGATCAGAATTGGAAAGAAAGGTTCAGGCTACATTTTTGTTCAGATCAGATTTTTTGTATAGCTGTTCATATTTTTGTTTTATATGTGGCCAATATCAGATTTGAGGTGTGAACAGATCATGGTTTTAAACTGCCCCGCATGCACAAAAGAACAATACGAACAGGGTTGCCAGATTTTCACAATATCTGCCACATTGCTTTTCAAAACTAGTCCAGAACTAGCCCAATCACATTCCTGGGGGTAAATATCACGTTAATGGGGTTGCTTCAACTCACAGAGTTGAAAAACAACCCACGGCATCAGTGAAAAAGTAGCCCGATTTCATGTGAAAACTGTGGACTTGGCAACACTTGCGCAGCACTCTGTCATACAGAAGTAAACACGGAGGACATAAAATAAGCTATTATGCATTTATTAATCATATGATCTGCTGCAGAATACAGCTAAATTATGCACAGGCAATATATATATATATAAACAGTTTTGAAACTTTTATGATACGAGCCCTCATGTTTTGCTTGTATATGGAATTGTAACTGTAAAACTGAGTTCTGACACATTACTGTACTTCTGACTACCTTTCACAACTGTCTTAATAACTGTGGGTATGTACAGTCTTTGAAGTGACTCCCATAAGTGCAGAATCGTGCAGAATGTTGATCTAGAGCAACTTGCCTCAGCACACCCGGTGATTAGCTGGTTCAGGTGTGTTTAATTGGGGTTAGAGTTAAAATCTTGCACATTTTGTCTCCTTTATTTAACAAACCTGATTGAGATCATTAGCTTGCTAGGAGAGAGATCCAGAAACAGAACTAATGGGCTAATGATTTAAATCAGGTGTGGTTAATAAGGGAGGCATGCAAAATGTTAAAGGTGCCATAGAATGGAAAACTGTATTTACCTTGGCATAGTTGAATAATAACAGTTCAGTACATGGACATGACATACCATGAGTCTCAAACACCACCATTTCCTCCTTCTTATATAATTCTGGTGTTTGCAAAAGACCACTGAAAAATAGGTAAATTCCAACATAACACCGACTATTATGCAATAGTCGCGATCGTTAAAAGTTAAAATAAGGCAAGCCACTGAAGGGACATGGTTAGCTTAATGCTAGCGGTAGCCTGTTACATTGCACTTACCACATAAAAGGAGAGATGACTGCGCTGATGATGGCGAAAGATTTACAGATCCTGAGCATCACTAACAAGCATCAAAACTTGTGTGGGAAGTACTTGTGTCGCTGCAGTATAACGTTACACAGAGCACATGCGATCACAATAGTGAGAGTAAAATGTCGCCGATTTGAAACGGCAGATTCAACAAACCCCATATTAAAAGCGGCTAGAGCTCCGTAATTAAATATATATTTCCTCCATGTGCCAGCTATTGAGATGAGCAGCTCTGTGAAACAGCCAATCAGAGCAGAGCTCATCATTAATATTCACGAACCTTCCAAATAAGGCAACAACAGACCATTTCATTCTAGGGACAAATCCTAGGGTTGTAAATGGACTTGAAAAACTGGAGATTTTTTGCCCTTTCCTATGCCATATACCTTCTATGCAGATATCAGAGAACAATTTAAAATATTGTTTCAGTGCATTCTATGGCACCTTTAAAGCAGGGGGCCCAAAAGGACTGGAATTGAGAACCACTGATCTAGAGTAACAAAAAAGTGGCATGAATTCCAACATGACTGTTCACACTGCAGTCGCATTGCAAAACATCTGTCCTGTATCGGATTTAGTACCACATATGGAAGTGGCACAAATCAGAATTGAAAAGATCAGATTCCATGCGGTTTGTGCTTCACACTATCATGACAAAAATAGATCTGAGTTACATGAGAGCAAAAAATCCTTAGTCTTAGTAACTTTGAACGTGGCATGGTTGTTGGTGCCAGATTGGGTGGTTTGAGTATTTCAGGAACTGCTGATCTAACCATCTTTAGATGGTCCAAAAAAAGAGAAAATATCCAGTGAGCAGCAGTTTTATGAGTGAAAATGCCCTGAAAATGGTCAGAGGTGAATGGCCGGACTGATTCAAACTGATAAACAGGCTACAGTAACTCAAGTAACCACTTGTTACAACCAAGGTTTGCAGAAGAGCATGTCTGAACACACAGCACATCAAACCTTGAAGCAGATGGGCTGCAACAGCAGAAAACACACTCCTGTCAGCTCAGAAGAGGAAAATAAGGCTACATTTCACACAACGTCAGCAAAATTGGACAATAGATGATTGGTAAAGATTGCCTGGTCTGATGAGTCTTGATTTCTCCTGCAACATTCAGATAGGAGGGTCAGAATTGGTCATGAACAACATGAAAGCATGGATCCATCCTGCCTTGTATCAATGGTTCAGGCTGCTGGTGGTGTAATGGTATAGGGTATGTTTTCTTGGCACACTTTGGGCCCTTAGTACCAACTGAGCATTGTTTAAACACCACAGCCTCCTTGAGTATTGACTATGCTGATCATGTCTATCCCTCACAACACGTTCTCACTCCCAGCTCGTCACATATTGATGCTTGGTCAGGGTCCTTTTTGATGTGTCATTTTACAAATAAACCCTCGCCATAATGTGCCGACGCGAAGGGCACTGGGGATTTTATTGTCATGATTAAATTATATATTTGGTCATAATATTGCCATTATTGCACATTTATTGGGGTGTAATTTTACAATATAAACAGTCAGAACAGTTTTATTAACATTACACCATTTACACATTTATGAGCACGTAAACCAACCCCTGCCCCTAAACTTACCAATGTCAATAAAACACAAGATATAACAGGCAGGTACAACTACAGTCTCAATTTATTATTCCAATAAAATAATAATAATAATGAATAATTATAAAAATATTCAAAATCTTCCGAGACAAAACAATTGATTTGTGAGAGGAATATTCCTCATTTTATAATGCTGTCTTATTGCTTTCTTTACATTTACATTTGCAACTATTGGTAGCCAGTGCAAATTGATGAAGAAAGGTGTGATGTGCGTTCTTTTCGACTCATTAAAAATCAATCTTGCAGCTGCATTCTGGATTAATTGTAAAGGTTTGACAGAACTGGCCGGAAGACCTGCCAAAAGAGCATTGCAATAGTCCAGCCTGGACAGAACAACAGTTTGAACAATGAGTTGTGAAGCATATTCTGAAAGAAAGGACCTGATCTTCTCGATGTTGAATAAAGAAAAACTGAAGAACCGGGTAGTTTTAGCAATGTGGTCTAAGAAAGTCAGCTGATCATCAATTACAACTCCAAGGTTTCTGGCTGTTTTAAAATTGTTTTCCCAATGAATACTGGACTCCTGCTCAATATAGCTACAAAAACGGCAACAATAAGCCTGCAAAGCTGTTGTTGTTCCATCCCGATGGATGACAGCTGAGCGGAATTCTGGAAAATAAACTGTAGAACTTTGACCATTTTTTTTGAAGACAGTTTACTTGTGTGTGACTTGTATTGACACATTTGGTCCATTTAGAAACTTTGCTGTGTGAATGAAAAGCAGTAATAATTTTAATCCCTGTTTCGGAACAAAGCAATCGATCTACAGGTATAAAAGCACCCTAAGTTCACTTTATTTGAATGGCCTCCACAGCCACCAGATCTCATTTAACAGAACACCTTTGTGATATAGTGGATGTTCAGACAAATCTACAGCAGCTGCATGTCTATATGGACCAAAATCTCTGAGGACTGTTTCCAGCACCTTGTTGAATCACTTCCATAAAAAATTACAGCATTTCTAAAGGCAAAAGAGGGTCCAACCCGGTATTAGTAAAGTGTACTTAATAAAGTTTCTCTAAAACACCCTTCCCCCTGTTGAAAAAAACGGCATATGCTGGTTAGGTAGGTTTTGATGCTGGGATGCTGGTTTAAGCTGGTTTATGCTGGTCCTTAGCTGGTCATGCACTGGTCTTAATGGGATAGTTCACCCAAAAATGAAAATGTGATGTTTATCTTCTTACCCCCAGGCATGTAGGTGACTTTGTTTCTTCAGTAGAACACAAACGAAAAATTTTAACTCAAACTTTTGCAGTCTGGTAGTCATATAATGGCAGTGGATGGGCACCAAACCTTTGAAAGTAAAAAAAAACAAAACATGCACAGACAAATCCAAATTACACCCTGCGGCTCATGACAGTACATTGATGTCCTAAGACATGAAACGATCCTTTTTTTGCGAGAAACTGAACACTATTTATGTCATTTTTTACCTTTGATATACAGAAATGTCCATCTGTCCTGAGCACAAGCTCAGCATCCGGCTCATTACCTGTGAACGCGCTCTGGCGTAGTATACTCAGACACCAGAAAGGGAAATCGGTGAACAGTCCCGGATGAGTTCGTGCAAGCAAGCGTAATCTTTTAACTTTAAATTGGTTTGAACAATCAGGATAAGCGCAAGTTACCATTTTGAATAGCCGCTATACACACAATCTCTGTGCACTGTGTAAACAATGAGTGTCCTATACACGTGACAGATCACTTCCGGTGTTTGCGTATACTATGCCAGAGCGTGTACACAATGAGCCGGATGATGAGCTTGTGCTCAGGACAGATGGGCATTGCTGTGTGTCAGAGGTAAATAATGATATAAATACTGTTCAGTTTCTCACAAAAACCGATCGTTTCGTGTCTTAGGACATCAATGTATCGTCACGAGCTGCAGGGTGTTATTTGGATTTGTCTGTGCATGTTTGTTTTTTTTTACTTTTAAAGGTTTGGTGCCCATCCACTGCCATTATATGCATTCAGACTGCAACGGTTTGAGTTAAAAATCTTCATTTATGTTCTACTGAAGAAACAAAGTCACCTACATCTTGCATGACCTGGGGGTAAGCAGATAAACATCAAATTTTCATTTTTGGGTGAACTATCCCTTTAAGCTGGTCCTGAGCAGAAGGGACCATTTTAGGACCAGCACATGACCAGCTTAGGACCAGCATAAACCAGCTAAAACCAGCATCCCAGCATCAAAACCTACTTAACCGGCATATGCAGTTTTTTTTTTCAACAGGGCCTTATGCTACTGATTCAGCATTTTTCATATTATTTCATATTATCATCTGGTCATTTCAGATTTTGTGCAAATGCTGAAATTGCCATGCTCTAACCTCTATTATATACAGTATCTATGACAATTCTTAAGCTATTCAGTGTACCTTAGGTTAAAATCTAAATAGTTTGTCATTCCCTTAAAGGAGTAGTTCACTTTCAGAACAAGAATTTACAGATAAGGTACTTACCCCCTTGTCATCCAAAATGTTCATGTCTTTCTTTCTTCATTCATAAAGAAATGGTGTTTTTTGAGGAAAACATTTCAAGATTTCTCTCCATATAATGGACTTCTATGGTGCCCCGAGTTTGAACTTCCAAAATGCAGCTTAAATGCAGCTTCAAAGGGCCCTAAACATCCCAGCCGAGGAAGAAGGGTCTTATCTAGTGAAACAATTAGTTTTTTAAAAACATTTACAACTTATATACTTTTTAAATCTCAAACGCTCCTCTTGCCGAGCTAGACAAGACAAGCATTTGAGGTTAAAAAAAGTATATAAATTGTAATTTTTTTTTTTTAGAAAACAACCCATCATTTTGCTAGATAAGACCCCTTTTTTCCTCAGCTGTGATCATTCAGAGCCCTTTGAAGCCGCATTTTGGAAGTTCAAACTCGGGGGCACCATAGAAGTCCATTATATGCAGAGAAATCCTGAAATGTTTCACTCAAAAAACAATTTCCTTATAACTGAAGAAAGAAAGACATGAACATCTTGGATGACAAGGGGGTGAGTACATTATTTGTAAATTTTTGTTCTGAAAGTCAACTACTCCTTTAACTTCAGAGCTGTTTGGCCGCATGAAGTTCTGATAATTTAAGTGAAATGAGACTGTAATGCAGTATCCTGTTCATATCCTGTTCATTAGTGCCAATGTGTTCATGAAGGACATACGTGATGTCACTGATCGCCCGAGGCTGATGCTCTCTAGGGAACACCACCTGCCTGCTCTTCAGGCTCCACAGGTTTGCTGGGTCACTGCTTTTCTGACAGAGGCTTCATTTGATCCTCTGCCTATAGTCTTACTCGATAACATCCATTGAAACAATCCAGACCGTTCTCCTTTGTTGCGTTGCACTGCAGAGTGGGAACTAAAGTTTCAGTCGCTGTGAAAGGTGGCATCTTATATCGCCTGCTTTTGTTCAGTCCTTTTTTCCCCCTTGTTTTGTTAGCTTTTGTGTGGTTTCACACTGAAAATATGAAGATGGAAAAGACCAAGGGCTCTAACCACATTCTAGCGAGAGCAGAAGTTGGGGACGCACGTGAAAAAAGGACAGTAGCTATATTTACATTCACCCAAATAATCTGTTTATAATTTTGGATAATTGGATTGATGGCTCAGTTGGACTGACAAAACTTTCATGTAAACGCCTCAATTGATCTGACTGAGCTTAATCTGAATGAATTGTCAATAGGATTGAATATTGTGGTGTACTGTAGATCTTTACTTAAAATTGAAGACTCATCTTCTGAATCATCCAAGGAAAATTCAATATTACTTTACAATATTACTGACCAAGATCGTTTTTGGTTTTTAGTTTTTTAGATCTCACACTGTAAAAATGCTTTTCTTACTTAGGTTTGTTTGTCTTGTTTTCAGCCAAAATATCTAACAATTCTTAAATCAAAAAGGATTGTCTAGACTAAAAATTATTCTAAAAATTATTGTCTTGTTTTGAGAAAAAAAACAAAACAAACAAAAACAAATCAAAATTAAGTTAGTTTTTGCTTAGAACAAGCAAAATAATCTGCCAATGGGTTAAGCAAAAAAAATTTTTTTTTATTTCAAACAAAAAACAACATTATTTTTCTTACCCCATTGGCAGATTATTTTGGTTGTTTCAAGCAAAATGCACTTAATTTTGATTTTTTTTTTTTCTTGAAAACAGATATTTTTGCTGGAAACAAGATCTGCACAAAAATCTAAGTAAGAAAAACATTTTTTGCAGTGTACTTAGTAGACTATTGTAGTACCCATTTCACCCTCACAAGGGTTTGAAAGCCATATATAACAAAAAGGCAGAGGAAATAATGTTTTAATAATTAAAATAATTTTGAATATGTGGGTCAAATTATACTTATATTATATAATATAACAATAAAAATAGATGGAAATTATTAACTTTCTCATGTATTTTTGTAGTCTCTGCCATGATACAATAGAGGTTTTCTGCTTTTTCATTAATCTTTAGCATGACAAAATTACATGGAAACCCGCAACCAGTGTTGGGGAAAGTAACTTTTAAAAGTAATCCATTGCAATATTGTTTTACTCTATAAAAAATAACCAGTTGTATTACTTAATTACTTTTTATGGAAAGCAATGCATTATGTTACCTTTGTGTTACTACTTCTCATCTGAGCTGGGCTCGCTTATTTGTTTTTTTGCAACTGTAAAGGCCCTTACACACACAAAAAAAGTGAAATTAAGGCTGAAGGAAGTGCGTCTGCACAGTGAATAAATGGGAAAACAAAGTAACTTGCATTACTTATTTAAAAAAAAGTAACTCAGATATTTCATTGTAAATATAAAAGTAATGCTTTACTTTATTAGTTACTCGAAAAAAGTAATCTGATTACATCATTAGGGTTACTTGTAATGCATTACCCTCAACACTGCATGCAAAACAAAAGTTGTTCCCAGAACTATTACAGGATTCAGGAAATATTCAATAGCACAAGGATTTTTGTATGTTATTTTCATAGTAGCTTTTTGAAGGTTGACAGCTTCTGGTCACTGTCTGTTTTCACTGTTTGGAAAAGAGCAGTGAACATTCTTCCGAACTTTTTAGTCTTACTTTCAGAAGGAAAAAAGTAGTACTGGTTTGGAATAACATGAGACTGAGTAACTGGTGGCAGTCTTCATTTTTGGGTGAACTTTTCCTTTAAGCTTACGGTCAAAATTGTTCTACATGTGTGGAGAAAGTGGGTTCATTACAGACAAAAAAGTGAGCTGTCAGCAGACTGTGGTCTCCAGCAGTGGAAGGTTTTACACTCAAATGACTCACCATGAAACACATAAAGCTCCTTCTCTCCCACAAGCTCCAGAGATGGTCTCCGTGCCCCGAGGGAAGCCCGGGGAAAGGGGGTCTCCAGCAAATCTGCGTGGAAAACCTCTGAATCAGCTTTGCGAGCAAGGTCATATATCCGTGGCAAGTTATGGTGGCGGTAAGAATGTGGTTTACCGCTGGTCAAAACATCACTTTTCATGCAGGGAACTCTTAGTAATTGTTTCCAGAGGCTGATCATGCAATAGAATATATATAAAAAAAAAAAAAAACATTTATTTGGCAGAAATGTGACAATGTGTTATGTTTTAGATCATAATTTCTGGCTTAATACATTGTTGCTCAATACGGTTCCTAATGCTGAAACAGAAGCCTTGGCGTCTTTGTGTTCAACTAAAGGTCGCATGGTTGAACTTCATCTTGTATAATTGTGTGAGTATTTACCAAGTCATTAATGCTGTTAGCACTTTCAGTTTTCGTTTTCAGGTTTATCTGCTCATTCCAACACAGTAAAGACATCTTTCATATACATAGATTGACAATCCAACCTGATGTGTTTTTCTTGAGTCATTTTTTATCTCTGCTTTACCATAGTGTCCCTGGTCAAAAATGACCTGCCTTTTAAAAACTGGTTGTAAATCTCTTCTCAGCATTGCAATCGACAGCATTATTATTGTCAAATAAACTTGTTTTCATTCAAATAGTACAGGTTTTGTGTATATTTTTGGAGCTGATTGATCATAGGCCTTATTCATTTGGGCTTATGCACCTCACTGTTTTAGTGAAAAAAGCATTATTTGTGGATTATTTTGGCAATATTCACTCAAAAACTGATGTGCATGAGATCAGATCATCTATTGTGACATTTTAGTGCCACAATATATTTTTTTAAACATTTACTAGATTAAAGTCATAATATTTTGAGTATGAAGTTGAAATGTTTTGAAAATAAAGTCAACATATTTCAAGAATAAAGTAGAAATTACGAGTATAAAGTTGAAATGTTTCAAGAATAAAGTCTATGTTTCGAGAATAGTTGAAATGTTTAGAGTATAAAGTCAAATATTTCAAGAATAAAGTAGAAATTATGAGAATAGTCAAAATGTTTAAAAAAAAGAAGAAATTATGAGAATAAGGTCGAAATGTTTAGAGGATAAAGTCAAAATATTTAAAGAATAAAATAGAAATTACGAGAATAAGGTCGAAATGTTTAGAGGATAAAGTCAAAATATTTAAAGAATAAAATAGAAATTACGAGAATAAAGTCAAAATATTTCAAGAATAAAATAGAAATTATGATAATAAAGTGGAAATGTATAGAGAATAAAGTCAAACTATTTCACAAATAAAGTAGAAATTACAAGAACAAAGTCGAAATGTTTAGAGTATAAAGTCAAAATATTTAAAGAATAAAATAGAAATTACGAGAATAAAGTCAAAATATATAGAGAATAAAGTCAAACTATTTCACAAATAAAGCAGAAATTATGAGAATAACGTCGAAATGTTTAGAGAATAAAGTCAAAATATTTCAAGAATAAAATAGAAATTATGACAATAAAGTCGAAATGTATAGAGAATAAAGTCAAACTATTTCACAAATAAAGCAGAAATTATGAGAATAAAGTCGAAATGTTTAGAGGATAAAGTCAAAATATTTAAAGAATAAAATAGAAATTACGAGAATAAAGTCAAACTATTTCACAAATAAAGTAGAAATTATGAGAATAAAGTCAAAATGTTTAGAGGATAAAGTCAAAATATTTCAAGAATAAAGTAAAAATTACGAGAATAAAGTCAAAATTTTTCAAGAATAAAGTCTGTTTCAAGAATAAAGTCGAAATGTTTAGAGTATAAAGTCAAAAATTTTCAAGAATAAAGTCGAAATTACGAGAATAAAGTCAAAATATTTCAAGAATAAAGTCGAAATGTTTAAAGAATAAAGTCTATGTTTTGAGAATAAAGTTTAAATATTTCCAGAATAAAGTCAAAATATTTCAAGAAAAAAGTAGAAATTACGAGAATAAAGTCGAAATGTTTAGAGAATAAAGTCAAAATATTTAGAGAATAAAGTCTAAATATTTCAAGAATAAAACAGAAATCACGATAATAAAGTCGAAATGTATAGAGAATAAAGTCAAAATATTTCAAGAATAAAGTAGAAATTACGAGAATTAATTTAGTGTCCCTGGTCAAAAATGACCTGCCTTTTAAAAACTAAACTAAGTCGTAATATTTGAGTATGAAGTTGAAATATTTCGAGAATAAAGTCAAAATATAATTGATTGCATTCATTAGGCCTATTTGTAGTGCGCCAGCCACCCAATAATAGCAATAAGCTTTGTGCTTTTGGTAGTTTTAATTTAAAACAAAGCCTCAGCTTTCAAAATATGTCTGTTATATAACAAAATACAAACAATGTGTCTTGCAATAATGTCTTTTTTACTGTGTTTATTGTGGCGGGAGAGATCACTGTATTCATGTGAATCAATCGTCTTTTTGATTACAATGAGATATTCTTTTAATTAAATTATACTGTTTTCTTTGTGAAAATTCCACCATCTGCTCCACAAAAACATCTGTGGCATTCATTCTTTCATTCTTTACATGTATTTGATTAAAAACAACAATAAAGGTTGAAGTGGACTCCAGCTCATTAACATAAGTTATACTATGGGGCCGTTGAATGCTTGAACCTGATTGGCTGACAAACGTTAATGGTATGCATTATTTTCAGGGAAACGCACGGCGAACATAGTTCCAGGCAGCACTTGACCGCAGTACATGTCTATATCCCTTCGTAACACAATTTCAGTTAAAAGTTCAAAGGTCCTTACAGCCCAAAAATAGCAAAATATCCAAAAACCCACAATGACACTGACCAAACAAATAAACACAGTAAAAAATAGCATAAAAACAACAGATTGTTTCCATGTTTTTCCCACAATATTACGTTTTATTATATACAGAAATCACATACTCTATTTCTCCCACTCTCTCTCCCTTACAGATGCACACACATACAGTTTGCACACACGTTAGCATACGCGCTAATGTTGTTAGCACTGTTCTGACGATTAACAACTTAAAAACTACATGACAGTTCTCACAAACGAGGAAACAACATCGTGGTCTTGAAGAAAATGAACGTAAAGTTCACTATTAGTAGAGGCGATGCTGCCGATCACTTTTGAGAGACGCACAGACTCAGAGAGGTAATTTACCAACTTTATATCTTGCTCCCTCTCTCTTTTTGTCTGTCTGTCGGTCTGTCTAAACTTCATTGTTAACTGCATTAGTTTGCTATCAACGGCTCATTGCATGTCGTTGCTAGGTCTAAAATGACATTTTGGAATTAGCAATGAAGACGTTGGATGAGCTGCGTAAGAAATTAATCCTACTCACAACAGAGTTTAAGGACAAAAACCGGATGAATGTCTTGAAATATATCATTTGATCGATGTCTTGAGGTGTGGTAACTGCAGTATAAGCAGAATAAATGACTTTGGTCCATTGAATTCAACGAAAATAATGCACACCCGAGGTGTAACCAGTGTTGCCAACTTTTTGTCTCTAGATGACACACCAATTAGCATATTCATGACATCAGTGTGTCGTGTTGTCTTGCCACTCTCTGCTAACATACTGAATTTTAATGCAGCCAAATTCTCAGCAAAATGGTTTTCAATTATATATTTTATAGATATCTTAATATATTTTACTGTTTCTTTTGTCAGACAACGGGGTGAATATGAAATAGTGACTGAAACACGGCCCATTAAAGGGGTCATCGGATGCCCATTTTCCACAAGTTCATATGATTCGTTAGGGTCTTAATAAAAAGTTTCTAATATACTTTGGTTAAAAATTCTCAATAGTAGTGTAAAAACAAAAAAAAAAAAAACCTTTTACTTTGTCAAAATCAACTCTGCAAAATATCAGCTCATTTTATCGCATGGGCCCTTTAAATGCAAATGAGCTCTGCTCACCCCGCCCCTCTCTGCTGTGGGATTACAGCTGTAATGTGTACCTTAGCTGCATTTAGCCACGTTTATTGGTGAAACTTGCCAACAAGCACATTATTAAGAAAGGCTATTTGTAAAGATACATAAAAAACGCTTATACTCACTTCTGCTGTGGGTGAAGCTGCATCACGGATGATTCACACGAACATAAACGCATATGTAGATCGGGATCGGCGCTTTCCTTTCAAAAACGAAAGTAACATTGTCCTCTGCGTCTTCAGCGGCTCAGATGTCGGGAGTAAATGACGACTGCTATGTTCATTATTACATCCAACAATAGAACACCTCAATCGCTCAATCGGAGACATTCTTGTCTTCCTCTGCACCTGAGTCACACAATGGCGATCAGAGTCGGACTGTTTCAGCTCGGTGAGGACGGGTCTAAGGTAAGACGCTCCTGTCAATCAACTGTATTTTGTCACAACAACAAGAAGCTGAGAATGACCTGATTTTAAAAAGGGGATTTTTATGGAGATAAATTAATGCCATAAAGATTTGCATGTGAAGAGTAAGCATTGTGCAAGTGCACATAAGATTGCAAGCGTACATTAAATTTGCATGCGCAAGAAAAGATTTGTAAAGATGCAAATCGTGATTCAATTGTAAGGAAAAAGGATTTGCAGCCTTTTACTTTTTTTGCAAGTGTAATTCATGTACTGTGAAACTGCAGCTTCATGCTAACGCAAAATAAATAATATCTGTATTCTTCCGGTTTCCATTTTTCCACGCTTAGACTTTTGGCACTATTTTTTCGCCAAAATATGGCCAAATGTATTGTAAGCCTGTAAAAATAGTTTTGCAAGTGAAACGACCAGTGTCAAGAACTGCAAAACGGATTAACAGCGTAAAATTTATCTGTGTGCGTAAAAATAAACTGTTGCAAATGTAAAAAGGACTTGTTGTGTACGTAGGATATAAGCTTTCGAAATAACCCAATCTTGTACAGTTCCGTTTTTCTTATACTTGCGCTTACACTTTTGGCACGATTTTCTCACTCACTTGAGTTTTGCAAGCGTGAGGGAGAAGGCGGGATTACCTTCATCTCCTAGCCAATCAAATGAGGTTTCCAGACTGTCGACGTACCCTTATCTGATTGGTTCATTTAACGTGCTGGGCGCCAGAACACATCTATCTGTAGGTTCATTTGGCTCAGCAACATCCTCGCTGCCGCAATGGTACTCTTCATGCACACACACACATACATAGGCTATATATATATATATATATATAGCATAATATATTTTAGTATATAAATATATATAGGGATGGGCGATATCTTATGGTTTGCAAAATTAACTTAATAACCTAAGTCGGGTGTTTGAAATAACCTTTTGTGATCAGACGTGGTTTCTTATCACAGAATGAGGCAGAAATCATACTGTTTTATAGTATTATACACAGTGATCAAAACTATGTCCATTTGCATTGCATTATGAATATACCCTTTGCGAAATTAACTTCATAACCTAAGTCGAGTGTATGAAATAATCTTTTTTAATCAGACATGGTTTCATATCACAGAATGCGGCAGAAATCATACTATTTTATAGTATTATACATTGATAGAAGCTATGTCGATTAGCATCGCATTATAAATATACTATATTCTTATAAAAATACCCAAGATTGCTTGAAGAACACAGACAAACCATATATTGTCGCAGTCATATGTTTATTGTCATCAAGTTTCCTCAATTAAAATTTCTCTATCAGCGTTTTCTTCAGCTACACTACAGCGATGACTGGATACCTTTGTCCATATTAGCAAAGATTATAAGAATATACTGGTACTACTACTTCTGCTATACATAATTATATAGAGTTTCTGAGCAAGGTCGCCCTCTGGCTTCCAGTATGAATTTTGAATATACAGAATTTCATTACTGTACATTACTTGTGTACTCAGTAATGCTCTCAACACCCCTTTTTTTTGTAAAAATAGGAAAGATAATACTTTTCTCGAAAGAAACAGGATTTTTTTTTTGGTCTCTTAGTGGATGCATAAGATTTATCGTCATTGATATCGTTTTCGCCAAAAAAATACCAGAAATATTGTGGTGGCCCACATCGCCCATCCCTAATATATTTATATATAAACTGCGGTTGAAAAGTTTGGGATTGGTAAGCTTTTTAAAGAAGTCTCATGCTTTGATCAAAAATACAGAAAAAAAAGTAATATGAAATATTTTTGCAATTTAAAATAAGTTTTCTATGTGAATCTATGTTAAAATGTAATTGATTTCAGTAATCAAAGCTGAATTTTCAGCATCATTACTCCAGTCTTCAGTGTCACATGATCCTTGAGAAACTCTAATAAACTAGCGATAGTGTATAATGTTACAAAATATTTAAAATCTATTTAAATTCTATTTTTATTTTTTATTTTTTTGTATGTTTGTCACACTTTAATGTTTCAGATCATCAAAAAATTTAAATGCAAACACTTTTTCACACAGGGCCATGTGGGTTTTTTTTTTCCCCCTTCATAAAAAAACCTTTATTTCAAAACTGCATGTTGTGTTAACTCGTGTTATCTTTGATTAATATTTTAATTAGTTTGATGATCTGAAAGATTAAAGTGTGACAAACATGCAAAAAAATAAATAATCAGGAAGGGGGCCAACACTTTTTCACACCACTGTAAATAAATAAGCAGCACAACTGTTTCCAGCATTGATAATAAATCAGCATATTAGAATGAGATCTAAAGGATCATGTGACACTGAAGAGTGGAGTAATGATGCTGAAAATTCAGCTTTGATTAAAAAAAATATATAGTAACTTAAATTAAATCAAAGTATATTAAAATAGAATAATGTTTTACAATATTACTGCTTTTTCTGTGTGTATCTGTGTTTTATTAAATAAACCCAGCATTGGTAAGCAGAAAATACTTAAAAAAACAGTAAACATCTTACTGATCCCAAAATTTTGAACAGCAGTGTTAGCAGACTCCCATCTGTTCATACTAAATTTTGAGCTGGTGTTACAAATTTAAAAAATTAATAGTTTGGTTTGGCATTTTCATTAAAACACTGAATATCATAATCTGCTTTGACCATTGAGCCGATGCTAAACTATGCACTTAAAATGTTTGATACCAAGATTTGGTATCAAAACAAAGTGTTTGTTGTGTATATCAAGTGTATATCAAATATGGCCTATGTTGCTAATTGTTGTTATGCTGTCTCTTAAGGAACTGTTGATGAATGCTATATTGGATAGGCTTCATGCACGGCTGAACCATTTGCTGAATCGCCCTCCAGTTGATATCGATTTTTTGGAGTTTGCCTGTTCCCAGGAGCTAGTTTTTTTAAGTGCACTCTCAAGCCAGGGACAGCCTTTTCCACATGCTGTTTTGGATGGACTCAGAGAGGTTGTGCAAGTGATTCGTGAGACCAATCAAAATCAGTGTATGCACAACACTCTGAGCTTTGAATCTGGCAACCTTGGGCGGCCCAGAATTGTTGTATCAAAGGAACGCATTGAGGAACTGGTAGCCATGGGTCTACCAGTACCCTGCGTTGCAAATTTGTTGGGTGTGAGCACAAGAACCATACGCCGGCGAATGTCAGAAATGGGGCTGTCGGTGAGAGGCACATACAGTAGGATTCTGGATGAAGAGCTTGACACATTAGTGTCAGCAGTGAAATCCAGACATCCTCATGCTGGATATAGAATGGTGAAGGGGTTGCTGCAGGCTGAGGGACATCGGGTGCCGTGGGAAAGGATCCGGGCCTCTATGCACAGAGTGGACAGTACAGGAATCATCTCCCGGCTAACACAGTTGGGATGCGTAGTTCGCCGAACGTACTCTGTGCCCAGCCCAAGAGCATTGATGCACATCGATACAAATCATAAGCTCATTCGGTATAGTCTCATACTAAATAATAAAAAAAAAAATTATTAGCTGAGCCTTTTTAATTTTCATTATTTTTGACTGTATATAAATTTCTCTAAAACAGCTACAACATTGTGATCTTCGGGGGCATCGATGGTTTTTCTAGAAAGGTATTTAACTTTGAAAAAAGGGCACTGAAGTGCAGCAGTTATTACTAACCAACTTACAATTACTGCTCACGGTGTATTTAACTTATATTGTATATTAATGTCAGAATAATATACAGTAAAAATGTAAACTGTTTTTTCTTATACAGATCATGTATCTTGGTGTTGCAACAAACAATCTGGCTTCAACAACCCTTTACTTCTTCCAGCACTCAGCTGAGAGATTTGGTCTTCCACTCAGGTGAATATTGACTTTGATTAAATTTGCTTTTACAGTAGGTTATCAAAGCATGTCCTGCATTAACTGGTTCATGTGTGTAGGGCTGAAATGATTCTTCTATTCAAAAATTCTCAAATGCATTTTGCCCATGTCCAGTAATCTAAAAGCTAAATACCGGAAGTGGCGCATTCCACATATTAAACTCATTTAAAAATCATAATAAAGCATAATGCTATTTAGAATTTACAAAAGCTACCATTCAATGAAATAAATATATGCGATGCAGGTTTACTATATGCGCTTTAATTATTTACATGCGTGTAGGTTACATAAGTGCGTCTCAGAGCAGCTCCCTTCACAGTATATGCGTCTACACAAACTGTTATCATTTACTTGTGTGGAGCATCTTAAACTCCATCACTGTATGTTGTTGTGAGTTTGGGTTTTTTATAACGTTCGTCTGGGAATGCAATGTGCGCTATTTCATCAGATTTGTAAATCATTTAGGTAAATCATCAAGATAAATCATTTATAAATACATCAATATATTTCTCAATTATGTTAACCCTGGTGAAAAAAACTGCTAAAATCAGCCTAGGATGGTTGGCTGGTTTTAGCTGGTCAGGCTGGGAAACCACCAGCTAAAACCAGCTAAGACCAGCCAACCAGCCTAGGTTGGTTTTAGCTGTTTTTTTTTCAGCAGAGAACTGTTCATCGGATTTAAAAATAAAAGTTTAAACCCTTTCTCTGAGTTTACACATTTTGATGTCCATATATTTAAGAAATTACAGAGGCTGTTGCTTTTCTTTTATAAGGAAATGCCCAATGGTTAGATAAACAATGGTCAGGTCGTTGGCGCCCTCTGCACACATTAGATATAATGTTTAATGTACAGTAGCTCTATTGTTTATAATACATTATATATTTTAACAGTTTTGTTCAATAAAACCAAATGATTACTTGCATGTCTTTCACCAACAGTATAGTCCTTGTGCTCACTCCTAGCAATATTGCAACAAAGGATACTGGTAGAGACATGGCTCAATACGTTCCTCTGATACACCAATTCTGGGCCACCCAAGGTTGCCAGATTCAAAGTTCAGAGTGTTGTGCTTACACTGCTGATTGTGGTTGATCTCACTAATCACTTGTACAACCTCTCGGAGTCCGTCCAAAACAGCATGTGGAAAAGAGTCCTCCTGGCTTGAGAGTGCACTTAAAAAAACTAGCTTTTAGGAACAGTCAAACTGCAAAAAATCTATATCAACTGGAGGTCGATTAAAGAAATGGGAAAGCTGTGCATGAAGCCTATCCAATATAGCATTCATCAACAGTTCAGTAAGAGACTGCATATCAACAATTAGCAACATAGCCTTTATACACTTATATGCACTTGATATACACAACATACACTTTATTTGATACCAAACCTTTAACTCCCAGACATTTTGTAAGTGCATAGTTTAGCTTAATGGTTTAAGCAGATTATGTGATATTCAGTGTTTCAATGAAAATGCCAAACCAATCTATTACATTTTTTCTTATGTAATACCAGCTCAAAATTCAGTATGACCAGATTGGAGTATAAATTTCATATTTGTACTAGTGTAAACAAATGTGTTTGTGAAAGAGTTATTTTTAAAATGTGATATCTAATGTGATACCTAATTATTTTGTTTAGGGTCAGGGGAGACCAAGGGGTTGAAAATGTAGAAGTGGCCCGTATGATGTTCTCTGTTCGAGGTACAGGAAGAAGCAGCTTCATTGCAGGCAAGAGTGTTCACAACCAAAGGTGGTACTGCTTTTTGTTATACTTATTTCTAATGTTAATTCAAACGACACTGTTCAATATTGTAACACAGAATTAATATATTAACAGAATTGAGCGGCTTTGGAGAGATGTCTGGGTTGCAGTCACAAACATCTACTACAGTGTGCTTCATCAGCTAGAGGAAGAAGAGAAGCTGGATATTTCTAACCGCTTGCATCTTTTCTGTTGCCACTATGTGTTTGTTCCACGCATTCAAAGTCATCTGGACACTTTTCGTGATGGATGGGACAATCATCCTTTAAGGACAGAAGGAAATCTGACTCCAAATCAGCTGTGGGAGATGGGAGGACATCTTCTGCATGTTCCAGAAAATGAGGTGTTGTACCATGTTATTTGAATGTATGTTTGTAACAATTAATTCAATCAAAAACACACAACAGGACTAGCTTCCTATTTATAAGCTGTCAAGTAATTAATTTTTTAATGGTTTCCAACATTCTTAAAAATATCTTGTGTTCATCCAAAGCAAACCCCTTTCAGCTTTGAAACGACTTGAGTGGGAATAAATGTAAATAAACAATTTTCATTTAGGGAAAACTATCCCTAAATTATTTTTTTATTTTAACCAAAATGCTACTCTAAGTATAAATCCAAAAGTGCCAGTAGGTGTTGGTAAATGATTAAGTCCTTTAATGATTCATTAGATTTGTTGAAATTAAATTATGGAATCCCCGACAGCTCCTCTGCAACTGGAGCGGTTAGCCAAGCTTAGGCACGGTTCTTCTGGGGTACTAGAATGCTATATACCCTCAAACGAAAGCAAAGAAAATGAAGATCTGGCAAAGTATCCAACGTGTTTTTGCAGCGTTGAGCAGTGTTGATTTCGAACAATTAGAAACAGTTTGTCAGAATTCAATCACCACTGAAAGAGCCGGATTAGTTTTTATTAAGTGCCGTTTTGCGCGCTCGTGAATCATCTCTGTGTAGACGCGATGTAAATAAAAGATTCATTGTTTAGTTTAGAAAGCTTTATTGATTATAGCGGAACTTTGTAAGATCTCTATGAACTAAGATTAGTGACGCTTTTAGTGATAATAAAGGCAGCGCTTTGCTCTTTCCAGGCTATAATCCATTCAGAATTTGTATGAAACTTTCGTTTTTCGGACACATACACACTGCTATGTTTTTGGAATTACATCTGCATATTTATGATGGGTTCATTCTGGAAAGAGCAGTGACTGACAGTGATATCAAAGCAATTGACGGGACAAAAATATTTTCCCCTTTAGTTCAACTTTGTAAGCAATGGCAAAGTGATTATATTTAGTTTCGTTTTTTATTTAGTTCATTTAGAAAAACGTTTGGAGCATTTCTGTTTGATAAGTTTTTATTTTTTTATGTTTTAACGAACAACGCCCAGCGGAAGAGTGATCATTGTCCGTTTGATCAGTTTGCATTCTCAAATCATCAAGACTTGCCTAAAATAAAATCTATAGATATAAAACAGTTCAAGTATAAAACAGTGTTAGTTTAAACGTTAAAGATAAATGTGCGCTATTAGGCGCATAGTTTGTGCAGAAAGTAAGCGAAAGCCGCTTTGCAGGACATCAGGCGCCAGCGCGGTGACTTGCATTTTTTTTTCAGTGGAAGCAATTTAAAATTATCCGTCATTTTTGCTCACAAAGGAAAGAGTAATACATAAAAAAAAAATGTTTAAGTGTTTTTATAAAATAAAGAAAACAAAAATGATGCGCTTTCTGTCGTCTCGATCTTGAACAGGAGTGCTTAGCAAAAATAAAGCGAAATGCACGCCTCTCAGACATGATAAACATATCTATAGAAAGCTTTAAATTATTACTTGACGAAATAAAACAATTTGAAAACAAAAACTCGTTCATTATGTAATCAGTAAAGATGAATTTCTCTCTCAAGGCGCGTCTAAAAATAAGATTGCAAGTCAGAATTTTTGCGACATTGACTCAGAATACACGAGTTTATTAATAAATAATTCAGATATGTCCTAATACTCTTTCCCCGACAAATTTATTATTTATCTTTGCCGGTGCTTGTGGTGAGTTTCAGCCTATTGCGCGATTGAATGCGGATCTCTTGCGCTGAAGGATTTTTTTTCTTCTTCATAATTAGAAGAAGAATGAAGAAGACTTCATGTCTAAAATATAAAAATAAGAACTAAACTATGACATGAAAATTGGCCCAAAGCCCAGCCCTAGGGGTGTAAAAAAATGCAGCGCTTTAATTGACTGCTTTGATGTGCTGCAATACGGTAGGGCATTGTTTTAATGCTTACATCTTACTTTTTTTTTTTGTCTCCATATAGGACGTAAACATTCCCTTGATCGACTGGGAGAGTAGTGGACTTCCACCAGAACCTGACTCAGGGATCCAGGTTCCTGATATAGAGTGTCCGCTATCTACTCAGGCATACGGGGAACTTAGGGTTGCAATAGACCCAATGGGGCCATCAGACAGTTTTGGCCTTGATATTTACCTTTCAGTTGTTCAGTTTATTCAACAACAATTCAATTTGTATATGTAAAGATTTAAACGCCAAGACAAAATCTAGTATTTTTTCAAATGTTTAAATAAATTGTAAATTGAAACAAAAGGTCTTTGAAATGTTTTTATTGTTTTTTTTTTTTAATTTAATATTATTTTGACATCAACATAGAATCACACAAGTTTACTTTAAGCCAGTGACAATAATTGATTTCTTTTGGAACCGTCTAATATCAGGCGAGGTTCTCTCTCTTTGAACTGAACCATTTTTTTAATAACATTGTAGATGTTACTTATGCCAGTAATTATTTGATGTGAATCACTTTGATAACATCATAACACTCGGAAAGCAGCTGGATCAGGAAAACATTTTACCACATAAGTTATTCAACATTACTTAAATGTGTCTAAACTGTCCATTATCAGCTGGTGATGTGGTCTCTGTAGAACAATATTTGAACTTAATATGCTACATTATGAACGTTTGGCTAAGAAACAAATTTATGCAAATTAGTATGTGATTCAGATCACACCTTTACACCAACCCAAATCCTGTGTCACATGTTGCAATGCAGGCCTCCAGATCCATAGAAAACTCTTTAAATGTAGTGTAGTGACCAGGCAAGCGCAGGATTTGAAAACATGTTGATGATCTTGGATGATTAGCACGGACCACTTCAACCTTCATGCCACATGAGGGAAGCTCCCATCCAACCCAAAACTTCACAAGCTGCTGAAGTGTAGAAGCACTTGCTTTGAATAAAAAAAAAAAATACAATCAGTAAAATCATTAGTTATATTTTTTAAGTCTTGATTTAACTTGAACACAGGGCCTCATTTATAAAGCATGCATACACAGATATGACCTTAGAGTGTGTGTACAATAAAATTTATCGCAACATTAATATTAATAAAAATAGTCTTTGATGTGGTTGTTCATGTCAAGGTCCCAACAGGACGTACTCACTTTTCCTTGTGGCAGAGATTCAGAATGTTGCAGGTTTTTGCAAGTAAGCTATTCTTGCAGCTTATCATTCTAAATTAAAGGATTTGATGTGGACAAGTGCTTTATTTATGTTAATGACATTACTTATGTCAGAGATATGAAACTATGCAATTTTTAAATTTCACTTCTAAAAAAAAAGAGTTACACATGTATAAGATCAAATATAGGACAAATTATACACAACATTTTATAAATGAAGCCCAGAATAACTCTCATACCATTTTCAATGAAACGACGGAGGTACTCTGCAATGCAACATTTAACGTGAAGCGAGTATGTATCCTCATCGTCATCATCCTCCTCCTCAGCAGGCCATGTGATATTATTCAGGATAGTCTTTATTTAAACAAGATAAATTTAGACCAAAATATTTTTATGTAATCCAGTCCAATATTACATTAAGTTCATTTATTAATACCTGAGGACAGCATGCAGCTTCTGACTGCCTGGGGAACATCAAAGGGACAACATCTGGACGTTCTTGAAGCAGTGACCAAACTTTTGTGTCTTTTAGACCACGTCTAAACTGTTTGATCTGACGAATGGTTCTTCCGAGGACCTGTACAACAAAACACAGACCAAAGATTAATTAAACTGCTTTTTAAACTATTGTTGAATAGAGGACATAAAATAATCAGATATCTGACACTAGACATCTCACAGTTCCAAGACTATAAAAGATGCAATATGATAACCTAAATTAAACAGTTTATGGATAGATAAAATTAATAATTTAAAATGCATTTTAAGATTGTGGAGCAATACAGATGCAGCTAATAAGAAATAAAATCTGTAAATTACAGCATGATACAGGAGTCGGTTGAACAGCCAATGTCTGTTGTCATTTGTGACACCAGGGAGGTCCCAAGACAGAGCCAAGTCTAGGATGGCTTTCTTGTCCTGCTCTGTAAGTTCGGCATCTCCCTCAAGCTGTAGGAAACATTTTCAATTGACTTTTTAAATAAAATTTGAACAAAATTTTACAAGTGATTGATAAGTGATTTATAACATTTGCATACCAGCTGTATAGTTTCGCGATGATCTAGGTCTGGGCAGTCTTGTAGCTGAATAGTGGCTGTTTCAGTTGGTCTTTCTAGTAAAACATGTATCACAGCAGGACTGATTCCGGGCAAACAAGGACCACCATGAATGAAGGAGTGGCCAACCATCCTACCGGCCATTAAGAAAAGGTCACTTTCCACTAGAGTTTGGGATGTGGAGGGCACAAGATGATCTGGCTCACCCTCAAATAATAAGGTTGATCCTGTGTTACCTAAAGAAGAGGTTTGTGAAAGGTAACTTTTGGCCACAAAATTACTACAGCTACATTTTCAGTTTTAAATGTTTCTCTTGAGATGAGATGCTATTTACACTAAGTGTAAATAGCTATAGATTATATTTACACTATGTTAAAATAGCAGGATTTTCTGCTTTTTATACTAATTATTCCAAATAGTGGCAATTATCTGCACCTCAATATTGTAGTACATTACAAAACAGTATGCAATAATAATGTATTGAGTGTAAATTACAATTTACTATCCGTATACCTACCCTAACTCTATCAATACTTCATTTTCAACTTTTTGATTATTTCCTTAATTTTAACTGAAAATAAATGCCTTTCCAATGTGATATGAGATTTGAAACGGGACAAAAAAAAGTTTAGCAAAAGTCGGATTCAAAGGGACAAAATAAAGATTTGCAAAAGTCGAATTCAAACCTGGGTCGATCGCATCCAAAACAAACTATGTCATGCGTTTTACCATCTACACTACTGAAGCTGTTGTTTGACAATTGTCTTTAGTAGTGTTTACTGGTTTAATCACACGTTGATAGGCGGAGTTAGTGTAAATAGCCTCTGCCAACAAGGTGGGCTATTTGCAATGTTTTTTTTTGTGTGCATGTAAATTACCTCACAGGGTCATTGGAATCAAACATTCAACACATCTTACCAATAGGGATCATGAAGCCTTTTGTCAGTTTCAAAACAGCAGTACTGAGAACATGACGGGTCACCCCTTCACCAGTGGCGGCATCACCTGTTAAACATGACACTAAAGATTAGCTTACATTTTAAATTTTAGGTGAACTAACCCTTTACAAGGTTGTAAGTGCCAGATTTTTGATTACTATTTTTGGTAATACATTATCAGTGTACTTTCATAAATCCAGATATTGAGAAAACGGTACCTTTGAGGATACAGGAAAATGGTCTTGCCCAGTTGACATTTGGTCGTTTGTAAAAAGAGATTATCTCTCTGTCCTGCTCCTCTATGTCTTCCCTGAGGTCCATCATGAAGCGCAAGGGCTGTCCCTGCATTTCAGCACTCAGTAGGTGTTTTTTGTATACATCTGCGGCCAAATTTGGATCACTTATCTTCTTCCAGTCTGAAGTTGTAAGCAAAACATTCTGTTTACTGTTTTGAAAAAATTTTTTTTACCCATTTAAAACTGTCACCATTATTCTTATAGCATCCACTCCACCTTCTCTTTCAAGAGATGGTTCGGCTACAGCATCCTCATCACGTCTCCGGTTGGATGGTCCGGCTACAGCATCCACATCACCTCTCCGGTTGGATGGTCCGGCTACAACATCCTCATCACGCCTCCGGTTGGATGGTCCGGCTACAGCATCCTCATCACCTTCGCTCCTGTTGGATGAATGGGTTACCTCTGGCTGTTCAGATGTAGCATCCTCTCCATCTTCTCTGCTGCAGAATGGTCCAGCCACAGCATCCGCAGTCCACTTTGAAAAGTTCTCCATTTCTCTAGAGCAACTTGAAAACAAACCAAATGTAAAGTGGTTGTAATAATTTTCACTATGCTGTACAAATATCAATAAATGTAATGTGTAAACTGCTGTCTAACATACTTATCTACACAGATACTAGCGTGGAACTCGATCATGTCTTCTGGAAAACAACTTCCACAAACTGGACATAGTTCCTATAATGTACAGATCAAATGTGTTTCAGATGTGTTCCAAGTCATAACATAAATAATTATACTTAAATATTTTGTTTTTACAAACCATGCTGGTTTTGATCTTTTTTTCCTCTCTGACATAAATTATGTCTTCATCCGGACTTTCTTCCTGTTTCAGAAAAAAACAAAAAAACAAAAAACAGTATTATTTATGGAAAATGGGCATAACTATAAAACAAAAGTATAGTAAAACAATGATATATCTGCAATCCTATACTAAACTTACTGATACATTCTCTGACTCTGCTTCACAGCTGTCCACATGTAGAGCCAAAACTTGCAGGGGCATGGTGACTCCACACTTTTTGCATACAGATTTGGGCATCTTCTCAAATTCTGCTGCATGTGGCGATAAAGGTGTACTATCTATTGTGTCTTGGAGTGGAACAATGTATAATGTGATCTTTCCATTGCTTGATGCCGCTTTTAAACACTTAGTTGTATAGCCCTCAGACTCAGGTGGCACCACAGTCAGTTTTCTTTGCCCGCATCCACCTTGTTTTTAAACAATACAATACACTGTATTATTAAGCACAAGACATCGACCTGAATAGCAATATTTTGAAGTAAAAAGTAAAAAGGGTGACAGCATGCTGTATGTGATGAAATATTCATGCATTATAACATTTGCTGAAAAACAAATGGACATACTATTGTACTTACTAATGATAGAGTAATGAATCTTAGTATCTGTATTTTCCTATAATATCAAACAACAATCTCCATACCTGCAGCTTTATAGCAAAGCCAACCGCCAGCTAGTTGCTTTATTTTATGGTACTCCTCCTCAAGGATACTGACAATCTAAAAAAAGAGTTAAGAGAAAGTATAAAGAACAGCTACAAAAACACCTGAAAACTGAGCACATATGCAGAACACAGTACACTACCTCTTTATGAGTAGCATTTTCTGGCAATGATACAACCCTTCGTCCAAGACCCGCCTGAAGCAGCCTAAGCTCCTCTGCCCCCTTAGGAGTTCTGTCAGTATGCTCTGGGAGCAAAAAGAATTGTATAGAGACCGTCCGTATTGATTTTGCTTCTTGAAAACGGCGTTTACCCTGTTTTTTTAAAAACAGTCCAGGAAAGGATCTGACAAAAAATAAATAAATAAATAAATTAATTAAATCAGCCCATAAAATACCACCTGTAATTTACACTGAGATATAGCAAAACCATGAAACCAAAATATCTTTGTACAAAACATTGCAATTTTCTAGTATTCAAGAAAAATGTATTATTATTTACATGTTATGTACACTGTCTTGATATACACTACTGTTCAAAAGTTTGGGGTAAGTAAGACTTGTAATAGTCTTTAAAGAAGTCTCTTCTGCTCATCAAGGCTGCATTTATTTGATTAAAAATACAGGTAATATTAAAAGTAATATTGCAAAATGTTTTTACAATATAAAATAATGTTTTTTATTTGAACATACTTTAAAATAGAATTTATTCCTGTGATGAAAAGCTGAATTTTTATCAGATGTTACTCCAGTCTTAAGTGTCACATGATCCTTCAGAAATCATTCTAATATGCTGATTTATTATCAAAATTATCAATGTTACTTGTGCTACCAAATATTTTTTTGGAACACGTGTTACTTTTTTTTTCTTGTTTCTTTGATTAATTAAAAGTTAAAAATAAAAGCCTTTCTTCAAAATGTAAATATTTTCTAACAATATAAGTTTTTGTTATCACTTTTTATCAATTTAACACATCCTTGGTGAATAAAAGTATTAAATTCTTAAAATAAATAAATAAATAAATTACTGACCCCAAACTTTTGAATGGTAGTGTATTTTTTTTAATGTTTTTCTGTTTTGTTTTACATTAATTTTTAATTACACAAATTTACATTAATTTAAATTTTTATAACTAACCTTTGCATTTCATTGTTGACAGTGGGTGCTGGGGGAGGCCTATTTGTCCCTGTATTAATACCAGGAGATCCACTTGGCTTTCCAGAGGCTGAGGTCATCCCTGTATGTATGAGACCAGCAGGTCCACTAGAAGCTGTTCTAATGGACCCTGGCCGGGTAGGGGTAGGAGTAGGGGTGAGGTTGTGGCGTGCATCCTCCACACAGTCCAACAAATGTTTTAAAGCACTTTCTAATCGCTCTTGACGGGCCTGCTCCTGAAATATAATCAGAGCAGTGTTTGCACCACTACAGTATGCCACCTGCCCACAGATTACCTCAAGCATTATAACAGTAGGATCTAAACCAGTAATGACTGTTTAATTCATACTGGAAGCCAGAGGGCGACCTTGCTCAGAAACTCTATATAATTATGTATAGCAGAAGTAGTAGTACCAGTATATTCTTATAATCTTTGCTAATATGGACAAAGGTATCCAGTCATCGCTGTAGTGTAGCTGAAGAAAACGCTGATAGAGAAATTTTAATTGAGGAAACTTGATGACAATAAACATATGACTGCGACAATATATGGTTTGTCTGTGTTCTTCAAGCAATCTTGGGTATTTTTATAAGAATATAGTATATTTATAATGCGATGCTAATCGACATAGCTTCTATCAATGTATAATACTATAAAATAGTATGATTTCTGCCGCATTCTGTGATATGAAACCATGTCTGATTAAAAAAGATTATTTCATACACTCGACTTAGGTTATGAAGTTAATTTCGCAAAGGGTATATTCATAATGCAATGCAAATGGACATAGTTTTGATCACTGTGTATAATACTATAAAACAGTATGATTTCTGCCTCATTCTGTGATAAGAAACCACGTCTGATCACAAAAGGTTATTTCAAACACCCGACTTAGGTTATTAAGTTAATTTTGCAAACCATAAGATATCGCCCATCCCTATATATATTTATATACTAAAATATATTATGCTATATATATATATATATATATAGCCTATGTATGTGTGTGTGTGCATGAAGAGTACCATTGCGGCAGCGAGGATGTTGCTGAGCCAAATGAACCTACAGATAGATGTGTTCTGGCGCCCAGCACGTTAAATGAACCAATCAGATAAGGGTACGTCGACAGTCTGGAAACCTCATTTGATTGGCTAGGAGATGAAGGTAATCCCGCCTTCTCCCTCACGCTTGCAAAACTCAAGTGAGTGAGAAAATCGTGCCAAAAGTGTAAGCGCAAGTATAAGAAAAACGGAACTGTACAAGATTGGGTTATTTCGAAAGCTTATATCCTACGTACACAACAAGTCCTTTTTACATTTGCAACAGTTTATTTTTACGCACACAGATAAATTTTACGCTGTTAATCCGTTTTGCAGTTCTTGACACTGGTCGTTTCACTTGCAAAACTATTTTTACAGGCTTACAATACATTTGGCCATATTTTGGCGAAAAAATAGTGCCAAAAGTCTAAGCGTGGAAAAATGGAAACCGGAAGAATACAGATATTATTTATTTTGCGTTAGCATGAAGCTGCAGTTTCACAGTACATGAATTACACTTGCAAAAAAAGTAAAAGGCTGCAAATCCTTTTTCCTTACAATTGAATCACGATTTGCATCTTTACAAATCTTTTCTTGCGCATGCAAATTTAATGTACGCTTGCAATCTTATGTGCACTTGCACAATGCTTACTCTTCACATGCAAATCTTTATGGCATTAATTTATCTCCATAGATTTTACTTTTTAAGATAAAAAAATACCACTGGGTGGATTTTTATCAGTGTAGGGTGGTTGTGTACATAAACTGCCAACACACATTAATGTTCAATCAACATGTAAAAGTTAGTTTTGCATCCGATGACCCCTTTAAGACTACATAACCAGCGCTCAAATATATTAATCTACACTAAAATCCTGATTCATAATAACAACATTGTCTAATGAAATGAAATACACATACGATTAAGCTATTACGATTGGCTATACTAAAATGTAAAATAGAGTTAGAAACAACAGAATATATATATTTTTTTTAACCTGAAAGTGCTGCTTCTCTGCCGCTCACTTAATGGAGATTTTCAGAAAGTAAATAAGGTTTGTCCAAGAAGTCACTAGATTTGTTGCTAGGTGCTTATTAAAAAAAAAAAAAAAAAAAAAAAAAGTCACTAAGAGGGTCTGAGAAGTCGCTAAATCTAGCGACAAAGTTGCTAAATTGGCAACACTGGGTGTAACGTGCATCACCACCTCAGGTGTGCATTATTTTTTAAAAATTCAGTGGCCTGTCGTCAATTATTCCTTACTTATATTGTTGTCTTTTCTGAGGTATATAGGTGACTATTCATAAGCTGCTTTATTCACGGTACAGTAAATGATTGGAAATAATATTTAACATCTTTGATTCATTATTTGTAGCGTGCCAGCCACCCAGTGATCACAATAATTTTGTGCCTTGTTGTATTTTATCATGGAATACAAATTATAAATGTGTTTTTCCTCTTTATTACAATCAGAAGGAATAAAAAAAACAAAAACAACAACAGACGACTAATTCACATGTCGCTTAAACTGAGGCGAATACAGCAATCTGTCACGTCACATTAAAGAGCTTTATTCTAACAGACATATTGTTTGTATTTCGCAGAGACGTTGGAAAATCTTCTGGTGCTCCCAATCCAGGCCATTTGCATGCGTAATAGGCTTATACAGTGCCTTGCAAAAGTATTCATACCCCTTCATTTTTTCACATTTTGTTTTGTTGCAGCATTATGTTAAACTGCTTTAAATTAGTTTTTCCCCACATCAGTTTACACTCCATACACCATAATAATGACAAAGCAAAAACTAGATTTGCAAATTTTACAAATTTATTAAAAATAAAACACTGAAATAAGTACATTGCATAAGTATATAACTCATAGTACATACTTTAAGCACCTTTACAGCCTCAAGTCTTTTTGGGTCTGATGTGACAAGCTTTGCACATCTGCATTTGGCAAATATCTGCCATTCTTTGTCTCACCTCTTCACCTCTCAAGCTCTGTCAGGTTGGATGGGGGCTAGCAGACATTTTCTAGAGTCCTAGTTGATCCAATCGTCTTCCATTATGGATAATGCTTCTGTGAACCTTCAATGCAGCAGATTTTTTTTTTTTTTTTTTTTTCTGAACTCTTCCCTAAATCATTGCCTTAACGCAAGTCTGTCACTGAGCTCTACAGGCAGTTATCTTGACCTCAGGACTTGGTTTTTGCTCTGATATGCATTTTCAGCTGTTAGACCTTTTCTGAGAGGTGTGTGTCTTTCTAAATCACACTCATTCAAATGAATTTGCCACAGTTTAACTCCACTCAAATTGTAGTAACATCTAGAAGCAATATGAATGCTCCTGAGCTAAATTTCAAGTGTCCCAGAAAAGGGTATGAATACTTATGCAACGGGATCTTTTCATTTTTTTTTATGTCTAATAAATTTGTTGTTACAAAACTGTTTTGTGCTTTGTCATTATGGTGTATGAGATTTGTAATTTAAAGCAGTTTAACATAATGCTGCAACATAACAAAATGTGAAAAAAAGATGGGGTATGAATACTTTTGCAAGGCACTGTATACTCTCAAAATATTATAACTTTAATTTCGTAATTGCTCTGAATTAATTCTCGTAATTTTGACTTTATTCTCAAAACATTTTGAATTTATTCTTGTAATTTTGACTTTATTTTAGAAACATTTTAACTTTATTGTCGAAATATTACGACTTTATTTTTGTAGTTTCGACTTTATTCTTGTAATATTATGACTTGATTCCTGTAATCGTTGATTTTTTAAAATGGCATTAAAACACCGTCATAATGAGGCATACAATCAATCAGCTTAAAAAAGAAATAAAAAACCTGTGCTAATGGGGAAAAACAAGAATCCAATATTTAACAATATAGCATAACGTACAACAATAATAGCCATTTTTTGTAGGCTGGTAATTTCTGAATGGAAAAATAACAAGTTTAACAATGTAAGGAAAAAAATATCCATTAGTTATTTTTTTTGTGAGCAAAGTCAGTAAGTTTTAGTCCAATGCGCTAAAATTAAATAGCATTTTGGGGAAAAGCAAAATCCTCTCCCAGTCATAATGACCAGAACACAACATGAGGGTTAATAATGGAAACTTGTGGATTTCTGGAATACATTATTATGATTAAAGTCATTTGAACCATTGTATTTCATTGTATTTATTTAGTATAATGACCTCAAAAATAGAGGCAACATACCATCACTGCTTTCATGTCTCTTCATTTACTTTGCTAATGGTATGGTAATGGTTACCATAGATAGAAATTGTATGGTAATCTATAAATCAAGCAAAAGAAGATGCACCATAAACATCATTATTTGAGTAATGTAGTTTGTAATTTGGAGTAATGTTCTGATATTAATGTTAAGAGTCTGTATAAACCCTTATTTACTGAGGGTATGTGACTATACAGACCATCTGCTTCTTACATATTAATTTAAAGGAACGAACGTCATGTTATATAAACATTCTGGATTGTTCAATCCATCAGCCAGCCCAACAGAAGTCTTACATGCAACATTAACCATTAAATAAGTCATTGCGGCATTGCTCTGATAGATGAAAGTAATAACCTCCAAAGCCCTGGTATGATTTAGGAATAAAAGCATGTTGTTGCCATCCTTGTGCCGTTTTGATGTGTGTTGGCAGGTAGAGATGATGAATGAGAAACTCAAAGCCGTGTAGCAGAGATTACAGGCCGTTTAATGCGAAAGTGTCCCCCCGCAGGGCCGAGACCACCCTTGACAAACCACAGTCTCCATTTAAATTTCAGCACATTAATGAGATTTATGCCCGTGCTTATATTGTAATTACAAAACTCACTGCCAAGAGGCATTACACTGTCTAACCTAAGATGTCAACCTGTATTTTATGTTGTTATTCAAGTTATAGGCTCATCATCTGTTACTGAGGCAAAAATAAAATGAAACAAAAACCTTCCTGAAATAAATAAATGTATACATAATATTCAGATTATTTAACAATGAAGCGGACTATTTCTACAGTGCCTTGCACTGTGCATTTTTTTTTTTTCACATTTTGTTTTGTTGCAGCATTATGTTAAACTGCTTTAAATAGTTTTTTCCCCACATCAATTTCAATCAGATTTGCTAATTTTACAAATTTATTAAAAATAAAACACTGAAATAAGTAGATTGCATAAGTATTCATACCCTTAGCTCATAGTTCATAGTTGAAGCACCTTTACAGCCCAAGTCTTTTTGGGTATGATGTGACAAGCTTTGCACATCTGCATTTGACAATACTGCCATTTCTTTGCCTCACATTTCACCTCTCAAGCTCTGTCAGCTTTGGATGGGGGCTAGCAGACATTTTCTAGAGTCCTAGTTGTTCCAGTCGTCTACTATATGGATAATGTAGGCTACATGCTTCTGTGAACCTTCAATGCAGAGATTTTTTTTCTGAACTCTTCTCTAGATCACTGCCTTAACACAAGTCTGTCACTGAGCTCTACAGGCAGTTAT
>NC_133377.1:16111489-16210709 GCF_049309525.1 Garra rufa
TTCTTGATTTAAGAATTTTTTGATATTTTGACTGGAAACAAGACAAAAAATCTAAGAAAACCATTTTTTGCAGTGTACAAGTTTGTGGTTTCTAATGTGTTTCTTACTCTCATAATTGTCTACCTACAGTAGGTTTAGGGGTTTAGAAATCCTTGACCCTAAGAATGAAGAATCGTAATAGTGATACTTGCCCTAGTGAACGCCACTAACCAGCTCCAAACAGTAGTCTAGTCTCACATCTCGGACCAGAACCTTCATTCTGTCGAAAATCGTAAACTCTTGGCACATAAATCAAGTCACTGATGTCATCAGATATGCTTTTAAAGATATCAGGATCATTCCGTATCAACTTCAAAGTGCAGGCGTATATGTCGGCAATATAACGCACATACCTCTCAACATTACTTCAAACACATGGGTCGTGATAAATTTATGTGGCCATAAAAGTGGATTTTGGGCTTCTCGCAAACTGTTTGACATCTGTGCTCAATTTCTAGCATAGCGTATATATATGGGCAGCAGGCCTTTGTTCTCTGGAGGGGTGTCAGGCGGGGGTCCATGCTGCGGTTAACGGTCCAGCAGAGGAAAAGGGGCCTGATCTGGAGGTGTAGCCCACAGCAGCTTTCCCTTTAAACTCTCAATACAGTTTAGCAGGATCTGCTTCTGTTCTGGATGCAAGTGAAGTTTTTTTCTATACCTAATATATACGCTTTATAGATTATATTCTGTATTTATAACATCTTAAAGAAACATCATAAATCTGCATCATAATGATGATTGTGCTGTAGACAGGATGCAGTTGTGACTTAAAGAAACATCATTGGATTTATGAGGTCTTACTGGCTGTGCTCACAAAAAAAAAAAATAATAATAATAATTGAAGACTAGTTTCTTCACTCTGTATGCTTTGGACATGTAAAACATCCATGTTTCACATCATTATTGGGTGCTTTAATAATATAATTGCGTATACGTCAGAGATGGGCAACTTCGGTCCTTGAGAGTTTAGCTCCAACTCTCATTAAACACACCTGAACAAGCTGATCAATGTCTTCCAGATCACTAGAAAGCTACAGTGAGAAGTGTTTGATTATAGTTGGAGCTAAACTTCACAGGGCAGTGGCCCTACAGGACTGAAGTTAACCATCACAGCATTGTCATTGCATGATCACATTAACTAGTGAATTGAACCAGTTCAGTGAAACTAACTGTCCAAAAGAATCAGTTTATGGAAAAGAATGAAAAAGTTTCCCCGTTTACCTGAGGTTCTGGATTTCAGGTAATGATATTTAGATTCTTACACAGACTGATCGTTTTGCTTCATAAGACCTCATTATACATTTTGCATTCCCTGCCCTGCTGGAAAAAAAAAAACAGCTAAAACCAGCCTAGGCTGGTTGGCTGGTCTTAGCTGGTTTTAGCTGGAAGTAGCTGGTTTTAGCTGGAAGTAGCTGGTTTTAGCTGGTCTCCTAGCCTGGCTAGGCTGGTCAGGCTGGTTTTAGCTGGTGGTTTCCCAGCCTGACCAGCTAAGACCAGCTAAAACCAGGCTGGTTGACCAGCTAAAACCAACCAACCAGCCTAGGCTGGTTTTAGCTGTTTTTTTTTCAGCAGTGTGATATGCTTTTTTAAAGGAACACTCAACATTTTTTGGAAATAAGCTAATTCTCCAACTCTCCCCGAGTTAATAAGTTGATTTTTACCGTTTTGAAATCCATTCAGCCGTTCTCCTGTTCTGGTGATATCACTTTTAGCATAGCTTAGCATAGATCATTGAATCCTATGAGAGCAATAGCATCGCGTTCAAAAATGACCAACAAGTTTCGGTATTGTCCTATTTAAAACTTGACTCTTATGCAGTTATATTGTGCAGTAAGACGGCGGAAAATGTAAAGATGTGATTTTCTAGGCCGATAAGAATACACTCCCATTTTGGCGTAATAGTCAAGGAAGTTTGCTGCCGTAACATGGCCGAAGCAGGCGCATCTCCAGAACAGGAGAACGGCTAAATGGATTTCAAAACAATAAAAATCAACTTATTAACTCAGGGGGAGTTGGAGAATTAGCCTATTTGCAAAAAAAAGTGCTCCTTTTTTTTAATTCTTAACTCTTAAATGCATGAATGTTTTAGTGACCCGGACCAATATATCTGGCACAGATGGATCTCTAACTTCTGCAATAGCAAAAAAAAAAAAAAAAAATGCTCTTGATATTTTAAGAGGTATTACAAAAGAATAAAATAAAGCATAATTCGTTACATTTTAAAACTTAGAAGTGTTCAATTTGAGCAGATAATTTTACGATCGTCGTCATCCTCAGAGTGCACTTCCACAGTACATTCAGCATCTGGCTCATATTCGTGATCTCACCCATATTGTCAAAACCATCACTTTAAATGACTCCAAAGTCAATATTTTGATCGCTGGAAGCTTATTCAGCACATCCACTATCAAATAACAGTGACATTTAAATTTTATAGCATACAGCAATTGCTTTGCAGTAAAGCCATTCAAACTAGCTCAATTTTGCTGATGATATTCTTTTGTTTTATGCCTGTGATAATTATGAATGAAACATCATGTTATTACTGTCCATCAAACAGTGCCACCTCGAGCAATAAAGATAAATTGCACATATTGAATCATCAGACATTTACATATTTTTGTGCACGAAAAATACACATACGCTATTACACACCTCGGGTCTCTAGCATCCCTATACACTTTTTACAAAAAATAATCAGAAAACAGATATTCTTTTAGATTTAGTTTTTTTTTCCCTTGTTATATTATTTGCAATGAATAGATTGAGGAATACTAAGAAAGTTGATGTCAAACTTGAAAAAATAAAGGAGTGAGAGGGTAGTGAATGACGCCCTGTGTCACTAAAGACCCGAGGTATGCATTTAAGGGTTAAAAGGGGTCATGACATGGATTTTTTTGTATTATTTTAATGTTGTTTGAGGTAACACCCCCTCGCTATTACATGTGAGTGTTTTGACAACATGATAAAAATAGAAAGGTAATTTACTTACAGTTTTGTGATGCAGCTGCAGTCAGACTAATACCGCTTCATCTTTCAACAAATTCTTTGTGGACTCTCCATGACACTGTGCCTTGATTACAAAACAACATGCTCCGAAGTCCAAACAATCCTCTGACATGATCCAGGATGCCATTAAAATAAACTAAGCTACGAATTACTGAACATTCTTTCACTTCATTTGTCCTACTGATGACAGACTTAAGCTCATGGACTGTGTCAGAAAGCGCATGCGGACCAGTATACTGTATCCAGTGTAGACAAGATAGCGGCAGTGATTGTAATTTATATTTGCTTCTGGCATAACGCAACACTCACATTCAGCGTGTTAGCCCTTAAGTTATTGAACGGCAGTGGGCGAGGCCTATGGTGAGAAAATGACTATTTGTCAATGCCTTGCTCTGGAGGCAGTGTTTATGTAAATGTTTGTTATAATTGCTTTGTTTATAATGAGGAGGACTTTTTAGGTTTAATGGTACAAAGACCTCGTATATGCCAAAAGATCAAGGCAAATTTGATTTCTCATGTCTTGACACCTTTAAATATGGGCAGCCACTGACTTGTATTCAATGGGGTCATCGGATGCTTTTCCACAAGTTGATATGATTCTTTAGGGACTTAATGAGAAGTCTATAACATACTTTGGTTAAATTTTCTCAATGGTAGTGTAAAAAACACTCTTTTTACCATGTCAAAATCAGCCCTTTTTAAAGCAAGCTATTTTGTTGCATGTTTCTTTAAATGCTAATAAGCTCTGCTCGCCCCGCCCCTCTCAATGGGATGACAAGCCGTAATGTTTACTTTAGCCGCATTTAGCAACGAAACTTGCTAACAAGCACATTATAAAGAAAGGCTATTTGCAAAGATGCATGAAAAAACCCTTGTGCTGTGGGTGAAGCTGCATCACGAATGATTCGCGCGAACATAGACGAATATGTAGATCGGGATCTGTGCTTACCTTTCAAAAATGAAAGTAACGTTAATCCTCTGCGTCTTCAGTGGCTCAGATGTCGGAAGCAAATGACGACTGCTTTGTTTATTATTACATCCAACAACAGAACACCTCAATCACTCAATCTGAGACATTTTTGTCTTCCAATATCACACAATGGCGATCGGAGTCGGACTGTTTCAGCTCGGTGAGGGCGGGGCTAAGGTAAGGCGCTCATGTCAATCAACTATCGTGGGATTGGCCTCTGTCTGTGTGTCATTACACTAACAAGAAGCTGAGAATGACCTAATTTTAAAATGGGTATATTACTTTTAAAGATTAAAAAAATACCACTGGGTGGTTCCCTTTCAGGTAACTCGAGCTGTGTCAGAAACGCTTTGGGAACGCCCTTTGCGCATCCACGCTCTGAATACAGAATGCAACTAGTCCGAAGGAATCGCGAGACATCACGGCCTTCATGACGTAACCGACCGGGGAGCATAAGAGCATGTGCGGTGAGAGCAACGCTAGCTTTTTGTCATCAGCAAGCGCTGTGTGTGTGTGTGTGTGTGTGTCACTCTCTTTTTTGTGCCAGTTTGCACAGCTTTATTTTGAGAGTGTCACTATGTCCTTTAAGCAGCGGCATTCTTTCTGTGTGCTCCCCTCTTGCAGGTGGGGATACACACAGTCTATTTGGTGCTGTTTAGCAAGCACGGGATTCAGTTCTCGAGGGAGCTGAATCCCCTTATTGCCCGCGGCTCAGCCCGCTTCTGCTGAGGCAGGGCGGCAGCTGTTGTCATGGGGATTGCACATAGATCTATGAAACGAATTTAGAGAATCCATCTTTCTCTACCTTTTTCTAGATCTAGCGCGTTCTCTCTCTCTGGGTTTGAAGCCCGCACTGCGGTTCTTCTCCCTTGAATGAGAGTTTGCGGCGAAGTGGGCGGGGTCAGCTTTCGAGGAAGCTGACGGCTCGCATTCTCGCTGTGCACGCTTCGCTCGGAAGCCCCGTTGTGCCGAGGCACAGCGGAGGTTTTTCGTCTGGAATTGCGTTTGAGCAGACTGCATATTATATCGCTGGTTTCTCCTGCTCTTGCTCTAAGAGTGCGATCTACGTGTAGTTTGTTCGGGAGCTGAATACTCACAGTCCGCTTTTGAGGGGGCGGGCTGTGTTCATTCATAAATTTGTCCATTCATAAAAACACATGTGTGGAGTTTTTTGAATGATTATCTCTGCTCCCATAGTCTTTAATTCTGAGGAATTAAATACTTTCTCACCCCATATATTTAATTATATTTTCGTCTCTATTTGAGCATTTGGCGGCTCGGCATCGAGGTGTCGTCCTCGCCAAACTGGGGTTGCGACTTGGAAAGTGTGCTTTCTCCATTACAGAGAACCACTTTTCTGAGCTTGGTGTGGAATTTAATCACTATGCAGGCACGTTTGTCTCCTGCTCTGATTGAATCTTTCCTTATGCCAGTTAAAAGAGTGCAAGTACGCTAATGGGGCAGTCCCCTCTGGGGAAGAGCGGTTAACACCTCATCACACGGTGCCCATCTCTCCTCAGTGTCCCCAGGGGACCACTTTGCTAACCCTGCCACCTCTGGTGCTTCAGGGCGCAGCGGTCCCCAGCGAGCATATCTCTCAGTTACCGCCCGACATCATAGCGGTGCTGGGAGGCTCGCGATCTCCATGAAGGTCCTTTGAACAGCTAGCTGGTTGCTTTCCTGCCAGTTTCCACTTCAGGACCCCGAGCTAGCCGTTCCTCTAACACCAGAGGTCAGTCTCGAGAGACTGATCCCCCTAGTAGACTTCTTTCGGCAGCGTGGAAAATTCTGCCAAATGTGTCTCAATGGGTCCTGCAGACTGTAGAGAGGGGCTACCGCATTCAGTCGCCACCCCCCCCCCCTTCCCCGCTTTACTGGGATCTTTCCACTTTGGTGGGTTCTGAGCAGGCTCTGGTTATGGAACAGGGAGTAAAACTTTCTCCTGTTGAAGGAGACCATCGAGGTGGTCCCTCCTCACAGCGAGATTCTGGGCTATACAGCCGGTGCTTCATTGTTCCTCAACACAGGAGGTTCCTGAGGTTTGCTTTCAGGGGCAGAGCTTAGCAATATCGGGTTCTTCCTTTCGGCCCCCGGGGGACAGCGGCGCAGCGGTCCCCAGCGAGCATATCTCTCAGTTACCGCCCGACATCGTAGCGGTGCTGGAAGGCTCGCGACCTCCATGAAGGTCCTTTGAACAGCTAGCTGGGTGCCTTCCTGTCGGTCTCCGTTTCAGGACCCCGAGCTAGCCGTTCCTCTAACACCAGAGGTCAGTCTCGAGGGACTGACCCCCCCCCCCCCCCCCCGTAGACTCCTTTGGCTGCCAAATGTGTCTCAATGGGTCCTGCAGACTGTAGAGAAGGGCTTCCGCTTTCAGTCGGCTCCCTTCCTCCCCGCGTCTCTGGGGTCTTTCCACCCCAGGTCTTTTTTTGTGGTTCCCAAGGCTCTGGTTATGGAACAGGAAGTAAACACTCTCCTGGGTAAGGAGGCCATCGAGGTGGTCCCTTCTCACAGCGAGATCCCGGACTACAGCCGGTACTTTATTGTTCCTCAACACAGGAGGTTCCTGAGGTATGTTTTTAGGGGCAGAGCTTACCAATATTGGGTTCTTCTTTACGGCCAAGCGGTTTCCCTGAGGGGAAATCTGCTTCACATGATCTATGTCACGTGGCGATCCCTTCGTGCCTCAGACATGTGGAGAAAAGCCTTGTTCTCACCACAGGGCCCAGTGCTCGGAGCTCTTTGTCGCTGCGTTATGCTTGCGACAGATGCGTCCCTCACTGGCTGGAGAGCGGTCATGAGTGGCTGCTCAGCCCGCGGCCTTTTGGCCCTACACTCTCACCCTGCACTTTCGTAAGTGTGTGGATGCAGCTCTGGCTCTTCTGTGATTCCAGGGCATCTGCATGCTCAACTATATTAACGATTAGTTGTTTTTGGCTCAATCTGAGCAGTTGACAGTTTAACATCGAGGTGTTGTTCTGTCTTAGAAGTGTTGGGGTTAAGACTAAAAACGCCAAGAGAAGTGTGCTTTCTCCTCATTAGAGGGCCACTTATCTGGGCGTGGTGTGAGATCTGTCCACAATGCAGGCACTATTGTGTCCTGCTCGTGTCGACTCGATCTGCACCGCGGTCGCGAGGATGTAAGAGGGCCAGTCACTCACTGTGAAGCAGTTCCAGAAACTGCTGGTCTGATGGCAGCTGCGACCATTGTGATTCTGTTGGCCTGCTGTACATAAAGACACCTAAAGTGGTGGCTCAAGACCAAGGGGTTCTCCCTGAGGGGAAACTTGCTTCGCATGATCAGGGTCATGTGGTTATCCCTTCGTGCCTTAGACATGCGAAGGGTATCTTGGTTCAGGGCCCAGTGTGGGGAGCTCTTAGTTGCCGCGGCATGCTTGCAACAGATGCGTCCCACACTGGTTGAGGAGCGGTCACGAGTGATGCTCAGCCCTTGGTCTACGGAGAGGTCATCATCTCATGTGGTACTCTTTTTGCCTGGAGATGCTGGCCGTGTTTCAGGCCCTGAGACACGTTCTCCCAGACCTAAGAGATCACCATGTGTTGGCGCGCACCGACAACACAATGGTGGTCTCTTACATCAGCCACCAGGGAAGCCTGTGTTGGCGCCCCTTGCACAGCTGGCGCACCAGATCCTTGTGTGGTCCCAGGGGAACTCCTCCTCCTTCGAGAGCAGTTCACATCCCTGAGCATCTCAACTTGGGAGCAGACATCCTGTCGAGGCAGGGGCCGAGGCCCGGGGAATTGAGCCTTCACCCCTTTTGTGGTGAAACAGATTTGGAGCCCTTGGGGCTGGATGCTATCGTACAGATATGGCTGAGGCTACGTCTGTACGCCCCCGATTGTTCCGCTCCTGGGAGTTCTGTCAGAGTGTGCCATGACGGGGTCCGACTTCGGTCTATGACCCTGTACTGGCCAGGCCGAGTTTGGTTCTCGGACCTGATTCCTCTTCTTGACTACTCTCCACGGAGGTGTCTGTCAGGAAGGATTTCCTCTCTCTGGCAGGGGCGATTCTTTCACCCCTGCCCAGAGCTTGGAAGCTGTGGGTATGGCCTCTGAGGGGGCCCAGCTCATAGCTTTCGGTCTCTCAATCGAGATTGTGAGACCATCTTCCGTCCAGAACTCCCTCCACGAGGAAACTGTACGCCTTGAAGTGGAGACTCTTCACTTATTGGTGCGGAAACCGCCAGCTTGACCCAGTTAACTGTCAGGTTGGTACAGTTCTGGAGTTCCTGCGGGCCTGCCTCTCCGCAGGGTTAACCCACTCCACCCTGAAGGTTTTGTGGCACTATTTCGGTTTACCACGCCCTTTTAGGTGGCTCTCAGTGGGCACACACTAGAGGGCTGCATTGGGATTGGGACCCAACGCAAATCTCGCGGGAGCGGGCGGTTTGAACTTTGCTGCGGGCGGGAATGGGCGGCTAAAAAAAGCACTGCGGGATCGGGATGCTCAGCGCGCTTTGCGTTAGTGAGGAAAAAAAGTCTTAAATTTATTTCGTTTTCAGGACGGAGGTAAAGTGCAACTCCATTTCATTGGACAGCTTAACTTGTTTTGCAGGGGGATTTCGAGAGGGTGCCCTCCCTCTTCCCTCTTCCCTCGCCCGATGCAAATCCGTTCTGTACTTCTAACGGCCTGTCTACGGCACAACGCGCTGGATTAGTCTGTGTGTTGTAATGTTTGCGCGGCGCTCCCTCATCTGGCTGCATTCGGCAATTACGTGAAAAAAGTACTTGAAGTCGGACTTGGTAGCCTAAGCATTTTAGATGTCCTCGATAGCCCAGGCTACTATTCCCTACCAGTGTGTCAGAATACATGAAGGCCAGGGAAAGAAACAAACATGAATCTCCTTAATAACATCAATACAAATACGTTTTTTTCCCTGCGGGACGGGAGAAGAGGCAAAATCAGTGCATTTCTATTATCGTGCGGGAATAAATTCTCAGAGTTTTGCGGGTGCGGGCGGGAGTGGTCATACATATTGCGGGTGCGGGCGGGAGTGTGACACACACGTTGCGGGAGCGGGCGGTAATGGTCAGAAATTCGGCGGGCGCGGGCGGGAGCGGGATGAAGAAAACAGTCCCGCGCAGGGCTCTAGCACACACCCATTTTTACACGTTTCCTCCACAGTGCGCTAGGGTTGAGGCCTCCAGTATGGTTCCCGTACGGCAGGCTTTTATCCTCCTCCCTTTCGGGAGCCCGGTAGAAGCTTAACTGTATGTGTCCAGTGTGAGCACTTCTTCTAAACCCTACTTTCGGGCCTTTCTATTTCCAACATCTGTAATGCGGCGGGCTGGTCCACGCCCCTTACCTTTACCAGGCACTACAACCTGGATCTTAGAGCCTTTCCTGGCTCCTTCGTCCTCTCGCCTTGATCGGCTGGGACAATCCGTGACACCCCCCCCCCCCCTCCCTTAGCCCTACTTTCGGGCCCCTTTTCTAGCCCTACTTTCGGGCCTTCTCTTAGCCCTAATTTCGGGCCTTCTCTCGAGCCTCTTAGGGTTCCTTCGTCCCCTGCTCTCAGGCAGGGATAATCCTCAGTATAGCGGCGTGGGTATACTCGTTCCCAAAGCGTTTCAGACGCAGCTCGAGTTACCTACAATGATAAAAATCGTCTAAGGTTACGTATGTAACCCTGGTTCCCTGAAGGGAACGAGATGCTGCGTCTTCAGGCCATACTTCCGGCATCCCTGCTGCGCTTGCTGTCTCCTGAAGCTAGCGTTGCTCTCACCGCACGTGCTCTTATGCTTCCCGGTCGGTTATGTCATGACGGCCGTGACGTCTCGCGATTCCTTCGGACTAGTTGCATTCTGTATTCACAGCATGGACGCGCAGAGGGCGTTCCCAAATCGTTTCTGACGCAGCGTCTCGTCCCCGTCAGGGAACCAGGGTTACATACGTAACCTTAGACGATTTTTATCATTGTAGGGTGGTTGTGTACACAAACTGCCAACACACATTAATGTTCAAACAACATGTAAAAGTGAGTTTAGCATCCGACAACCCCTTTAATGATTCACCAAGGACCACAGTTTCAGATAAAAATCTTCTTTACTGTTCTACTGAAGGAAAAAAAAATCACCTACATCTTGGATGGCCTGAGGGTGAGTAAATTAACAGCAATTTTTAATTTTTGGGCACACTATCCCTTTAAGGCAACTGCCAAACTTTCTGGTGGGAAGTTTAACACTGGCAAACACTGCCAACATTTCCTTCAGGCTATCTTTAAGAAAGAAAAAAAAATCAGGTGCTTTTTGAGATGAGTTAAATTTGCAAGGACATGTGTTGTCTACTATCATTTTAAATCCAGGTGTAAGCTTTGGCTTAGGTAGCACTGGTTACAGTCTGCCAAATAAACTCACTTTGAGTCAACTTGTAACTTTTAGGAGCAGATGTACCCTAAGCAGAGGAAACAAGAAGAAGCAAGAATCCAGGTGTTCACATAAACGTGCAAATCTTTGGCAAGCTTTTTTCCATTCCAAAGTGAGCCTCACCCATTTGTTTTAGGTTAGTATCTGAAATGGAAATAATATTGCAACACTGAAGGATTTATTAATCCAAATAAGAATGGTTTCAGAATTGAGAGGTATTTCCAGCATTTTTCTGTTTTTGAACCATTTCCAACAATGACTGTATGATTTTGAAATCTATCTTTTTACACTGAGGACAACTGAGGGACTCATATGCAACTATTAAAGAAGGTTCAAACGCTCACTGATGCTCCAGAAAGTAAAAACATTCATTAAAAGCTGGGGGTGTAAACTTTTGAACAGAATGAAGATGTGTACATTTTTCTTATTTTGCCAAAATATCAGATTTTTTCATTTAGTACTGCCATTCAGAGGCTACAGAAGATACAAAATAAGTAAAATTTACCAAAAAGTTATTGGTAAAATAATTTTGGCTAAATTATTAACATTTTGCAGATTCTGAAAGGGGGGTGTAAACTTTTGACTTCAACTATACGTATAAACTTGCAAAATGAATTAAGTATAAGGATCTTGAGATAACTTCTCCAGAGTTTTTTTTCACACAGGTGTGTATGGGTTGGGCTTCAGGGCAGAGCTGTTTTTGTCTGCTCATCAGTTCTGCTGTCTTTGAACTTGTCTTACATGTGATATGAATATTAATGACAGTGTTTTGTAATAAATTCTCTCTTTGACTCCCTCAAGCACGGGTTGCATCATGGCAGCTCACTGCTTTTTCACAGCAAATGCTCAATCCTGAATAATTTTTCATATTTCAGATGTGTCCTGACCTGTGTCCACTCGTCCACTAAAATGCCATTGATCCTCTGTCTGAAATTGTACTCATTTGGATTTGGTGCTTATGTCTACTCATCATTTTAAGCATTTTTTCACATGCAATCTTAACACAAATTGTTTGACTTTGTACTCTTGTCTTGTTTGAGCATCAGCACCTTGTTAGTGGAAAAGCAAACAAAGTCCTGATCCTCAACACTCATTGCACTCTCACGTGTCCTGATCAGACACTTTCACTTGCTCTAGCCGTCCCTTTATTGTATTATTGTACAGTTAAATTCAAAACAAGCAAGATGTCAAATGATTTATGTTCAGTTTGCTTGCACAACTTATATAGTGTGACTACTCTCTTTATATTTATTGTGTTTGGAAATGGATTACACACTTATGTGATCTAAGAATAAAAATGAGCTGGACTGACACGCCATTCCCTGCAATCAATTTGATCACAATACACAAAGATAGAAAAAGATTAAATTGAAAATGCTTTTTTCAAAGCAGTTATGTGATGCACTGAGCCACTAAAATTTTGACGATTAACAGTCAAGCAAAAATAGCTTAAAAATTTGTTCTGAAAAAAAAAAAAAAAAAAGAATTATAGCCTATATATATACATACAGTGCCTTGCAAAAGTATTCATACCCCTTAATTTTTTTCACTTTTTTTGTTGCAGCATTATGTTAAACTGCTTTAAATTACTTTTTCCCCCCACATCAATCTACATCTCATACACCATAATGACAAAGCACAAAACAGGTTTGAAAAACTTTGCAAATTTATTAGAAATAAAAAACTGAAAAGATCCCGTTGTATAAGTATTCATACCCTTTTCTGGGACACTCGAAATTTAGTTCAGGAGCATTCATATTGCTTCTAGATATTACTACACTTCGAGTGGCAAATTCATTTGAATGAGTGTGATTTAGAGAGGTGCACACCTCTCAGAAAAGGTCTAACAGCTGAAAATGCATATCAGAGCAAAAACCAAGTCCTGAGGTCAAGATAACTGCCTGTAGAGCTCAGTGACAGACTTTTGTTAAGGCAATGATCTAGGGAAGAGTTCAGAAAAAAATCTGCTGCATTGAAGGTTCACAGAAGCATATAGCCTCACAGCAAAAAGGCCAGAGTTAAATTAACTCTCCAGGGAGTTTGTATGAGTCCACTCTCAAAAGTGTCAAGTGTTAAAATCAGAGAGTTAAATTAACACTGAAGCAGAGTTAAAGTTAATGAGATAATTAGTGATTAACGAAGTGATGATTGATCATTACTGAAGACACCTGATGTTAACAAGCAGAATCAGGAGAAAACCACATTTTTTAAGCAACCATTATAGTGGTCAGTGTTTGCATTAGTTGGGATCTTGACCCTTATATCTTTAACATTAGATCTTGCTGAGCTGCTTTATTTGGGGGAAAACAACCAGACAAGCCAAGACCACAAGTCATCAGGGTGTGATGGTTTTGTTTTAATTTAATCATTCCTTGACCTGAGTCATTGAACTCAATTTAGTGTCAAATCTCTGAGTTATTTTCCATTAAAGGAACTGTAACTCAGAGATAAGCTTCTAAAAGAGTTCAGTCTAATAACTGTTGCATATATTTAGTCTCATGAGTCCACAACAAACAATCCTCTCCATCTTTCTTTAAAATTTATTCTGGAAGAATTTCTCATAAGTCAAAACTTGTTTGGTTAGACACACACAGACATCAAGAACCAGCGTATGAATCTCAGGAACGGTGACAAATGACGTGTTCAGATAAACAGATCAACTCTGAACTCTCATAATTTATCCATGCCGCAATGCATGATGGGAGTCATGGATGAGTTCTGATTGGCTACAGCACGCTTTTTGATGGTCACCGTTGTTGTGATGCTCACACTGATTCATGTCTGTGTGTCTTATATATTTTAATCAAAATTCTTTTTATTTACATATCTGCCTGATTAAAGATGTGATTCTCAATCATAGAGTCTATGTAACCAGTGACAAAACCCATAGTCTATTACTTCACAAAGATTTCTTAAAAATTTGATTGCCTTTAGGCTGGTTTGTCTGGCTGTTATAACACCGCTACAGCAGCCAAACAAGATCTGATTTTACAAATGTTAAGTTCAAGAGCCCAACTAATGCAAACACTGACCACTGTAATGGTTTCTTAAAAAATGTGATTTTCTCCTTTGGTGATTCTGCTTGTTAACATCAGGTGTCTTCAATAATGATCAATCATCACTTAATTAATCACTAATTATCTCATTAACTTTAACTCTGCTTCAGTGTTAATTTAACATTCTGATTTTACTACTTAACACTTTTGAGAGTGGACTCATATAAACTCCCTGGAGAGTTAATTTAACTCTGGCCTTTTTGCTGTGCTCCATTATGCATAATGGAAGACGACTGGAACAACTAGGACTCTAGAAAATGTCTACCAGCCCCCATCCAAGCTGACAGATCTTGAGAGGTGAAAAGGTGAGGCAAAGAATGGCAGATAATTGCCAAATGCAGATGTGCAAAGCTTGTCACATCATACCCAAAAAGACTTGAGGCTGTAAAGGTGCTTCAACTATGTACTTAGTCAAGGGTATGCAATGTACTTATTTCAGTGTTTTATTTTTAATAAATTTGTAAAATTTGCAAATCTGGTTTTTGCTTTGTCATTATTATGGTGTATGGAATGTAAATTGATGCGGGGAAAAAATAATTTAAAGCAGTTTAACATAATGCTGCAACAAAACAAAATGTGAAAAAAAAGAAGGGGTATGAATACTTTTGCAAGGCACTATATATATATATATATATATATATATATATATATATATATATATATATTGTTTTGCGGTGCTCAATTTCCTACACCTTCTACCTTATTTTGTTTATTCTCAGGTTAGGTAAAGATAGTCGAATCTGCCCTATCGTATAAGTAATTTTCATACTCACACCATAGGCTTCAGAAGACTCCTCCGTGGTATGTTCAGTTCAAGTCTATCAATCAGAGTCTCTTGGCAGGCAGGCTTCTTGGTTATAATAAAGTATAATTTTATTGTCTATAGGTTATATAATTTACATACAAATACTAATATATAAAATAAAGAAACACAAAAGAAAATAAATTGCTATCTTAGTCGTTCGAAGGCTTTAATGGCAAGTCGTCTGGCACCGGAGAAGCTGTTGCAGAACCAGCATCTGATGTCCTCTTCGTACTTCAGCCTTTTATACCCAGCAGGTGCATTCCAATGTCCTTTTTGGAAATCCCCTAAGAAAGTACCTATATAACCTCTCTGCATCTTCGCATTCTTTCTTCTCCGGATTCTTCTCCTCTTCTTCACTCTACGCCTCGTCCACTACAGAACACTCGACGGTAACATTTGAATTCCTCTTGGTCATTCTTTTTAGCAAAGCTCTTTCTAATACATGTTTGTTTCCTAGCTATGTTCTTGCTAGTACATGTTATAAACCTTTTCTTAATAAATGCTTTAAAACAACAAGTATGGTGTTTTACTTAATAAACTACTTTCAATAAAACGTATACAATACAAATGTGTGGTGTCTTTCTTAACAAACTACTTTCAATAAAACGTATACAATACAAGTGTTCGGTGTCTTTCTTAATGAAGCTAACACAATACAAGTGTTATATAGAAGAAAAGGACATACTTGCAACAGGAAAATTGCATATTTTATTAACAATATATATATATATATATATATATATATATAATTAGCAGCATTAGAGCACATATTTGTTTGATATTTTATTATCTAATGCAATGAAATGCTAAGATTTTTAAAGTTTGATTTAAGGTTTGTTTTTTCATGCACCAGTCAAGTTTGAGATTTTGGCCTTTTTGGTTTTTCATAAAGTGTTTTTCAGACTAGTGGAGAGAAAACAACCAAAAGACACTGTTAAGTGTTTCTTTTATAGCACTTTATCTATTTGTGTCAATAGATTTCAATTACAATCCATATTTTTAAAAGCTGTTTTCTCAAAATGAGTTTTTTCTCCTACACTGAGCCATAAATCTCCACTTCAGTAGCACTTACACACACCAAACTTGACATTTTTATTCCTGTCTATATCCTGAAGGTTTTTACAGAGGGATTTGTTCATATACAGTATAATTAGCTTGATTTTATACATCATTCTATTCCCCAAAAAATTGTAAAAAAAATAAAAAATAATAATAATGCAATAATTTTCGAGTGACGAAATGAGATTCTGTAATTCCTTCTGTAAAAACATTTGATTCTTTAATATGTCAAAAATTTTGAAACTGACCAGTGTTGAGATTTTTGTACTAGAAATGTATGCAAATTAGCGCATATTTCATTAAATAATGGCTCGTTTGCATATTTAAACCTAACATTTTAGAAAACTTGTAATACAAAAAATGTTTGCAATTATCAATGTAATCAATCAAAAGTAAGCAAGGTGATAACTATTAGTTTTTTTTTTTTACCCTATTCACTTGCAGTTTAATTACTTATTACGTTTTATGTAATAAACCTGCTTGTAACATAAAAAATGGTATAGAAAAGGCTGAAAACTCTTTTTGATGTTTGTCCTGCCATCTATTCATGCTGTTGTATGTTTATTGTGGAGACTTGCAACAAATGGAAAAAAAGGCTGGTTTGACATCAAAGTTACATGACAGAAACCCAGTTCCAAGTCGTTTCGACAGTATCACAACCTCCTACTCAGTTTTCAGTATTTGAACATTTACACAGGTGGCTTTTTTGCTTTCAGTGAACATTTATGAAAAGCAGAACACTCCTTTGGAAGTGTGGTCAGATCACAAAGAGAGATTTGAATGCACAAGCTTATGACACAGACAACATGTTTGTCCCCCCCCCCCCAATCATGAGCAGGATTCTCGGTAACCATTAAAAAGTGTTTGCTCACTTGTATAGTGGGCCAAGATGTGTCAGTATTTGTGTGCTTATAATGTTATGCAGGTGTAACTTTGTGACCACTTAACAATGGATCTCATTTCCATTCGTGGTGCTGTTTGTATGTGTGAATGAGACTCTGATTCCGATCATAATGTCATTAGGAGAAACTCTATGAACTGAGCTGCATGATGATTGACATGTTCCAGTGTTTACTGAGCTTCAGGTTATATATGCAAATAAATGTAATTTAGATTATAATTAGGTTGGCTTGAGAAAGCCAACTTACTGAAATGCTATTTAAACGTATTCTTCTTCTTCTTCTGAGACTAAATCTGTCGACAGTAATGCCATGTTCCAGGCAACCCGTTAGCCGTGTTTTTCCAACCTTCTACCTGTGAAAGTGCACTGGAACACTGGACATTCTAACGTCACATAGCCTGCGAAACAACAATGGCAGCCCCTGAAAACTGGGAGAAATCCCATAGACTTACATTGATGGAGTGTTCAAATGAGCCAACACTATTCAAACTCCAACTGTCAAAACTCCCACAATCCCTTGAGACTCAATCAAGCTTCCCTTCTATGAACTATATTTATAATACATGCAAACTCATTCAAACTAACTTGCTAATCATGATAAAATCATGCTAGCAACTTGTTAATCATGCTAGAAACATGATAACAACTTGATAATCATGTTAGAATTATGTTAGCAACTTGCTAATCATGCTAGAAACATGTTAGGAACTTGCAAATCATGTTAACAACATGCTAGTAAAATGCTAATCATACTAGAAACATGTTAACAACATGTTAATCATGCTGGAAACATGCTAGTAACATGTTAATCATGCTAAGAACATGCTAACAATGTGTTAATCATGTTAGAAACATGTTAGCAACTTGCTAATCATGTTGGAAACATGCTAGCAAAATGTTAATCATGCTAAAAACATGTTAGCAAATTGGTAATCATGTTAGAATCATGCTACCAACTTACTAATCATGCTAACTATGTCCTAGTAACATGCATTAATAAAAATGCATTGTCATTGACACTATGAAATGCTTGTAATGTTATGAGTAATGTTCTAAGAACAACAAAAAAAAAGAATTAAAAAAACATTAAAAAAAATGTTACAGTAAAACCTGTTATTTGGTTACCTGTAAAGTACATTTCCATAGGCAAGTGAAAAAAAAAATACAATGGTTTAGCATTATATGTAAATTAACTGTCAAATTTATAATGCTTGAAGGTGAAAAACTATAAATTACTGTATTTTTTCCTGCAAATAACTGTAAAAGGACATTCACAGAGGTCTCTGTGAATTTTGTTTATTCTCATTTCTGTCAATCAGGAGTATTGTGTTGCAGTTTCTGTTATTTAGTTAATGTTTATTGCTTTATTTTAGTCATGTGTTTTACCTAGATAGTGTTTGGTCTTGTTTGCATGACCATTTGCATCTATTATTAGTCGCTTTTTTTATCACACTGCAAAAAATGCTTTTCTTAATTAGATTTTTCGTCTTGTTTCTTAAAGCAAGTAAAATAAGATTATTTTTCTTACCCCATTGGCAGATTATTTAGCTTGTTCTAAGCAAAAACTCTTAATTTGGACTTGTTTTTTCTAAAAACAAGACAGTCATTTTTACTTGTCTACAAAATCCTACTTGATTTAAGAACTTTTAGATATTTTGGCTGGAAGAAATTGCATTTTTGCAGTGCACTTATGACAAACTCCGATTTACCATGTGCCTTTCTATTTTATTTTTTTATAAGCCACAAAGCAGATGAGAGAAATTCAAGTAGATTGATATTTCAGCATATTACTTTTTGGGCGTCCGCCATTGCACTTACTGTATAAAATATCATACACTGACACAAACAGTGAAATGGTTGGAGTTGGTGTTTACATTTAAATGAAAAAAGGACACAGAGTTTAGAATTTGTGTTCACTCCTAACAAAGGTACACTTTGAACACCTAAAGTTCACTAAGTTGATCCAGTGCCATAAAGTAGATATATGAGGTATTTACTGTTTGAGGTTTGACTGGATTGTTTCCAAGCTGTGTCATTCGCAAAACCCCAAACACACGTGTCACACACGTCTCTGCTTCTCCTCTTTATCTTCTCTCATTCACTTCTGGCTTTCTATCCATACTTTTAAGAGAGTTGTTTTCAGCTGTGGAGCCAAATTTCAATTCCCAGCTGGTCAGACTGAATCCCAAACCTCTGGCTAATCTTCCTACGCTGATATCCCAGTTCACATTTTCACAGTAATGACATAAACAACCATATTTTTTCCATATTGTATACACACACAGGCTGGCTGGCATGTCCATTTGTCATGTTGACGTGAGTAGGTGTGTACAGTCTTGTGTAAGAATTGTAGTCAATGTAAATAGCAGATCTGAGGGCTGGGAAGCAGCTCATTCCAGGAACAACAGTATGGTAACCCTTCTGAGACCGACCTGAACGATTTAACAAAATCTGACCGGTGCCAGTAAGCGAGCTTGCTGACGGGGGTCTCTTACTGTAAAGTATATTTTTCTAGGCATAATTTTCAACTTGATCTCACTCTCGAAGTGTAACTGTTTTACTAAGTGGAGAATTTTTGTGAATTCAAATGACATGAATCTTACAAAAACATATGAATTTTAATAAAAAACTAAGCATTGAGGTCTGTCACTTGAGCTGTAAGTATAGGAGGTCTTATTCTAGTTGGGAAATAATCAGTTTAAACTATTCGCAAATAATATTTAAAAATATGCAAGCATTCACTATTTTTTTTTGTATGCCCAATATGTCAAAAGCATAAATGTTTCATGTCTTGTTATATTTGCTTCATGTTAATCACATTATTGATACCATATTTTTCTTTCAAAATGGCGAAATTTGAGGAAAATTGTCAATGTTTGCTTCACTGGATCTTGCTGTCATTAGCTTAACATTTACATTTCTATCATAAAACAGTTGTCAGATATTAAATGTTTAACTAGTTTAATCTTGCCTCCTTTTAATGTTACAAAACCCCGCTTTTTCTTTTTTTTTTTTTAAATGAGCTGAAATTTTGCAGAGCTGATTTTGACAAGGTAAAATGGTGTTTTTTTTTACACTACTATTGAGAATTTTTAACCAAAGTATATTAGAGACTTTTCATTAAGACCCTAAAGAATCATATGAACTTGTGGAAAATGGGCATCCGATGACCCCTTTAACCCTCTGGGCCTCTTCGGTCATTTTTGACCGAAAAATTTTATGTTTTGAATTTTTAAAAATCATAGCTTCATCAGAATGAGATGACACTTGGTGACTTTTGTTGCATTAGCTATGTGAGTACAAAAAAAAAATCAGTGACATGATTCGGATATGTTAAAGGGTCAAAAAAAAATTTGTCACACTTGGCTCCTTCGCGGTCAAAAATGACCGACATAGGAAATGAATGGGAAATACGAAAAAATTTGATAATTCAGATAATCTTTTGGTAATACAAGCTACAAATGAGCAACTGTGCTGAAAAGAAGTGTTCAGCAAGCAAGGACTGACACTCTAAAATAACAAAAGTACAGAACTGACACACACACGCACACACACGCGCACACACACACACACAGACACACAGAAATAAGCAGAAAAATGCAAAACCTGATATTTATCCAATCAAAAAAATATCTAAACCTTTCCAAAATTTATCTTTTAGAATGTCTGAATATATTTCTAAATGCAAAGCCTAATAAAATGAAGAAACAGTAAAAAGAAAAAAAAAAACAATAGGAATCCCAAAGCCCCTGTATATATGTATATAGGGAGATACAGGAGTTTACATGGCATTACACAAGTTTTTATTTTTTATGCCACTAAATGGTGCAATTTTCACTTTAAAAAAATGGATTTTAAATGCTTTTACTCTGTTTTAATGTGAAATGTTGTATTTTTTGAAAAATAATAAATACATAATTAATTAAAAAATATATTATAAAAAATATTTCTACTGGGAAAAAATTGCTCATTAAAACTGTATAAATATTGCATAGATTCATAAAAAATGCTCAAAATTCTAAATAATAATTACAAAATATTATTGAACAAAAATGTATTTAATTGATTTTCCTGAAGTAAAAAAAAAAGTTACTTTTTAAGGCTTCGGTCACTTTTGACCGCGAGGGAGCCAAGTGTGACCCCTTAATGAGGAGGCCCAGAGGGTTAAATGGTATGTGGCACGAGTACACATCTTCTGAAAGAGTACTAAAGTACAGATCAAAACACAGCAAAAAACAAGCAGAAATTAAAGCTGCAAGCAGCGTTGAAAGCAAGTACTCCTCGCTGCAGACTGTAGCGCGGTGACGTCAGGTACCTACATCAGGTATGTGTTTACCACGCATGCGCAAAGTGACGTATGGTATGCCTGTGTAATTTGCATTGCGTGGTGACGTTAGGCGTTTTCGCGTCGTTTGTGACGTAACGCGTCATTAAAACGCATGCGCATACTTAACATAATACTCTTATAAAATGTAAAAGTATTAAAAAAAGCTAAGGTGAAAAAAAAGAAGGGGAAAAAACAGTAATATGTAGTACAGCACAAATCCATGATTTTAACCATGTCTGAGGTAAAATTATATGGAATTACAGAGTTTATTCTGTAATATTTGTGTAGTATTATATACAAGGTATTAACATTGTTGCACTTTATTTCACTGTGTATATTGTTACATTACTCTGCACCTTATATGTTTCTTATTTTAACCTTTCCTCTGTCATGATTCTTGTTTATTTAGTATAATTATGGACATTTTTCTGTTGCTTTGGCAATTCTGCCTGTGGAATATTTAAGCCAATAAAGTAGTATTAAGTTAAATAGACTACATACAGTATATTTTCAGTGTCTACATCCCATTTTATGCATGGTGCCTCCAAAAAACCAAACTGATAACAGTGATCTTTTATTGCAAACAACAAAACAAAATATAATTGTATATACTGTGACGAGTCGGCTGCCTCCCCCCTAATTATCATCACCACCCCGTCCCTTATTCGCCGCCCTTCTCCAGGCTCCCAACGGGAGTGGGTGTGTATGGGAGAGGAGAGTCGCGAAAACATCCCGGGCTGGCGGTGTGTGATGAGGAGCACGTGAACTGAATGAAGCCTCATCACCGCCGCTGCGGGTCCGGATGAGGACTGCACCCGTGACGGCTGACGGGCCAGGATGCCGGGCCGTTTCATCCCCCAGAAGTGCCGCGTAGGCGGAGGAGGAAGATGCCGCTGAAAAAGCCGCCGCCCCTCGTGCCCCGGACCTGAGCGGGCGCCTTCACGTCGAGGACACCAGATTCCCCGTTTATTTGGACACATTTACCCCCTTGGAAACTTGTTTTCTTTTACTTTCTGTTTAATAAAAGCCTCTCCGAGGCCTGACGCCACACCCACTGTGTCTGTCGTTTGCTCCTCCCGCCACAATACATATATATTTTTATATATAATAATTAAAACTATAAACATGACACATGAGGACAAGAGAAAACAACAACAAAAATAGTTTAAAAAAAGTTAATGAACATGCACATGCGCACATTGCGCAGTAACGCCAGTAAGAATGGCGCGCATGCGTGTTATATACATACCATACGTCACTTTGCGCATGCGCGGTAAACACATACGTGACGTAGGTACCTGACGTCACCGCGCTACAGTCTGCAGCGAGGGGTGTCTCGTTGAAAGGGCCCTCATACCCAGGCTCACCATCACCACCCGGTGGCTTTAGGAAAACAGCAAATTTTGAGCAATATGCATTTAAAGTGGTAAATATAGAATAAACATGTCAGTCATTTATATGTGCCAAACTTCCTGCTGCCAGCTGGTGGCACTATGACTATAACTGGATATTGGCACTTTTATCCAACATATGAAGTTTTGTTCAGATTGAACATGGTATGTTTGAGTTAGTGCAAAACATGATGTATCCTGTTGCCAACAGGTGGCGCTATGATTATAACTGAATATTGGCCTTTAGACGTCTTTAGGCAATGACTCTTATTGAACATGTGAAGTTTGGGGCAGATCGGCCATTGTATGGCTGAGTTACAACAACTTATATTGCCATGATGCAACGTCGAACTTTGTCACGCATTAAAGGCACACCATTTAATGAAAACTCAAGATCTTCGCAATTCAACATTGCAAATTCCTTTAGATTAGACTGACCACTTATAACGCTGATGTAATTAAATCATAAAACATGTGAATTCATGTTGCCAGCAGGTGGCGCTATGACTACAACTGAATATGGGCATGTAGATATCTTCATGTCAGAAGTCTTCTCAACAACTTCCTGTTTGATGGCAAAACATCAAAATTTGTCAGGCTGCCACGTACATTCCCTTCAATGAAAACTCAATATCTTTGCAATTTAACATCACAAAGGGCTTTCGATTACACTGACCAAATTTGGTGTTGATCTGAATAAATCTCCAGGAGGAGTTTTGCAGAATTTATTCAAAATAACTGACCCTGTTGGGTTTTGAATTTTGCTCCAAGATACTTTTTTGTAGGTATTGGTGTGTTACATGCGTGTACCAATTTCCGTACATGTATGTGAAATGTAGCGGGAGGAGCACTTCATTGAATGTGAATAGGTGGCAGTATCGAGGCATTTTGCCACATCCACTTCTGAGACCTATATCAGACAGAACTTTTTGCCACTTCTGGGGTGTGCAAAGTTCATGAGTTTAGCCCCTCAAAAATGCATTTTGGAACAGAATAATAATAATAAATGGAGAAATGCCACTGTTGCTCAGGCCCTGACAAGTGATTACATATATGCAGATGCATATGTAAAATAAAGTGTAAGAATTAGAACTGTCTAATGTTGCAGAATGAAATCTCAAGACATTCCAATATTTGGAAATGTTGATGGATGTGACATAGTCTTTAACAAAAAATGTGATTTTCTCAGCTTTTTGATCAAAATGGTCTGTTCTTTCTTTTGACAAATTGCATGTTCAGATATTCATACAATTAAAAAATATATATTCTAGGGGCCATAAAAGTTTTGTGGAAATGTAAAAAAATGATGGCAGTTGCTTTTCGTTTTTAATATAACATAAGAATTGTATTTGTCAAAAAAAGAAAGTCAGATACACATAGGATGGTTTGAGGGTGAGTAAATCATAGGGTAACACACAAGACAATTGCTGACATGCAGATTGAGTTTAGAGCTCAAAAATACATTCTTAAAAATAAAGGTGCTTCACAATGCCATAGAAGAAACTTTTTTGTTTAAATGGTTCCATAAAGAACCTTTAACAACTGAAGAAGCTTTCTGTTGTTCTTTGTGGTGAAAGAAGGTTCTTCAGATTACAAAAAGGTAAGAAAGAGATGGTTCTTTTAAAGAACCTTTGACTGAATGGTTCTTTGTGGAACCAAAAATGGTTCTTTATATGGCATCGCTTGAAGAACCTTATAAAGCACCTTTATAGTTAAGAGTGTATATGATTGTGACAAGCAGCTCAGATCAGTTGATGACAAATGTTCAAACTGAGATCTCTTGACTTTTAATACCAAAAAATCTGTATCTTGGCAAATCTGAGTCTGCATTTGATTTCATTGCTGTCTCTGAGAAACAACTGAAATTAAAGGGATTTCATCTGTTATTTTTCCAAAGGGAAAATTTGAAAGTGGCATGGAAAAACTTCTTCAGATGTTGGGAGGATGTGTGTCAGAAAGACAGTTTTATGTTTTTCACTTTTTAATTGTGACCAAGATTATTGTCTCACATTTAAACGGCTACCTCATAAGCCTGTCTGGGTCACATACGTACTGTAGTTGTCTTTGTTTAGTGAACACATCTGACAGGCGTAGTGTTTAATGTCTCATCACTGCCTTTCATTGTAAACTAGAATGACACTCACACAATTATGTGACACAAGAAGGAAGTCCAGACAGGGAAATGACCAATGTTTTGGAGCAAACTGTAAGTACCTTGACAGTTTTCTGTAGGATGACACTTTGTATTTGTATTGTATTGTCTAAAATAGACTTAGCTGCCAGTTTCCATCTTACATAGTTAGTGTTGGGGTTAATGCATTACAAGTAATGCAAGTTACATAATCAGATTACTTTTTCAAAGTAACTAGTAAAGTAACGCATTACTTTTTAATTTATAAGAAAATGTTACTTTTCCCCATTTATTAACTGAAAGCTCTTATATGTCCATGTTGAGAGAAATCGTGAGTAAGTTACTTCAGTTCTAGAAAAATATTGTGACGAGTCTCTCTGGGGTCATCAGCGTCGCCCTGGCAACAGACGCACGGCACCTGCACGTCCTCATCACGGGCTGATCGGTCACAGCTGTATGGAGTTAGAATTGTTGCTTAATTCCAAATAAATACATTATGATCCACAAATAAATGTAAAGCGATTGACAAAAAACAAGCATAATCACAAAATAAATAAAATGAGATCCACAAATAAATCTTAGAGTTCCACAAACATGAATTATATTCACAAGTAAAAAAATTTGAATTGCAAATAAAAAACATACTCACAAATATTTTTTTTATTATACAAACAGAACTTTGCCCGGCATTTATATGTGAATCGCGTACTGTGCATTTGTAGATCACTGCGGGTATTTGTGGATTGCTATCTGTGCATTTGTAGATCGCTGCGGGTATTTGTGGATTGCTATCTGTGCATTTGTAGATCGCTGCGGGTATTTGTGGATTGCTATCTGTGCATTTGTAGATCGCTGCGGGTATTTGTGGATTGCTATCTGTGCATTTGTAGATCGCTGCGGGTATTTGTGGATTGCTATCTGTGCATTTGTAGATCGCTGCGGGTATTTGTGGATTGCTATCTGTGCATTTGTAGATCGCTGCGGGTATTTGTGGATTGCTCTCTGTGCATTTGTAGATCGCTGCGCGTATTTGTGAATTTTGAAACATTTCAAGCGTCAAGATGCAAACTAATCCACAAATGGATGGACTCCACCCACCTTCTACATAAGCCAATCAGATATCGGCCACGTGGGGCTGACCAATCGTTGCACGTTCTCGCTCCAACCAATCACGTTTTTACGGTGACCGTAAGGTCACTTATGTTTGTCGTGGCCACGACATTTAAACTCGTGAGAACATGATATTATGTCATGGCCACAAGATATTAATTCGTGGGAACCTCATATGTTACATATGTTATATATTATATGTATTATAAGTATTATATTTTATTAGTCATATTCGTTATTTTCCCCTTCATTTCGATCTCTTTACTTATAATGTTTGATGTAGGTTCTATATTTACTGGAATGCAGTTCAAAGGTTGAATTTAATATATATTGTATTTTATTTAGTCTAATTAATAGACAAATATAGTGTTTCAGTGAAGAGTGAATTATTCACGTAGTTTCGTTTGGAAATCATTTATCGTCACACAGTAAAATAGGCCTACATTCCTTCTATTAACTGATCGTCTTTTTTCCGTATTTGTATTATTATTATCGTCATCATTATATATATTTTTATATTTTTGTTTATATTCGTTTCCCCCTTAATTTTGATCTCTTAACGTTCTATATGGAAATGATTAGGGGTGTGACGAGACACTCAGCTCACGAGACGAGACAAGACACGAGATTGGGTTCACGAGATCGAGACGAGACGAGATTTTAAGAAAACTAAAACAGACTTTTATTTAACTTAGTTGCACAAGCCTTAACATTCAATGGTCTTCTTCTTTTTAATAAACTTCTTAATGAACTTCTTCCTCTACAAATTGAAACTAAAATGTTATAAAAGTTAAAATAATATTTAAAAAATAAATAAAAAATACAATTATATATTTCTCCTTTTTTCTAAAAGCAAACAATATGTGCAAAACAAAAAGTTCTTCTCTGTCAATACAGACGGCAAATAGTGCAAACAGATCCTGACCAAGTATGTCACTTCTTCCTCTACAAATTGAAACTAAAATAAAATGTTATAAAAGTTAAAATAAAATAAATAAAATTATATATTTCTCCTTTTTTCAAGTGCAAACAATATAAGCAAAACAAGAAGTTCTTCTCTGTCATTTACAGACTGAGATGTATCAAGTATGTCACTGACAACTACACATCCATGTTCTTTTTTAAGAATATTAGCATGTCCACATTTTCTGGCAGTAGTTGGGATCTTTGCGCATTGACTATGTCTCCAGCTGTGGAAAAGATGCGCTCACTGCTCGTATTAGCCGCGCTGTACGGCATTGTTTGCTTGCAGTGTCTGCATATTGTCCGTGTCTTATCACTTACTCTCTTGCCATTAATCATTTCTGTCGGGAACCCAAAATGCTGCCAAACAAAAGATTTGAACGTGGTGGGGGCATCTTCAATTTCATTATCTGTATTGTCCGTCATTTTGCTGCTTCTTGGATCACGATTTGAACGTGGCGGGTGCGTAGTAAATAGTATAGTAATGCCTGTGTTTTCCGGTTGCTTGTTGGATAACAAATCTCGCGAGACAGAATTTTAATGCGACGAGCAATCTCGCCAAATTTCATCTCGCGAGATCTCGTCACACGAGATCTCGTCACACCCCTAGAAATGATACTGTAAATGCTTGACATATGCTATATGACTGAGTTTTACTGGAATGTAGTTTAAAGGTTGAATTGAACATATTTTATTTTGTCTCGTCTAATAAATAGACTAGATTATATAATACTATACTGTTTCACTGAGGAATGAATCATTCATGTATAGTTTCATTTGTAAATGAAAACATGCTCATTTATGGTCACACACGGGCATAAATACAATCATAAAGTCATATAGCACGTCAAGCATTTTACAGTATAATTTCCATATAGAACGTTAAGAGATCAAAATTAAGGGGGGAAACGAATATAAACGAAAATAAAAATACAAACAATAATAATATGTTAATAATAATAGTAATAATTATAATAATGATGACGATAATAATAATACAAATACGGAAAAAAAACGCAGTTAATAGAAGGAATGTAGGCCTATTTTACTGTGTGACGATAAATGATTTCCAAATGAAACTACGTGAATAATTCACTCTTCACTGAAACAATATATTTGTCTGTTAATTAGACTAAATAAAATACAATATATGTTAAATTCAACCTTTGAACTGCATTCCAGTAAATATCCCAGTCATAGAACCTACATTCAGAACGTTAAGTAAAGAGATCGAAATGAAGGGGAAAATAACGACGTATAACATAATATCATGTTCCCACGAGTTAAATGTAGTGGCCAAGACAAACATAAGTGAACCGAAGGTGTCCCCTTACGGTCACCGTAAAAACGTGATTGGTTGGAGCGAGAACGTGCAACGATTGGTCAGCCCCACGTGGCCGGTATCTGATTGGCTTAAGTAGGTGGGTGGAGTCCATCCATTTGTGGATTAGTTTGCATCTTGACACTTGAAATGTTTCAAAATTCACAAATACCCGCAGCGATCTACAAATGCACAGTACGCGATTCACATATAAATGCCGAGTAAAGTTGTGTTTGTATAATTAAAAAAAATATTTGTGAGTATGTTTTTTATTTGCAATTAATTTTTTTTTACTTGTGAATATAATTCATGTTTGTGGAACTCTAAGATTTATTTGTGGATCTCATTTTATTTACTTTGTGATTATGCTTGGTTTTTGTCAATCGCTTTACATTTATTTGTGGATCATAATGTATTTATTTGGAATTATGCAACAATTTTAACTCCATACAACTGCAGCCCATCATCAAGCGGCTTGAAAAGCCGCCGCCGCTCTCATTTTGACAGACAACTGTCTCATGCTGAACGTGCTGGTACTAACCTTATCTCTCTCGTCAAACAGAAGGCAGCGAGTGACCGACAGCCCGACTGAGCACGCCTGGACACCCACCTTCACGAGCATGAGGACTTCACAGGAGCACCAGCCACGACGACAGCACTCACCTTATTTCTCTCTTCACTTATTTAAAAGTAATGAATAAATCCACCCTCCGGGGCTATTTCACCGTGCTACTTTGTTGTGTGATTTCTCACCCGTGACAATATAAACATGCATAATTCATCTCACTTACAAAAATGAAACTGATTCAGTGTTCCAACTCAAATGCAACTCAGATTATGACACAAACATGCAATAATTAAATATGTTAAATAATACAAATATCCTTAATGTATTTAATCCTATTTTATTAAACAGTGTCTCTGTCCCTGACGCGGGCAACCCAGAGGTGATGGAGATTGCTCTTCGGGGGACGACAACATCAACGTCCCCACTCCCGGTGGAGGGCCGGGAGCTACTGTGTACTCAAATATCGCCCACTTTTTCACAGAAAGAGCTAATTTCCTCACCTCTGGGGCCTCGGCCCCGAGTTCCCCTTTCGAGCAGCACTTACACTCCTTGGGACCGGTCTCGGAGCCTGATATCGCCAGCGCGGGAACCAGGGAAGAAGGTAAGAGCTGCTTATGGCAGTCAGACTTTTCTCCAGAACGTTTATCCTTCTGGGATCAGTCCCCTTACCCCTCCCCCCCCCCAGGCTGCCCCACCACGGTCGGTCAACGTTCCCTTGATACCACTGACGAACTGGTTGGGGAACTGGCTTCAGCTTCCCAGCCCTTCGCGGTGGTTGATACGGACGGTACGTCTCGGCTATGCGATTCAGTTCGCCAGGCGTCCACCCAGGTACAGAGGCGTCCTGCAGTCAGGCTTTCGCATTCTCAACTATCTCGACAACTGGCTTCTCATAGCTCACTCGCGAGATCTGTTGTGCGAACAGAGGGACCTGGTGCTCCAGCACCTCAGCCATCTGGGCTTTCAGGTCAACCGAGAGAAGAGCAAACTCTCCCCAGTGCAGAGGATCTCTTTTCTCGGTGTGGAGCTGGACTCGGTCAATATGACAGCACGCCTCGAACGAGTGTCTGGACTTATTCAGACTCAAGACAACGGTCCCTCTCAAAACATTTCAGAGGCTCCTGGGGCATATGGCAGCTGCGGCCGCAGTACGCCGCTGGGCTTGCTTCATATGAGACCGCTTCAGCGCTGGTTACACGATCGAGTCCCAAGACGGGCATGGCACCGTGGCACAATCCGGATTGGCGTTTCCCCGCAGTGTCGCCACCTATTCAGCCCGTGGTCAGACCCTGCCTTCCTCCGGGCTGGAGTGCCCCTGGGACAAGTGTCCAGGCACGTTGTGGTCTACATGGATGCCTCCACCACGGGTTGGAGTGCCGTATGCAATGGGCAAGCAGCATCGGGCTCCTGGACAGGACCTTGACTGCAGTGGCACATCAATTGCCTCGAGTTGTTGGCTGTACTTCTAGCCCTTCGTCGCTTCCGATCGACGCTGCGCCAGAAGCACGTGCTTGTTCGTACCGACAGCACTGCGACTGTGGCGTATATCAATCGCCAGGGCGGTCTCCGCTCTCCTCGCATGTCACAACTCGCCCGCCGTCTGCTCCTCTGGAGTCAAACGTGGCTGAAATCGTTACGTGCCATTCACATACCAGGGGAACTCAACCGTGCAGCGGATCAGCTCTCACGGCAGTCCACCCACCCTGGAGAATGGCAACTCCACTCCGAGACAGTCCAGCTGAGTTGGAGTCATTTCGGTCAGGCTCAGATAAATCTGTTTGCCTCCCCCGAATCCTCCCACTGCCAGCTCTTTTACTCTCTGACCCAGGCTTCCCTCGGCAGAGACGCACTGGCACACAGCTGGCCTCCGGGGCACAAGTACGCCTTTCCCCCAGTGAGCCTCCTTGCACAGACCCTGTGCAAGATCAGGGAGGACGAGGAGAAGGTCTTGCTGGTTGCGCCACACTGGCCCACCCGGACCTGGTTCCCAGAACTCATTTCCCTCACGGCAGCCCCTCCCTGGAAGATCCCCTTGAGGAAGGACCTTCTTTCTCAGGGGATGGGCACAAATCGGCACCCGCGTCCCGACCTGTGGAACCTGCACGTCTGGCTCCTGGATGGGATGCGTCAGACCTCACCGGCCTTCCCCAGGCCGTGATAAATACCATCACTCAGTCCCGAGCCCCCTCTACGAGGTGGGGTCTGTTCGTTGACTGGTGTTCCTCTCGAGGAGAGGACCCACAGAGATGCACGATTGCAGTAGTGCTTTCCTTCCTGCAAGAGAAGTTGGAGCGCAGGCTGTCCCCTTCGACTCTCAAAGTGTACGTTGCTGCCATTGCAGCGTATCACGATGCAGTGGATGGAACATCCCTTGGTAAGCACCAACTCATCGTGAGGTTCCTGCGAGGTACGAGAAGGATTAATCCTCCCAGACCGCACCTCATACCCTCTTGGGATCTCTCCGTCGCCCTCCGTGGCCTACGGGACGCCCCATTCGAGCCATTTGCGTCAGTTGAGCTGAAATTCCTGCCACTTAAGACAGCGCTCCTGACTGCACTGGCCTCCATCAAGAAGGTAGGGGACCTACAAGCCTTCTCTGTCGACGAAACGTGCCTTGAGTTCGGGCCCGGAGATTCTCACGTCATCCTGAGACCGGTTATGTGCCCAAGGTGCGCCCACCACGCCCTTCCGCGATCAGGTGGTGAACCTGCAAGCTCTGCCCCTGGAGGAGGCAGACCCAGCTTCTGCGCTGCTATGCCCTGTTCGTGCTCTGCGCATATACGTAGACCATACTCGGCACTTCAGACGCACCGAGCAGCTCTCTTGTCTGCTTCGGAGGTCAGCAGAAAGGGAATGCTGTCTCCAAACAGAGGTTGGCCCATTGGGTGGTGGAAGCCATCTCTCTGTCTTATTTTTATCAGGGAGAGCTATGCCCCTTAGGTGTTCGTGCCCACTCCACTCGGAGTTGGCTCATGGCGCCTCACTAGCAGATATCTGTAGAGCTGCCGGCTGGGCGACACCTAATACCTTCGCTAGGTTCTACAACCTTCGCGTAGAGGCCGTTTCCTCCTGTGTCTTAACATAGACTTCAGGTGAGCGGGAGGATGGCTGGTGTTGGCTTGCTGCACCATTCCCACGTGGATCCGTGCGCCATATTCCCAGAATGTTCCACTCCGGTGAACCCTGGGTCCTCCATGCCCCGCAGTCGTAGTGAAACGACTGAAGGGGAACGTCTAGGTTACGAAGGTAACCCTCGTTCCCTGAAGGAGGGAACGGAGACGTTACATCCCCTGCCACGACCCTTGCGTCGCGCTGATGCAAAAACCTGAAATGACTGGCTGCATGCCGCCATCTACCCGTATGTACGGGACGTGGCTTGGCATGCAAATGCCACTCGCCAATTTTCATTGGCCTTTTGAATAAGGCTCAGAGATAATTGGACTCTCAAGTGAGTTCCCATATGTAACGTCTCTGTTCCCTCCTTCAGGGAACGAGGGTTACCTTCGTAACCTAGACGTTACTTTGCATGGTATTTTTATGCTTTAGTACATACAGCACCTTTAAAAGACAACATACAGTCCCCAAAAATATCTTTTAATAAGTCACACAAATGTATAAATATGATTGTATTTTATGATTGTATAACATCTTGCTAGACTTTCTATGAGAACTAATTTAACTTTTTCTGGACTGGTGTCACAGTGGTTTTTAGTGGATGTTTAAAGCCACAAGAAAAGTTCATCACATAAAACTTTTTATACCTAATAAACTTATTTTATATTTGACAACTGTTTTTTATATTTTTTATTTTAATGCAGTAATATTAAGTTTGTACTAAGGTTATGCAAATTATGTTTTTCTTCCGTAAACATAACTTCCGTATATGCTTTGCCTTGGCAAATGTGTGTGTGCTCCTGCATCATGTCTCAAATAGATTTATGACGCAAACATCAAACACAACCACAGCCTCCTCTTTATCCAAACACACATAGACACATTTCTTAGCAACAATCTTAGTAAACAATACTGGATCTTCGTAGGTTTACTTTACTTTCTTTACTTTAAAATATTTAAAGTAACATTTAAAAAGCTGTGTAAACCCTCTGGTTGTGTTCGGAACAAATTGACCCCAGAAAAGAGATACATTTCTCTTTGTTCACACAGGGTATAATTACTTTTCAGAATTTTTTTTTTTTTTTTTTTTTTTTGGAATTTTCAGAATTTTTTGTGGGTTTTATTTCACCTAGTCACACGGTTTTCCCAGTCAAAAATGACCTGACTCCAAACAATTGCTTATAAATCTCCAATTTTTCTATATTATCACCAATTATTGGATTTATTATTTTTGTCAACTTGTTTTCTTTCATTTAGGACTGGTTTTGTGTTTCTATTTGCATCTGATTAATTGTAGGCCTCATTTATCTGAGAGTAGGTACCTTGTCTTTTAAAAGTGGAAAAAAAAAAAAAAAATTATGAATAATTTTCACAATATTAAACAAAAAAATTAAAAAAATTTGCACTGTTTCTCACACTAGTGTGCTTTAATGTTTAATCAGGAAGTTTGCTTTTAAATGTTTTTATTTTGTGCAAAATTGCAAAAAGTCACACTTGTGGTGTTCCCGGGTCAAAAATTACTCGATTCCAAATAATTGCTTATAAATCTCTCATTATGCTATATTATAACAACATATTGGATTCATTCTTTTTGTCAACTTGTTTTCTTTCATTTAGGACTGGTTTTGTGTTTCTATTTGCATCTAATTAATCGTAGGCCTCATTTATCTAAGAGTAGGTACCTCATTTTTTGAGTAAAAAAAAACATGAATAATTTTCACAATATTAAAAAAAAAAAAAAAAAAATATTGCACTGTTTATCAAACTAGTGTTCTTTAATGTTTAATCAGGAAGTTTGTTTTTAAATGCTTTTATTTTGTACAAAATGGCAAAAAGTCACACTTATGGTGACTCCAAACAATTGCTTATAAATCTCTAATTTTTCTATATTATCACCAAATATTGGATTCATACTTTTTGTCAACTTGTTTTCTTTCATTTAGAAACCAAACTTCCTGATTAAACATTAAAGCACACTAGTGTGAGTCATTTTTTCATCTCATATTGTCAAAATCATTCATAAAAAATGCTTTTTTCACTCACAAAATGAAGTGCCTACTTTCAGATAAATAACGCTTACGATTAATCAGATGCAAATAGAAACGCAAAACCAGTCCTAAATGAAAGAATTACAAGTTGACAAAAGACTGAATCCAATAGTTGGTGATAATATTGTCATGTTCCAGGCGGGGTTGAGGAGTGGAGAATGATGAGGAGAACCGGAGTAAATGAAAACGTAAATAGTTTATTAAATAAAACACTGTAACTAATACAAACAAAAACCGGGAGTATAAGATGAGCACATGAAAACAAGCAAACAGAGGTAACAGAATCATTGACAGACAAATGGGGAGTGCACACAGACTCTTAAATATACTGAAACGGGGGCGTGGTCACTAACAAGATAACAAGGGGGAAATACAAATATGGGCATGACTGAACTAACTAAACATAACCAAAAGGGGGAGACAAGGACTAAACCATATTAGCTAGAAACATAGGGGAAAAGACACTAGGAAAACATGACAGAACACAGACATGATACTGACATTACCCCCCCCCCTCCCCCGAAGGCGCGTCCCGTGCCTAATAACATCCAAAGGGGAGGGAGGGTGGGTGCCCTGGAGACCACTAAGAGGACACAGGGGACACGGGATACAGAGGTGGTCTCCAGGGCGGATCAGGGATCTCAGGTGGCCATGGCGGGTCAGGATGCTCAGGGAGCCATGGCCAAGAAAACAGTCCAGGAGACCATGGCGGATCTGGGGGTTCAGGAAACCATGGCCGGGTAAACAGTCCAGGCGGCCATGGTGGATCTGGCGGCTCAGGCAGCCATGGCCGGGACAATAGTTCAGGATGCCATGGCGGATCTGGAGGCTCAGGAAGCCATGGCCGAGTAAACAGTCCAGGTGGCCATGGCCGGGTAAACAGTCCAGGTGGCCATGGCCGATCAGGGGAGTAGCCCCCCCCCCCCAAAATTTACTTGGGGGAACCTAGGGTATAGTCCACACAAGAGAGCACGGAAGGGCGTGCAGGAGAGAGCTCCGGCTCAGGAGGGCGCGCTGGAGACAGCTCCGGCTCTGGAGGGCGCGCATGAGAGAGCTCCGGCTCTGGAGGGCGCGCATGAGAGAGCTCCGGCTCTGGAGGGCGCGCAGGAGACAGCTCCGGCTCTGGAGGGCGCGCAGGAGACAGCTCCGGCTCTGGAGGGCGCGCAGGAGACAGCTCCGGCTCTGGAGGGCGCGCTGGAGACAGCTCCGGCTCAGGAGGGCGCGCTGGAGATGGCGTCGGCTCTGGACGGCGCTCTTGAGGAGCGGGCTCTGGACGGCGCTCTTGCGGCGCTGTCACTAGAGGGCGCTCTGGCGACACAGTCACTGGAGGGCTGGGCGGAACCAGCGAAGACTCTGGGAGACTGGGCGGAACCAGAGGAGACTCAGGAAGGCTGGGCGGAACCAGCGAAGACTCTGACTTGGCGGTAGCCATCTTGGGTGCAGACTCAGCAACGGCGGCCATCTTGGCCGGGAATTCAGGAACGGCGGCCATCTTGACCGGGAACTCAGGCTTGGCGGCCATCTTGGCCGAGGATTCAGGAACGGTGGCCATCTTGGCCGGGGACTCAGCAACGGCGGCCATCTTGCTTGCAGAATCCGACGTGGCAGCCATCTTGTTTGCAGAATCTGCCGCGGCAGCCATCTTGTGAACTGGCGTGGCGGCCATCTTGCTTGCCGACTCCTGCGTGGCAGCCATTTTGCGTGCAGACTCCTGCGTGGTAGCCATCTTGCGTGCAGATTCTGGTATGGCAGCCATCTTGTGAGCTGGCGTGGCGGCCATTTTGGGAGCTGGCATGGCGGTCTGAGGTACTGGGCTGAGGACCATCGTGCGGCTTAGGAGAACTTGGGGACACGTGTGAGGCAAGGAGGGAGTGAGGTCGCTGGAGTGATATGCGGAGGGTTCTGGCTTTTGGTGAGATGGGGTGACTGTTGCATGTTTCCAGATGGGAGGAGGATTACCATCCTCCACCATGACTTGGAACGAGGAATTACACAAATCGAGAACAAAATTTATGAAATCTGCTACAGGACGGTAGCAATCACCAGGAGTAATCAAATTAAACAACCTATCATCTTTTAGTCCCATCTGGAAACATGCATTCACCATCTTGTCACTCCATCCCACCAGATGGTAAATGCTCAAAAACTCCTCCACATACTCCTCCAGCGAACGCTCACCTTGTTGTATGTTCCAGAGGAGGTCCTCAGCCCGAGTCATGTTGTAATTGGGTCCGTCAATCTGTCACGTTCCAGGCGGGGTTGAGGAGTGGAGAATGATGAGGAGAACCGGAGTAAATGAAAACGTAAATAGTTTATTAAATAAAACACTGTAACTAATACAAACAAACAAAAACCGGGAGTATAAGATGAGCACATGAAAACAAGCAAACAGAGGTAACAGAATCATTGACGGACAAATGGGGAGTGCACACAGACTCTTAAATATACTGAAACGGGGGCGTGGTCACTAACAAGATAACAAGGGGGAAATACAAATATGGGCATGACTGAACTAACTAAACATAACCAAAAGGGGGAGACAAGGACTAAACCATATTAGCTAGAAACATAGGGGAAAAGACACTAGGAAAACATGACAGAACACAGACATGATACTGACAAATATAGCATAATGAGAGATTTATAAGCAGTTGTTTGGAGTCTGGAAACATCAAAGGTGTGACAGGAATCCAAACACAACCAGATTAAAACAGCAACTACAAGGCAAATGTCTCAGCACTGACAATACAGTACTGTGTGATTTCAGTACAGCATGATAATCAATCAATCATGTATATCTGAATGTGTTGTGACAGTCTGACTAACCAGCATTTGTCAAATCTCTTCAGATTCTTAACCTGTTCCTCATGAGCACACAGAGATCATCACAATGAGAGCATTCTAAAAGGTTTCTCTATTGTATTCCCTGCCAGAGTTTCGTTTCTGCTCCTTCACATGATACTTTGTCACTTCACACTTAACAGGCCGGTCAACTTGATGACGTCTTTTAAATGGCCTGCAGCTATAGATCACATTTCTGTGACGGAATAGAAGCAGGATTAAAGTCATATACACGCAGCGTTTCAGGCTGAGGACATTCTCTGTTTGCTATACGGAGCCTGGGAAAATAAAGGATGTTTGGTAAGGGCCTTACTGTTTGAGCAGGTTATAAAAGGCCTACACTTCCTGTGCGAGTTATCAAATATAATACCAGACCCAAAGTTTAAGACTTACAGGAGCCAAATAAACTAGAACAAGGCAAGAAATTGTTTTTATATGAGGCATAATATTCGAAAAATGTACAGTTGTTTCTACCTGAGCTGAGCTATAAGCTTTAAAATGACTTTCATTGGTGTTTTATTTGTTTAAAACCATTTGCATTTGACCACATTGAACACAGTTTAGGTTACTTAACAAAATATTTTTCAGTGTAGATCAAAAATCGTTTTCACCTTAGCTGTAAAACTCTCATAATGTCCTGTTCAGTTCATTCAAGGTGTCATAATTTTTCTGCTTATCATTTACATTCTTCATTTTATTGCTCTGTTGTTGTGTAGATTGCCTTCCTGCAGTACACTCTTAAAAATAAAGTTGCTTTAAAAGGTTCTTCACAGCGATGCCATAGAAGAACCGTTTTTGGTTCCACAAAGAACCATTCAGTCAAAGGTTCTTTAAAGAACCATCTCTTAGCTTTTTTATAATCTGACAAACCTTCTTTCGCCATAAAGAACCTTTTGTGAAACAGAATGTTAAAGGTTCTTTTTAGAACCATTTAGACAAAAAAAGATTATTCTATGGCATCATGAGGCACCTTTATTTTTCAAAGTGTTCATTGAATTATGTTCCATGGTACTCCCTTGTAATACATGTCTTGTTTATACAAATTATATCAGAGATTTTCCAGTTTAGACTTGAAACCACCCAAAGCGCTCTCACGTTCAAAAAAAAAAAAAAAAAAAAAAAAAAAAAGGATATCAGATTTCCAGCAAATGTGTATAAATTATATAGTCTTTCTTCAGTTATACTTCCTTTTAAAATTCCTTAGTTCTCATTCTATGCACTAAATACTGTAGCTATATTACATTTTGGTCTAAAGAAAAAAGATAACAGGTCAAATAACTCTTTTAGAACAGGTGTGAGAACACTATTGATAGATTGCGTCACAATGGCACAGTAACCAGAGACAAATGACATTTAACCAAGTAAAAAAAAAAAAACAATGATTGAAATACACTTTTGTACACCCTACACTGCAAAAAATGCTTTTCTAGCTTAGATTTTTTGGTCTTGTTTCCAGCTAAAATATCTAAAAATCCTTAAATCAAGAAGGATTTTCTAGACGAGTGAAAATCATTTTCTTGTTTTCAGAAAAAACACGTCAAAATTAAGTGAGTTTTCGCTTAGAACAAGCAAAATAATCTGCCATATTTCAAACAGACAAAACATGATTATTTTGCTTACCCCATTGGCAGATTATTTTGCTTGTTTTAAGCAAAAATGCACTTAATTTGGACTTTTTTTCTGAATACAAGACAATAATTTTTACTCATCTAGAAAACCCTTCTTGATTTAAGAATTTATAGATATTTTGACTGGAAACAAGACAAAAAAAAATAAAAAATCTAAGCTAGAAAAGCATTTTTTTTGCAGTGTACACTCTCAGAAAAAGTGAAAAATTGTCAAATATGCACCATTACGGTCTAATATGCACCTTTAAAATACGTGCACCCTTAGGGGTAAATAAAGTACAAATGTGTACATTTTAAAAGGGTGCTCCCCTAGTGACAGCTTTGTACCTTTTTCCATAAGTGTATATACACTTATGCAAAATCGACAATAAATCAAACTCTTACGTGTGACTCCTGACATAAAGAGAACACGATGTGAACACATTAGCATAGGTGTACTATCGGACAAAGCTATGTAATGAACTACCTTGGATAATCCTGGGGGGTGTTCCATAAAACAAGTTTACCAAATAAGCCAGGCTTATTTCAGTTAGTCTGACTTATTGTCACTTGATTTGGCTCAAAATAAGTCAGACTAACTGAAATAAGCCTGACTTATTTGGTAAACTTGTTTTATGGAACACCCCCCTGGTTTGTGTTTACCAAAAACCGAACACATGCTCTCACAGCCGCACGCTCCTCCCACAGCCAATGAGCGCCGCCAAGTGGGCGTGCACATGGAGTTCTTCAGTTCTTGGATGGTTTAATTATTCATGAAGCTGACCAATTGAAAGGCGTATGTAAATATGGCAGGTTTAAATGTATTTGTAGGCTTATTCGCCTCTCAGTGAATGAAGGCTAGCCTGGAGTGCGTGGTGCGACTGTGGGGACCTGAGACGCTTGAGTTTGTTTGTGCATTGATAAATATCTGGATTCTGTTGCGTTGATAAAATAACTTTTGAAATCCACGATTTGAACCCGATTTGACGTTCTACTCCGAAACCGAACCAACCGGACGTCATATAGTCGGAGCATCCAGCTGACATCCACCGAGCAGATTCTTCAGTGTCTTCACCAGACGGATTTCGCTATGTCCTCCGCGGATGTGTCGGAGCAGAACCCGCGCTGTTGTGTTTTGTCGTGGGAGCAGGTACAGCGTCTGGACTCCATCCTGGGAGAAAGTGTCCCGATCCACGGCCGAGGAAACTTCCCCACACTCTCCGTTCAACCAAGGCATATTGTACAGGTATAGGATCTAATACTCACACAAAACACTATGACATCCCGGTTGAACACAGCTCACACCAGTTCCAGAAGTGGATAGAATTTAAATTCCAAATTTTAGCATAACTTCAAGGATTCTAATGAATAACGTCATTTTACGTTTTGTTTTATACAAAATGTCATTATTTAATTACGCACAAGCAAAGTGGTTTTCTTAGGTAATGTGAGCAATATAATCAAAGACACTGTATTTACATTCTTAAATGACTATTATTCGTGATAACCATAATAATAGGCTACACGAACGTTCTATAATTCTTGATTTAAAAATTTAAAACGTTCTATTTCGCAATTCAAATTGTCATGGTTACAAAACAGACAGGATTCTAAATTATGAAGTTGTGAAAATTCTTCCAAGTAATATAGTTTATTATCCAAACTGTAGGGTGTTTATGGTCACGTAATGTGTGGACACAGGTATTTATGGCTATTTTATAACGATTTCAACCTTATCCACATCCCAGTTGGATTTATGAAATCGTATTTGCATAAGGATTATTGTTTATGAGAAACAATTTGTTAATCCATGCTATTCACTGTCAATCAATAAATAAATGGATTAATCTGGCATTATCAGCAGGAAGGAAATGAACGTGCTCAGCTCATGTATCAATAAAGATGTTTTTATGTAATATTTATTTAATATGTTTATGCATTGACATCTTTGATGTCCAGTTAAAACGTTAAAACGCTAGTATTACAAAATTCTTAAGTATTTTAAGTACCCATGTTCATCTAATTTCATTTTAGTGTAATGTCAGTTTTGCAATGAGGTGCCAAGAAGATCATTTTACCTGATCTGTTGTACTGTAATAGATACATTGCAGCTTTTCCTGTCAGTCATGACTTCTGCAGTCTTACTGGAAAAGGTTTGTGTGGCAGCTTTTCTTCCGTGCTGAATTCCAGCAGGTGTTTGTGCAATCACTTCACTTCTCTTGCTTTAATCTTTTTTACATCCAGAGAGACTCTTCATATTATTTATGAATTATGATACAAAAATCAACTACAAAAAAAAATCACCTAGAGTGAAGATGCAGCTTTGTGTATTTGAGATTTATTAGCAGAGATAAATGTTTAAAACGTCTGTATACTTCAACATTTTAAAAGTGACTAATTTAAAAAGGCCTCTGGGTCTGCTTATTCTTTATAAAAGGAGTGTTTCCCTTCATTTAGTTTGTTTTAATTGCAACCTTACTGTTGCAAGGAAGCCAGTTCACACAATTAACTGTGAAACGAGATATATAGTATTTTTTACCCAGCCATATTAAATGAGCTGTTGAAATTAGGCCACTCTCTGATGACATCACTGACCTTTTAAATGAAAGTGCTCATTACTCTACCATCTGGTTGTATCTAATGTGAGAACCTCAGAAATGTCCGGTTTTAGGTCTAAATAAGACCCTTTTAATAAGGCCTGCCCAGTAGTTAATTTTTCACCTTGCCAGCATTTTCACTGGTCCAACAACAAATATGATATATATCTATTTTTATCTTGGCAGATGCATTTCAAATCAGTGCATTAATGTAATATGTAAACAAAGAACAGTCATTAGAGTTACTCTACAGTTCGTGGTTACAACCTTCCAACACTAAAGTCTTGCTTAGCCAGACTTTTGACTTGGCATAAAATCTGGTTCACATTGCAGTTTAGGCTGGTCAAAACTGCCCACTTAGACAGGAAGAAGAGACTGTCTGACTAAAAAGCAGCCATTTCTTTTTTTTTTAGGAGCGGGTTTATCTGAAAGTACTTTTCAAAACCCTGAATATTCAGTACTGAAAACACCTTCATTACTGTCCATCCAATTATGTCCACAGAGTACATATTATGTCCCAGACAAAAGACAAACACTATACAAAAAACTCTTATCATTGTTACTCTGATTTCCAATATCTTTGAAAGATTTGAATCAAGTCCAGTGATTAGTTCATTCTTACAAGTACTACGTAATACAGAATCCTTTAAACTGAAACAAAATCCACCTATTGCATCTTAAAGGCCTGGTTTCACAGACAGAGCTTAGACTAAGCAAGGATTAGGCCATAGTTCAATTAGTACTTTTAAGTACATTTTATAAATGTGCCTTAGAAAAAAAAAACAAAAAAAAAAAAAACATGTGCATCTTAAGATAAAACAAATGCACTGACATGTTTTAAAATCAGTCAGCCCAAGATTTTTATTAGGCTTGAGCCTTGTTTGTAAAACAGAGGGAAAAACTTGAGTTCAGTTCCTGCCTTAAATTAAGTATAATCAACTTGGTTGTACAAGTCATTTCAACTTAAAAAAAATTGAGTAATTGAGTTAAATTTTAAATAAATTATATGAAAAGTTGAAATTACTCAACTTATTTTGAAGAGTTAATATTTAATTTTTTTTTTCTTCAATGTAAGCATAATTTTGTTTCCTAAAATACTGATAGAAACCTGTGCATCTCGACTCTGGATGTTAAGTTGCATACTGGAAATCTGATTGGAGCTTTTCAAGTTTTGACTACAGTATAACACATCTACAACAACCAGGAAGCAAACTCTCAGATTTGTTGGCCATCAGCCCACAAGAAGGTTGTTTGTTACATGGTGCACTCTTAAAAATAAAGGTTCCAAAAATGTGTTTTTGCAGTGATGTTCCCCAAAGAGCCTTTCAGTGAACAGTTCCTAAAAGAACCATTTTGAAGAACCTTTTTTGAACCTTTTTCGAAAGGTTCCATGGATGTTCAAGGTTCTTCACAGAACCATTGATGCCAATAAAGAACCCTATATTTTTAAGAGTGTATCAGTATTTAGAGTTGTTGTAAAACATTCACCGTTCTTATAACCATGTGCAGAAAGAACTCTCTGACACAAATCACCACCATTTCATTTTTCTCAGTGGTATCGTTACTGCAGTGTTGCTTGGCTTACACTGGCCTGTTTAGCAGACAAAGTTGGCTTGTTTGTGGCACATAAGGTTAACAGTGGATTAATCCTGTTGGAAACAGTAGACTTGTGGGCCAGAGCTGACATGGCATCCATGTGGTAAAGAGGAGCCTGGTAAGTCTTTCTGTTTGGCCAGAGTGTAAACTAACTCTTCAGGATTACATTTTTTTCAATTTGAAAGGATACACAGACTCAACATCTAAGCCATTCCCCATTGTTCCTGTCTTAGAACAGGTGCTTTTCTGAGTATGTGAATGGATGTCTTAAAGGAATTCATCCCTCCAGCATGTAACGTAATCCTGGTTAAAACCAGTAACTGGAATCAGTGTGAGGTATAGATTACACCATACACCCTTACCTGCAGGGGGAGCTAATCAACAGAGCCTTTTAACCTTCTTTTAATGTAAAATGCACTTTTTATGGAAAATATTAGTAATTGTGACCTCCAGATAGGTTTTGTGATCTTTTGAAAAAAATGCAAGAACCTAGCTCTACAATAAGTAAATCCATTTCAACAGATAATTACCTTCCAACATCGTTGCTATACACTAAAATAAAGGTGCTTCACAATGCCATAAAAGAACCTTTTTTTGTCGAAATGGTTCCATAAAGAACCTTTAACATCTGAAGAACCTTTCTGTTTCACAAAAGGTTCTTTGTGGCGAAAGAAGCTTCTTCGGATTATAAAAAGGTAAGAAAGATGGTTCTTTAAAAAACCTGAATAGTTCTTTGTGGAACCAAAAATGGTTCTTCTATGGCATCGCTGTGAAGAACCTTTTAGAGCACCTTTATTTTTAAGAGTGTAGAGCTACCAAAAAACAAACAAACAAACAAACATAAGTTTAAAGACAAAATTCTAAGATGACTTTGCACTTGTTTCTCGGATGCATAAGGTCTATAAAACAGCTTCAGCTTAGGTCTGTTCCTCAAACAAATCTATCATTTGCAGTTTTGAGGAAAGTTACACATAAAAGTAATGTATTGCAATATTACATTACTCTCTAAAAAGTAACTAGTTGCGTTACTTAGTTACTTTTTATGAAATGTAGTGCGTTATGTTACTTTTACATTTTCTCATCTTGGCTGGGCTTGCTTGTTTGTTTTTAATTCAAAAAGTTGTATTTTTTGGCAAATGTAAAAGCCCTTTCAAACTAAAAGTGAAATGAATAAACCTCAGGCTGAAGGAAATGTAAATGTAAAGGGTATGTAAAGGAAAGGAAATCTGTAAAGCTCAAACAAACCTTTCAGCTGTGCTGCCATTTGGGATTGCATGAAGAATATGGATGCAGGAGAAGAAAGTTTTCTTTAGCAAGCAAAAAAAAAAAAAAAACCTTTGTCTAAAGCCATTTTTGCTTATTAGTATGTTTGAATTGGATTATCAAAGATCAATAAAGACATTAGTTAATAAAATTTGATTGAATGCATAAAGAATATTTGTGTTATTTAACATCTACTTATAGCAGGTGTGCATCATATTCTGAGTTTGCATTTTACTGTTTTTATTCATTTTGAGGGACACTGAATCTGTTTTTGTCTGAGTATGATAAGTAAATGCATGCTTATATTTAGTCTAGAACTACAGTATATTGTGTTTACACCGTGTGTTTACAACGCCTCTGCACTTACTCCTGCTTTCTCTCAACACGGGGACAGGAGAGCTGTCAGTCAATTAATGGGAAAACAAAGGAGAAGGTAATTCAGATATTTGCTTGCAAATTAAAGAGTAATGTATTACTTTACTAGACAAAGTAATCTGATTAAGTAACTTGTGTTGCTTGTAATGCATTACCCCCAACACTGATCATTTGGCTTCTGAAGAAGTGCATGAGTCATGTAGACCACTTTTATGGTGCTTGACATCCCTAGTCTTCATTTTGAAATAGCACTTTGGACATGCTGTGATTTTCTTTTGTCATCCACAGAACAAAAAACAACAACAACAAAAAAACATCTTGGTTTGGAACAGTATAAGGGTGAGCAAATGATGACACACTTTTCAGTGGGTTGTTGTTTGGAAAATCAGATGATTCTTTAAACAAAGTCTTTACTAATGGAGTACAGAACTGGTGTAATGGAAGTTACGTATGAGTAAGTGCTTAAAGCTTTATCCAGCTTCATATAACACCTAGGATTATCCACACGGCCATCCAATAGCTAGAATTTCAAAGATTCCATTAAGAGAATTTTTGGGAAAGATTTAAAGGGTAAAACTCTTCACAGTCTAGTCTAGTACAGTGGATTCACTGACTCATGTCCTGAGCATGGGCCAGTGTCAGAGACTCGTAAGTGGTTCATTCATCCCTTTGCATTTGGCAGCGAGACCGACTGACCAGAGTGGTTGTCGGTGTCTAGGGGGCAATGATTGCTGTTTTGTTGGCCTGTTCCTTAGCCTGAACCTGTAAAAAGCAGTGTGGAAATTTGCCTTACAATCGTCCCACAAATAAAACAGAGAAGCTTTTTTAGCCAGGTTGGAAAACAAAACAGGATGTGAGTTTATGCGTCACCAAGGCGTAGTCAGCGGCAGTCAGATCACTGTATTTGTGGCTTTTTTTTTAACACCGGGGCAAAGGAAGCCGACTTGTGGTTTTATCTTTAAATCAAGATATCTTGTACACAATACCAGAACCCTTTGGTTTAAAGTTTAACCCTCATACCGTAAGCTGGACAAATGTGGGCAAAATAATTTTAATTAATTTTTTAAAAATACTTCCCTTGATCTGAGTGGTACAAGACTTGGTGACTTTTCCTAAGTTTGCCACCTGAACACGCAAAAAAAAAAAAAAGACTCGATTCTACAATGTTAAGTGGGTGAAAAAAAAAAACTCCTTAATCCCGTATTCGTGGACAAAAATGGGCACCCATAGGAATGAATGGGAAAAACTGTAATTCAGATAATTTTTTTTTATTTTTGTCAAATAAAAATCAGTAGATCCAATACAACTCATATATTACATACACAAAAATGAAGGGGTGATCCTGTACAACCTTCTCAACATGGCAACAACTCACACTCACACACACACACACACACACACACACACACACACACACACACACACACACACACACACACACACACACACACACACACACACACAAACACAAACAAACAATGCATTCAATGAGCCTATAACAGAGCTAAAAAAAAAATTTTTTTTATTTTTTATAAAAACTCACTCACACATACAAACATAAAGACCCAGGAATTGGCACCAATTAGTTTGAGTTATTGAAATTTGATGTTCTTTGTTTCAAATAAATAAATAATGATTTACTACTTTGTCTTTTCCTTATAGCATGGTCATATATATCTAAGCATATTTTGGCATCTTTGTATAGTCTCACCTAACACAGATATATATTTATTAAAATTACAATTTTAAGTTGTGATAAAGTAAAAAAAATTAAGAGGTCAAATTCATCATAACAGTGGTTCATAGAGTTCAACCTATATGCAGCAATTCAGTACTGCAGCCATCTAGTGGTTATTGATATTATTGTTTTTTTGTTAATTTTATACTAACATAAGACACCAGATGTCACCAAAGTCACTTCATCTTTAGGTTTTAACTCTCTGAACTTACTGGAATTATTTTTTTAATTAAGATAATTAAATATTAAATATAACATAAAAATAAGCATTATTTACATAAAAAATATGGTACTTTTAGAGGTAAATAAATTCAAAAATACCCCCAAAATAAAAAAAAACACCATAAATTGATAGATTTTATTTTATCGAAGATAGTGATATAACATTTATTGAACACAAATTTTTTGATCACACCTGAGACCTCTGTGCCCACATTTGTCCACAAACACGGGATTAAGGGCTGTAAAGTCAATACGGTATTAGGGTTAAACCAAGGGTACCCAATCTTACCCCTGGGGATCTATAGTATCTACCTGCAGAGTTCTATGCCAACCCTGATCAAACACACCTGTCTGTAATTATCAACTGCTGCTAAAGATCCTCTTCAGCTGGTTCAGGTGTTGGAGCTGTTCACGGTTGAAGGTAGATCTCCAGAAACAGGATTAGGGACGGTGAAAGAAGGATTTTTTTTTTTTTGTACAGTTTATCATGATGTTCACATTCAAATGTGGTCTTGGTTGCATGGCTCACAAGTGAGATCTCTGAGATAAGTCTTGTTTTGTAAAGATGTCTTCCCCAGAGTTTTCTTCTCTAGATCTGGAGATTTCAGCTGTGATACTGTGCATCAGTCCCATCACTAGGCCTTTCTAGACGAGGCAAATATTGTGTGATCAAAACACGAGCGATGTTTTGTTGTCTCTAAGTCTTACCACCATGATGCTAGGGTGTTTTGGCTAGATGATTTTGATGATTTGTTGTGAGGTTGATAGGATGTTCTTGTTGGTTGATGGGTGATACTACAGCAGGGGTGCACAACCCTGTTCCTGGAGATCTACCTTTCTGCAGAGTTCAGCTCCAACCCTGATCAAACACAACTGAACCAACTAATTAGGATCTGAAGGAGAACTTAATAATTACAGACAGCTGTGTTTGATCAGGGTTGGAACTAAACTTTGCAGAAAGGTAGATCTCCAGGAACAGGGTTAGGTACCCCTGTACCTAAATGTGTGTGGTTGGTTACTGGTCTGTTTTAAGAACCTTCTAAGTGCAATTCTTTAGAACATCTTGTTATTTATTATAAGGAAAAAATTACTTGCCGAAGACTCTCTGATCAATTCAACAGAAATACAGCAATATTGGCACAGTGAACGTAAACATTGTTACTAAACCAAATGCAATTAGCCTGTTTTGCTGATTATTGCTGCTGAAAATGGTCAGTTTTTGTCATGTTTTGGCCTATTTTCAGTCGAACCAAGAAAACAACATTTGGAGTACTATAGACTGCCAAAATTTATAACAAATCAAAGGGAACAGTGCAAAAAACTGTCTGAGGAACAAAAGGCATTTGTGGTTGGCCAAACTGAACCAGGATTTTCAGTGCAAGAATCTTGACAACATTCATGTTCTTATCATTTCCAGTCAGGTAGGTGAGATATTAGGCCAATATCTTAATTAACACTGTGCGTACTGTACGTATCTTTACCACCTATTAACTTTAGTTTGTCAAAATATTGAACCTATCCTGTTTACTGAGTCCTTCTCTATATGATCTAGTTGCTTCCACATGTTTTTTTTTCTGTAGTTTAGACAACATAAATCAGCAGAGCAGTGCTATTTTTTTTACATCAGAGTATATCCAATATGGCCGTGCATCCAGGTAACTGACCAAACCATGACGTAAGTGCAAACTATTCTTGAAAAATCGTCAGAACATCGTATTTTTTTATTATGAAGAAAAATGACTTTGCCGAAGACTTGCTGATCAACTCAATAGAAATATGTAATATAGAAAATGTAATCATAATAAGAGTGCATACTTTTTTGTCTTAACTGGCTTGATGTGATTGGCAATCAGTGTCAGGTTTTAATGTGCTGTGTATTTTAAATAGGCATTTGAAAAATATCTTTCCCGTGTGTGAACGCCCTCGTGTGCTGCATGCTGCCTAAAATGATTAATTATAAAATTAAAAACAATATCCCTATTTGAATCTCAGACATATGAGACTTGAACAAACCTATAACCTAATTATAGGTAGTAGTCAATAGTCATGTAGTTTTTTAACTTGATTTTTCACCTGGTCGTTTTTAGACTGGTTGCCAGAAGTGTTCAGACAGATATCTGCTGATGAAATTAAAATTTAGTTCCTGAGAGGTACAGACACTGCTGGGATTATGTAACTCTGCAGACAAATAGTTCAGCCAATAACATGTGGTGTGATGTGTAGACAATGCGTAAGCCCACATTCATAAATCAGAGAGAGACAAAGAGACAGGAAAAAGTGGTACAAACAATAAATAGCAACACACATTAACACCATAGTCACGGCATAACAATACTCTGGTAGCCACCCCCAACGCAACCGTATAGCAATGCTCTGAAAGCCACTTGTATTACTTTAGAAACCTCATATCAATCATTTCATAACCATCCGCAATATCATGGCTTTGATGTTTTTCTCCACTGGATCCACTGAATTTTCTTCTGTTCTGGCCTGCCAATAGACTAGAAATATACTACAGAACTAAAGAGTTTCACAGATTCTCAGTTTTCTAGGTCTTTGACCCAGACTAAATCACATCTTTGACTTTCAAATGTCAAGTTGAGTGGAGATTCTCCATTTCTTCAGTGCTCTTAGATGTACTACTGGGTTGGATATATATGTGGGTCACTCTCAATCTAATATAACACTCCATTTATTTTATAACTATTTCTGTCTAAACACTGAGAATTTCAGTTGTTTTAATAGCTGTCCATTAGCTGATGTCAGTTGGTGTTGGAATCTAGTCGGAGGCCGCCTTCTCTCTCTGTGATAGAAGGAAGTACAGGTAGAGTAATAGAAGGACAGATCAGCAAAGAAAGCTGTCAAGAGCTTGTAAACAAAGACAGCAGTGACTTGTCATTTCCCAGGGAAAACAAAATCCGTTGTCTAGTGAAGAGTTACTTATCTTGGTTCTCACCTGTGTCCAGTCTGATAGGGGTGTGTGTTTGTTTCTGAGAGCTCTGAGGTTGTGAAGAAGCTTACTAAGATTACAGTACTGTGCTGCATGAACCTCAAAAAGAAAGGTTGCTATTTCCTTCTATTGTAGCTGGTCTGTCAAAGTTAGTATTTCCAACCAACTTAATTCCTGTTCTTCTTGAATGTCTAGATGTGTAGTGCCATCAAGGCTAAAACTGTTTGCTTGCACATTGTGGATGCCCAGTTGTTAATGTGGCAAAACATTTTAAATGAGGTGTGACCACCAGGGTCCCATTGATCCGTGCAGTTTTTATATAGGTTTGCAAGCCTCATTCATGAAGCTGCAAGCCCATCATTCACAAAGTTCAATATATTCGTCATCCCTTGTTTGATTTTTATGTTTTGTGACTAAATTGATTTTTTAAGCTACCAGTCAGTTAGTGAGAGTGTAGTACTACCTAGCTGTTTTACACATTTGATAATTTCCACAAAATGTAAAATATTCAAATTCTGTATGCAGTGTCATGATAGCTTTGGCTTAGTTACTTAATAATGATACATCATTCAGTTATATTAATGATATCAGGTAGTGAAATCATGCTTTAGTAAATGACGTCACTTTTGGTGGAAAAACAAGACCCCATACAAGTGAAAGCTTTATCAATGGATTTGATGAATCCTGTAGTATTAGTTGGTTTGTGTCAAGACCAGAGCTGCATTTCCCAAAAGCATTGTAAGGCTACATTGTAAGATCTATTGCCACCAATGGCGGCTCGGTTCAACTTATCTCACGATGTGTTTAAGAAACGCAGCTCAGTTCACTACCAGTTGTCTTAAGAGTCCAGTGTAAGACCCGGGTAGGTTGAGTCAGAGTCAAGATTGAGACTAGAAGAGAGTTGAGTAACAGAATCAACCCTCTTCTGATCTCAGTTTTGACTCGGACCAAGGTTTGAGACAGAGACCAAGTCAAGACAGAGACCAGTTGAGGGTCTGACTAATTCAGATAGTAGCTGCATTTCCATTACTCTTTAAACTGCGCAAATTGAAATTGCGAATTAAAAATACACCAAATAGAAATACAATTTCTCAGTTTTTAAGCTTGCATGAGGTGGTTTTTCAGGCAATTCAAAAAAGTAATATTTAGCAGAACTGCAATGGAAATGGCTTTTTCGCATTTACAAGTCACCTTGCGTACATACAATTCACATGATTATTCTTTAATGTACTATAACCTCAAAAAACACCTCATATGTGGCCGCTTACACAAGCATTGACTACATAATGCTTGAAAAAGGGAAATTAAAGCTTGGATAACCCCTTATTTACACTGAAAAAGTCTGCAGAGCTTATCGTAGCCACTCTAGTCAATGCTTGTGTTTATACTAGGTGCGCCATAGTTCGTTTAAGTCTCAGAAGTGGCTCTCCATGCTGCTTCTGTAAAGATAGATGCCTACATCTTCTACAATTAAAATTAATAGCTGGTGCTGTGGCTTTGACATACGTAAACCTACCAACATCCATCGCCGTGACTTGTTGAAAAAATTTTAAAATATTGCATTTTAGACGCATAAAATCGATTAATGCAGGGGTGTCAAACTCCGGTCCTGGAGGGCCGCAGAGTTTAGATGCAATCCTAATTAAACACACCTGATCCAACTAATCAAGTCCTTCAGGCTTAATTGAAAACTGCATAGTATGTGTGTTGGAGCAGGGTTGGAACAAAACTGTGCAAGGCTACGGCCCTCCAGGAACTGAGTTTGACAGCCTTGGGTTAATGGAAACGGCGTCAAAACATTGCAAAAGTTTTGTGAAAATCTGTAATGGAAAGGCACCTAGTGTAAATATTATTTTCTTTCTGGTTAAATGAAGCCTAGTTTTGCACCTGTGTCATACAAACTTTTTCACATATACTGTATTTTGCTCCAGAGATGCGCAATAGCACAGAGTGACCACAGTCCAATTGCTCCATGGACTCAGACTTGTGACTACTTTGATAAAATTACAGGAATCTGTTTTAAATTTTGTAAAAAAGATAGCTTGGATATCACTCTTAATAGTGTCTCTTTCTGTCTCTTTTTCACCTATAGGTGGTGCGTGCTCGTCTAGAGGAGCGAGGCGTAGTGGTGCGCGATGTAAAGCTGAACGGCTCAGCTGCCAGTTATGTACTCCACCAGGACACCGGCCTGGGCTACAAAGACCTGGACCTGATCTTCGGCCTGAATCTGACTGATGACAAGACCTTCCGTCTGGTGAAGGACGTGGTTATGGACAGCCTCCTGGAGTTCCTGCCCGTTGGCGTGAGCCGGGACCGCATTACTGCCCTAACCCTGAAGGAGGCATACGTGCAGAAGCTAGTGAAGGTTTGTAATGACACGGACCGCTGGAGCCTCATCTCACTTTCCAACAACACTGGCAAAAACGTGGAGCTGAAGTTTGTGGACTCCCTGCGACGGCAGTTTGAGTTCAGCGTGGACTCTTTTCAGATCGGCTTGGACTCGCTGCTGCTTTTTGACCGCTGTTCCGAGACGCCCATGTCCGAGAGTTTCCATCCCACTGTGCTTGGAGAGAGCATGTACGGAGACTTTGAAGAAGCGCTGGGACACCTACATGCCAAAATCATCGCTACACACAGTCCGGAAGAGATCCGTGGTGGTGGGCTCTTGAAGTATTGCCACCTGCTAGTAAGAGGTTTCCACCCGGCGTCCGAGTCGCAAATGAAGACACTCCAGCGCTACATGTGCTCACGCTTCTTCATCGACTTCCCTGACATCAGTGAGCAGCAGAGGAAGCTGGAGGCGTACCTGCAGAACCACTTTAACGGCATGGAGCACAAGCGTTACGATTGCCTCGTGACTCTCCATCGCGTGGTAGATGAAAGCACCGTGTGTCTAATGGGCCACGAGCGAAGGCAGACTCTCGCGCTCATCTCCTCTCTGGCGCTACGTGTACTGGCCGAACAGAATGCGATTCCTGCACTGTCTAATGTTACGTGTTACTACCAACCGGCGCCCTACGTCAGAGATGTCAACTTCAGTAACTATTATGTAGCACATGTGCATTCGCCGATTTCCACCTGTAACAACTCCTATCAGACATGGCTGCCTTGTAGCTGAGCCATAAAGGGACAAAACACTGCTGAGGAATATTTGCAGTTTTAAGATGGTGATTGGTTAAAGCTCTTGGACTTTCCAGGGGGAATATCTTTAGAACATGTCTACATCACAACTTCAATATCAAACGAAAAAAGAAGTATATTTTGTATGAAGAAATGACCATTTCTCAATTGGGATTCTCAAAGTTTGTAATGAAATTTGTTTATTTAAATTGAAAAATTAAGACAGCACAATGATTTTGGAAAGTGTACTTAATTTTCGTTAAAAATTGTTAATGACTTAATGGTCTTATGTAAAGGGTTAATTTTCTTAATGCAAAACATGGTTTCTTATTTTTTCCTTGTGATTTTAAGCTGAAATATGACCTAGGCATGTTTTGGTCAGGTGTCTAAGATTGACCATCCAATTTTACAGTTTTTTCTTTTGTGTAAAGTTGGATAGAGACCAGATGTAAGACAATGTGTCTTTATGTGGATGCCACCAATCCACCCTAGTTATAATGAACTCTACTATACTAGAAGACTCTAAATGATTCAGATTGCTCTCAAAAACCTTTTGTGAGGACTTTGTCCAGTGCAGATGAAACGATAACAGTGGACATTGGGAGGAAGGTGGGAAAATGTCTAAAGCACTTCTCTACTCTACGTTCATGTGTAACCCATTCATGTTTTATATGTGAAATGTTTTTAAGTTATGAAACCGCTTTTGTTGAAGTTATGAAAGTAAAGAACAGTAAAGCTGGGAGACTATGTTCATTTCTGACCGTGGTTTGCTACTTTCCTTATTTGAAAAACTGAGCACCAAAGACTTTAGATGTAGCAGTTGTGTGGAATGTTACTTCTGTGACTTCAAGTGCCTGAAACCAACTACAAACTGACATGTATGTAAATTAAAAAATGTGTATTGTTTTGTTCTCCAGGCTACTGTATAGTACAGTATTTTCATTTTTCAGGGTCAGGGCATTTCCTTTCCAAATCATTAAAAAAAAATAGACAAGTTTGCTCCTAGTCTTTTTGCCTGTATTTGTAGAAATGCATGTGCACACATGCACATATATCACAATAAAAAGAGTGTAGGAAAATAATCATTCTCATGACGTGCTACAAAATAATTATAACATGAATGATCTCAATCTTTTTAATGGTGAACACTATTTGTGCTCTTTGTAGTTGTACACTTAAGGCGAGACACTGCAGGTGAATAGGGCAAAAAACAACAACTAATAGTTATCACCTTACTTACCCAGGTTGATTACATTGATAATTACAAACATTTTTTTGTATTACAAGTTTTCTAAAATGTTAGGTTTAAATATGCAAATAATCCATTATTTAATGAAATGTCTAGTACAAAAATCTAAACACTAGATGAAGTCAGTTTCAAATTTCTTTCTTTTTTTTTTAACATATTAGAGTCAAATGTTTTTACAGAGGGAATTTTGGGTATCTCATTTTGTCATGCCATAATTCAGAAAATACTTAGAACAGACAGGATATACTACATTTCTTTACAATTTTTGGGAATAAAATGTTGTATAAAATCAAGCAAATTATTTATGAACAAATCCCTCTGTAAAAACCTTCAGGATATAGACAGGAATAAAAATGTAAAGTTTGGTGTGTGTAAGTGTTACTGAAGTGGAGATTTATGGCTCCGTGTAGAAGAAAAAACTCATTTTGAGAAAACAGCCTTTAAAAATATGCATTGCAATTGAAATCTATTGACACAAACAGATAAAGTACTATAAAAGAAACACTTAACAGTGTCTTTTGGATGTTTTATGTCCACTAGATTGAAAAAACACTATGAAAAACCAAAAAGCCCAAAATCTCAAACTTGATAGGTGCATGGAAAAAATGTTTTTTTGCCTGCAGTGTCTCCCCTTAAGTGCTACTTGAATTCCCTACCATTATATAACAAGAGATCAAAAGTGGCATTTGTTTTAAACTTCTTAAGAAATATTATGATACTATGTGATACATCCACTAAAAACCTCCAGTTGATTGAAAGTTATTGCAAAAAGAATGACCTAGACACCAAATTAAATTAAAAAATGGCTCAGAAAGGAACACTCTTAAAAATAAAGGTGCTTCACGATGCTATTGAAGAACCCTTTTTTGTCTAAATGGTTCCATAAAGAACCTTTAACATCTGAAGAACCTTTCTGTTTTACAGAAGGTTCTTTTTGGCGAAAGAAGGTTCTTCAGATTATAAAAAGGTAAGAATCATTTGGCTGAAAGTGTGAAAGAGTGTAGTGTTAGATTTGAGTAAAGATCTTGCAGCATTTGAGCACAGATGCCACTTGTTATTCTATTATCTAATACAATGACATTGAGACATTTAAAGTGCTTAAATGTCTAAACACTTCTTGGGGCCACTGTACTGTAGGTCTGTGGGACGTGGAGGCTGTGTTTGTGTTGGCCGTGTTGCACTCATTGTAGCTGAAGACACAGCTGATGAACAGCTGTTAGGAGAGCAGTGAATGTGCTTGCTGAATATGCAGTTTAGAAACAGCCGCTCCACATGTTGTTGTACTCTTTGTATATGCTACAGGCCATCATTCAAGCACTGGCGTCAGGGTACTCAATGTACCGTTGACTAATAATATCATTCGGTGTGACAAACAGGAAGCTGTGCCATGGGCTGTTCTTAAACTGAGACATCAGGTGTGTACCGCACATGTGTTCAACTCAAAATTGATATTTACTGCTTTTAACCCTTGTGAAGAAGTAGTGCAGCAAATATGCAATTGTAAAGTATTTTGGTAACACTTTATAATAACTATCCGTTATAACTAGTTAATAGATCATTAATAAACTGTTAGTTAATGGGTTATAAATGACTTGTTAAATAACAGTTAATAGTTTGTTAATTATTTATAACTGTGCCTTATAGATAGCCAATAGATAACTTACAAGCTGTTAGTTAACAAGTTATAAATTACTTGTTAACTGTATTTTAATGATTTATAACTATACCTAATAAATTAGTAATAAATCATGAACAATCTGTTAGTAAATTACTTACTAAAGACTTGTTAAGTATCAGTTAATAGTTTATATTTGTTATTGGGACGTTATTCTAAAGTTGTAACTATTCTTCATTTATTAACTGTTAGTAAATGAGGAATAGTTGCAACTTTAGAATAACGTCCCAATAACATACATAAGCTAATAACTAGTCTCGCGTAGCCAGACCTTCAGACTGACGGCTGAAGGTCTGGAATTCATGGAAGCTTTAGTTGGCCAAGGCCCGCCCATAAGACCGTTTAATCGACATGTCAAACAACCAATGTTTCGGGGCGTGGAGATGCTCCCACAACAACAGACTAGCGTGCAACAAGTCAGTCATTGAAATAACCAGCATTGAAAGATAACGAAGAAGAGGGAGAACAAGCAGTAAGTCAGAAATTTGTTCGCGAACGTGGCAAATGTGTATAACAACAATGGCGTCTGCATAAGCACCTTTTAGCAAAACGCTGAATTAATCAGTCTGCGCTTTGTTTCCCGGCGGACCGAATATAAACGCGACACTCGCGTCTCCTGGAAATCCGGTCAAATTCAACGAATCAGATGACGACTTCGACATTCCTGAAGTGTTTCCAGTTAAGTGTACCATATGCATCAGACGTTTAGCCAACGTTCCGTGGGTGTGACGTCTGAGGCTGAGACTAGCTAATAACTAACACTTAAGTAATACATTAACTCATACTTTACAGATCACTTGTTCATAGTTTGTTAACATCTACTAATACCAGTGAAACATGGTAGAACAGCAAATGGATGGAACAAGTTCAAGCTACAGAAATTTGATGTGATATTTAAAATATAAAATTTTTGTACCTCAACCTTGTTCCACCCATAGGCTTTTCTGTGTACTGTATTTTACCAAAGAAACTCCACAGATGAAATGTTGAACATTGTGTTTAATGTATAGAAACACACATACTGAGCCATCACATGGCAGAACAGCAGTATACAACAGAATACAAACCCATGAGGTTTGGGCACTTTATCCTGATCAAACATCTTTAATGAAAAGATAGCAAACAGTCTTGCTTACCGTCACCGTAGTTGTCCATGTGCACAGCATGGTCCACAGGTGTAGCTTTCTTTTTAATGGAAGTACCTGCTGTTGACTTCTTTCTCTTTCTCCAGACAGTACCTCGATTTATCTCAGTATTTTGTGCATCGCCGCTGGTTCACTCAGTATAGAGGGTCCAAGGTGTGATAAAACATGTTCATATCAATAATGCCAATGGCTAGATTTTTATTTATTTTGTTTTCATGTTTAGCACAAAAAGTGCCCAAACCTCATGGGTTTGTATTCTGTTGTATACTGCTGTTCTGCCATGTGATGGCTCAGTATGTGTATTTCTATACATTAAACACAATGTTCAACATTTACTAACAGCTTGTTCATGATCTATTACTAATTTATTAGGTATAGTTATAAATCATTAAAATACAGTTAACAAATCATTTATAACTTGTTAACTAACAGCTTGTAAGTTATCTATTGGCTATCTATAAGGCACAGTTATAAATAATTAACAAACTATTAACTGTTATTTAACAAGTCATTTATAACTCATTAACTAACAGTTTATTAATGGTCTATTAACTAGTTATAACGGATAGTTATTATAAAGTGTTACCAGTATTTTTTTACAATTTCTTCTCTTCTGGTTTCAGCACACTGTAAAAAGTTTTCACCAGATTCAACTTAAACTTAAAACGGCAGCTGCTGAACTTAAGTTTTTAATCAGTTTAAAACTACAAGTCATTTTAACTTATTACAATAAAAATGAGTTGATATAACTTGTGAGTTTAAATGACGTAAGTTGATTTAACTTAAAATCTTAAGGCAGCTGCTACACTTAAATCTTTAAGTTGAAACTGGTGAAAACTTTTTACAGTGCAGGGTTTGACACAAAAAGTTGTCTTGTAGCTTAATAACATTACGGTTGAACTACTTTAACAATGTCCTTACTACCTTTTTAGGCCTTGAAAGTTTCAGTTGCATTGCTATCTATGCAGGGTCAGAAAACTTTTACCAGAAATATCTTAATTTGTGTTTTAAAGATGAACAAAGGTCTTATGGTTTTGGAACCACGTGAGGGTGAGTAATTAATGACTGAATATTCATTTTTGGCCAAAGTGTCCCTTAAAGTGTGCTTAAAGAGTTAATGTTCATGATTCTTAATGCACTTTTAAAAGAAGTGGGTCTAAAAAGCACTCTTAATGTCAATTAACTGCATTTAGTATAAGTTTGTACTTAAATATATTAATTTAATGTATATTATTTTGTAATAAGAAATAGTTTTGGGTACTTTTTTCAAAGTATGCTAAATTAAAATTATGCTTGTTTTGAACTTATAGCAGTTCAATATTAATGTTTTAGTTTTCCTTTTGGTCACGTCAATAAAATCTTAATAGTAAACGGATGATTACTTCTAATTTGTAGTATCTTCATATTTTCAATATGTGAATTTTTTTCTTTTTTAATATGATAAGCCATGGCATGGCAGAATAAGCAAATGAATTAAAGATGAGCATGATTTGTTTAAATCCTATATGGTCCAACGTTATTAAAACCCACAAATATATTGTAATAATTGCCAAAAAAAAAAAAAGACAAAATAATTGAAAAGATTGATAGCATGTTCCTAGCATTGTTAACATGTTTCTGGCACGTTTCTAGCATGATTAGCAAGTATCTAACATGTTGCTAGCATGTTTCCAGCATGATTAGCAAGTATCTAACATGTTGCTAGCATGTTTTTAACATGATTAACTGATTAGCAAATTGCATGTTTCTAGCATGATTAGCATGTTGCTAGCCTGTTTCTAGCATGACTAACATTTTCCTAACATGTTTCTAGCATGATTAGCAAGTTGCTAGCATGTTTCTAGCATGATTAGCAAGTTTCTAACATGTTGCTAGTGTGATTAGCAAGTTTCTAACATGTTGCTAGCATGTTTTAACATGATTAACAGATTAGCAAGTTGCTAGCCTGTTTTAAGCATGTTTCCAACATGATTAGTAAGTTGCTAGCATGTTTCTAACATGATTAACAAGTTGCTGCCATGTTTTAAGCATGTTGTTAGCATGTTTCCAGCAAGTTTCTAGTATGTTTCTAGCATGATTAACAAGTTGTTGCATGTTGCTGGCATGTTTCTAGCATGATTAGCAAGTATCTAACATGTTGTTAGCATGTTTCTAGCATGATTAACAAGTTGTTAGCATGCTTCCAGCATGATTAGCAAGTATCGAACATGTTGTTAGCATGTTTCTAGCATGATTAACAAGTTGTTAGTATGTTTTCAGCATGATTAGTAAGTTGCTAGTATGTTTCTAGCATGATTAGCATGTTTCTAACATGTTGCTAGCATGTTTTTAACATGGTTAACTGATTAGCAAGTTGCATGTTTCTAGCATTATTAGCATGTTGCTAGCCTGTTTCTAGCATGATTAACATTTTGCTAGCATGTTTCTAGCATGATTAGCAAGTTTGATTAGCAAGTTTCTAACATGTTGCTAGCATGTTTTTAGCATGATTAACTGATTAACAAGTTGCTAGCATGTTTCTAACATGATTAGCAAGTTTCTAACATGTTGCTAGCACGTTTTAGCATGATTAACTGATTAGCAATTTGTTAGCATATTTCTAACATGATTAAGTTGCTATCATGTTTTAAGCATGTTGTTAGCATCTTTTTATCATGATTAACATGTTACTAACATGTTTTCTAGCATCATTATCAAGTTGCTAGCTGTCACAGTCGCGTGCAGAGGGTGAAGTGGTTGAGAAGATCCAAGGAAAACCGGGAAAACAGGACTATAAACAAAACTACTTTAAGAAAAACAAAATATAGGAAAACAAAAACAAACTAAGAGCAGACATGTTACACGAAGTAACATCATCAACGGACACTGTGGTGTGATCTGACACAGACTTAAATACAGAGAAACAGGGGTGTGGTTACAAACAAGATAACAAGGATAACGGGAAGTACAAATATGGGCATGACTGAACCAACTAATACAAAACCAAAAGGGGGAAACACAGGACTAAACCATTGGAAACAGAGGGGGAAAAACACAAGGAAAACAGGACAGACAAGACTCAAATCCTGACACTAGCATGTTTCTAGCATGATTAACAAGTTTCTAGCATGTTTCAAGCATGTAGTTAGCATGTTTCTAACATGTTGCTAGTATGATTAGCAAGTTTCTAACATGTTGCTAGCATGTTTTAACACGATTAACTGATTAGCAAGTTGCTAGCATATTTCCAACAAGTTGCTAGTATGTTTCTAGCATAATTAGCATGTTGCTAGTAAGTTTCTAGCATGATTAATGTGTCGCTAGCATGTTGCTAACATGGTTCTAGGATCATTACTAGCACGATTAGCCAGTTGTTAGCATGTTATTAGGATGTTTCTAGCGTGATTATCAAGTTGATTCAGCACTCCATCAGTTGTTGAGTTATAATAAATATTTCTTCTCATTTTTATTTTATTTACTATTAAACTTTTTTTAAACTAAACATACTTAAACTTGCTTACACTACCATCTTAAATAATATTTTTTTATCACTGATGGAAAATATATTGTATTACATTAAAATCAAGACAAATTTAATCAGCCTTTTCTATTTATGTTTGTATGTGCAGAAATACAGAATTTCCAACTAGATAACCTGTTAAAAGAATGGGCTTTTTCTATTTTGGAAACTCTTAATTACAGTAATCCTGAAATGATGCACCTTGGTCACAGAAACTACCTTCATTTATTCACCTATAGTCTACTGCATAGTTAGGGTTAACAAGTTTTCAAACTCTAATTTTATTAAAAGCTAGGGTTGGGTTTGAGTCCACCTAAGTCGAGTCCGAGTCGAGTCTGAGTCCAAATGGGGCGAGTCAGAGTCGACTAAACTCTACTGTTTGTCAGTATCTTAACCTTGTTTTAACCTTTACAACTAGAATAAAGCAATGACAATATAAATGTAATAAAAGCAAACCTCTATTGCATATTGCCATTTTTAATTTCACACCATCTCATAATTAGTGTCCTGCTCAGCAAACTTAAAGTCATGTAACAGAAGTTATAGCTTATGTTTCACGAGTTCACGCTTGCATATAATTAGCCGGAGAATGGTAGTGCATGTTTGGCGTGCTGTCCGGTGAAGGGCTCCGAGCTCGGGAGTGGCCCGAACCCAGAGTACGTTACCCCCCAATAGGAGTAGTGAGAACTCGGAGTGATGAGATGGGGTGGTGGAGGTTTACTGATAAACCATCAAGTGAATGGAGGTGAGTCAGCTGTATTTAAACCTATGGTGCTGATTGATTTGAGTGGGCTCCTCTTGTGATGTTTACGCTAAGTATCTGACGTGCTTCTCCCAAACTTTGTTAATGAAACATCATATTCTGACATATTTCAGTGAAACAGCTTTGTAGAATATAAATTCAATAGGGTGGGTAGGAAGCTACGGTGGCCGAAAGAGGCCAACGCGCTGCAAACAAGAAAACACATGCAAACAGAAAAAAACGACAACAAATAAAGAAAACATCTTCATCAGTTTGACAACACAGGCGCTGCAAATCCTCGCAACGCAAACACAAATACGGAAACGCGCTGCAAATTCTCACAACACAACCAAACTCAGAAACGCGCTGCGAACACACGAGGGCGCTGCAAACTAACAAACGCGCTGCATATAACACGGTCCACAACGGAAATGTTTCAGGGGGACCTCAAAAAGTGACGAACTCATCTGGGACCTGATTATTTATATCACTATATTACCTGATTATTTATATCACTATCACCTTTAAGTGATACTATACTATCACTAAAAGGTGATAGTTCACCGATAACACCTCTGCTCTGACCAACAGCCACTGTAAAAATAATCAGGTCCCAGATGGGTTCATCACTTTTTGAGGTCCCCCTGAAACATTTCCGTTGTGGACCGTGCGTTCGTGTGTTCGCAGCGCGTTTCAGAGTTTGGTTGTGTTGTGAGAATTTGCAGCGCGTTTCCCTATTTGTGTTTGCGTTGCTAGGATTTGCAGCGCCTGTGTTGTCAAACTGATGAAGATGTTTTCTTAATTTGTTGTCGTTTTTTCTGTTTGCATGTGTTTTCTTGTTTGCAGCGCGTTGGCCTCTGTCGGCCACCGTAGGAAGCTTAGTGAATGAGACATGAGGAGCAAAGAATGCACTTATTATCTCTGATTGTGGCAGTGTTTATGACGAATGGTAAGACCTTAGACAGGGTAGATGGCATTTTACATTTTTTTCTTGGATGAAAATGAGGCTGTGAGGGTTAATGACAGTTTTTAAGTAGCAGTCCATGGAAGCCATGGATTAAAAGAGTAAAATTTGAGTTTATATTTCAAAATTCAGACTTTATTTTTCTATTTCCGAGATTATATCTCACAATTCTGATGAGAAAAGACATTCTCCCTTTTCCCCTCAGCTCAAAATCATGAGTTTAAATCCCTCACTTCTGGCATTTTACCCCTCAGAACTGACAAAACTGGATGCACAGATCATATATTGTGACACATCTGTATTTCTCCCAACTGTTCAAATTCACTCAAGACAAAACCGACTGCATTTGCATGAATACTCTCCAAGACGATGCATTTTGACATTACTTTTCATGCAAATGTGTAGCAATAACATGCAAAAGAGAACTTAATTCAGCATTTGCAGGCTGACTGAGAGGTGCTTTCGGTGAGCATGCTTTGGGTGTGTGTGTATGCAAAGAAACCAGCAGGCTTTCAAGTACTGGCAAACTTTTAAACATGTGCAAATACTGATTGTCACATTTGTAATAATGCATCGAGACAGTAAAATTTCCCGAGTCTGTACAGCCTGAGTCCGAGTCAAGTCCGAGTCAAAATGCATCCGAATCCATGACAAGTCCGAGTCCGCTAAAAAACTGTACTCGAGACCGGACTCGAGTCCAAGTACAAGTCCGAGTACCCCAACTCTATTAAAAGCTATTGTTTTGCTGCCTTGCAAGCACTGGTTTTGGCTTCAGGAAATCCAATCTAATTGGTAGCATACACAAAGTATCTGAAATCATCTCACCCTCAAGTAATACAGACAAAAAGACCCCGAGTTAGGAACTCTGGCCTAGTTTCATCCATTACAGAAGTTGTGAATGCCACATAAAAATAAATAAAGGGAAGACAGACGGGTGTACTAGACAGAAAATATCTTATTTCTTAAACAAGTTAATGTTTTCTGGGCAGCAAAGGCTGTGTCCTCTTGACTCACTGTAATAGCACACCATGAGTTATAGAATATGGAATTGCAATAGAGGAACAGTAAAAACCACTTGGTGAAAAACTATGGCTAGCAGGGCGCCTCGACTATTCAAGTGTGACAGATCGGTCCCTGTGATATTAATTTAGGACTCTTATCGGAAGCATGGATACAGCTTGCTGTCAGATGGATGTCAGATTCAGCTGTGTACCATGAAGCATGGCCTGCTGTGACAAACGCTTGATAACTGATTCTCAAATGATTGGATTGAAGCTTATTTTGATTACTCAGTATAAATATTTCTGTTCAGAGCTGTTTATAAGCAATGGAATCATCTTGTAAATTATGAAACTGACTGTTTGTGGAAACAAAACCATCCCTTAAGGGAGCCAGGCTGAGATTGAGGACCATATGTTTTGCAGTTCAGAATATTGTTTATATGCTCACTGCTGTTTTCTGACTAAGAAAGAATTGCACAGAGCCATGTGGTTAATATCTGTACCTGAGGTTAAAAATCACGCAAAATTGCCATCAGAATAAGCCAATGTAGAATGACGCCCATCATCTTTTCTGTTCATCTGCGTGTATATCTTTTCAGCTTTCTCCTTCCCTGTATGGTACTGTAGACTAATTGGGTCGGAACATGATTCATAGTTTCAGATCTGACAGGGAAACATGGGAAACCTAGAGTGACAACAATGCTAAACAGATCAGCATATGTTGTGTTATGGATACTAAGTTTTGGCATTGTTATATTGTTCCAACAACTAGACCAGCATAAACCAGAAGTTGGTCTCCATCAAGAAAGTCCATACGCTTTCTTAGCTTGAGATACATTAGCTCCATTTTGTGTTTCTATCTCCATTTATTTCTCCTTTCCATTTTTTCCCTCTCCTCACATTACCCCTGATTGACAGAACAGGGCTTGTCTCTCATCTGTTGTTTGAAGGAAACTCTTATAACTGTCACATTGTTTAAAGTTTCAATTAAAGAAGCAGCACACACAAAAATTAAAATCAGGCTCACCCTCATCATCATTCAAAACCTGTTTGACTTTCTTTCTTCCATGGAGAACAAAATATGTTTAAGGAGCTATTTTGTTTCATCCAATTAAATTCACTTTATGAAAACTCAATAAGAGTGTAACTGATGATGAGACTAGTGATTAATTTAAATTAGTGTGGTTTGGCTTCAGCTCCACTAAAGTAAAACACAGGTGTACCCTTAGACTTTCTTCACATTGATGTGTCGGTCCAAAATGCAACCAATATATAGAATATTGTATCATCTTGGTCCTAAATATACAATCAGAAAATCTGCATTATATTAATCAAAATTGACATTAAAAGCATTTACAATGTTTCCAAATACATATATAATGCTGATCGTTTAATCTTTCTATTCATCAAAGAATTTTGAGAATAAATAACTTAGTTTCCGCAAAAAAATATAAAGCAGCATAAATGTTTTTCACATTGATAATAACATGAAATGTTTCTTGAGATTTTGAAGCTTCTGAAGCTATTATCATGGCTGCTGACAACATATGTGACCCTGGACCACAAAACCAGTCATAAGGTAAAATTTTACAAAACTGAGATATATATATCTCATATCATATGAAAGCTCAATAAATAAGCTTTCTATTGATGTATGGTTTGTTAGGAAAGGACAATATTTGGCCGAGATACATCTATTTGAAAATCTGAAATCTAAGGGTGCAAATAATCACAAATACTGAGAAAATCACCTAATCAAAAATTACATTTTGACAGGTTTACAGTAGGAATTCTACAAAAAATCTTCATGGAACATGATCTTTACTTAATTTCCTAATGATTTTTGACATAAAAGAAAAATCAATAATTTTGACCCATACAATGTATTTTTGGCTATTGCTACAAATATACCCCAGCGACTTAAGACTGGTTTTGTGGTCCAGGGTCACATATGTGGAGTTATGGCATATGATGCAGAACATAGACGTAGTGGAAGCGGAAGCACATTTTAAGATGAATACTAATACAAATCTACAGTATAACCAAAACAACTCACTCCAAAGAATCCCACTTTGCTTCCTGTCTCTTCTACACTTAAAAAGGACATTCTTCTTACAAAATCATTGATCTTAACTGACATACCCATCTGAGCTCGTAAAGCTCTCACCTAATGAGTTGATGATCTGAATCAGGTGTGTTAAATGATTTTGAAATGAAATTTGTTCCAACTGGGACTTGAACCTGGGTTGCTGGCATGGGAGGCAGGAACACTAACAAGAACGCTAAAGAACGCAGCCTCTATCGTCAGTTGTTAGTGCAACTACTGAGATCATCAGAGTGAGGTTTTACCTGCACAGGGCTTACCAGCTGGCCTTAGTTACACTTAACCCCCATCTGGGTCACGGCACCAAAGTAACCCTTCCGTTCTAACCACCCCACCTCTTTTTTGTTCAAGTGGTGACTCAAAACGGGTTGCCAGCGTGGGAGGTGGGGACACTAATAAAGAGACTAAAGACTGCAGATTCTAGCGTCAGTCACTTGTTCTCCTCTTGAGGTCAGGGCAGTAAGGTTTTAGTTGCGTTGCTCTTGCCTCCATTATACTCACCCTCCTAAACCTCACTCCCATCTGGGTCACGGCACCACTGTAACCTCTCCGGTCCTAAACACCCCTCCTTGTCCTTGTTTAATTGAGACTCGAACTGGGGTTGCCAGCATGGGAGGCAGGTGCACTAACAAGGACGGTAAATAATGTAGCCTCTAGTGTCAGTCGCTTGTGCGCCTCTTGAAATCAGAGGAGCAAGGTTTTACCTGAGCAGTTTTTACCAGCTGGCCTCTGTTACACTCACCAAAACCTCTCTGCCACCCGGCTCAAGGCATCAGTGTAACCCCTCTGATCCCCACCTCATTCTTGTTTGAGTGGGACTCAAACCGGGGTCGCCAGCATGAGAGGACACTAAAGACTGCAGCTTTTAGTGTCAGTCTAGTGCGCCTCTTGAGATCATGGGGGTGAGGTTTTACCTGTGCAGATCTTACCAGCTAGCCTCCATTATTCTCACCCTCCTAAACCTCACTGCCATCTGGGTCATGGCACCACTGTAACCCCTCGGTCCTAAACACCCCTCCTTGTCCTTGTTTAATTGGGACTCGAACTGGGGTCACCTCAATGGAAGGTGGGTGCACTAACAAGGAAGGTAAAAAATAGCCTCTAGTGTCAGTCACTAGTTCGCCTCTTGAGATCAGGGGAGTGAGGTTTTAGCTGTGCAGCTCTTACCAGCTGGACTCGTTACACTGCTACACTTTTATTTTGTTCTCCTACGTATAGGTGCAGGTGCACTAACAAGGACGGTAAATAATGTAACCTCTAGTGTCAGTCGCTTGTGCGTCTCTTGAAATCAGAGGAGTGAGGTTTTACCTGCGCAGATCTTACCAGCTGGCCTCCATTATACTCACCCTCCTAAACCTCACTCCCATCTGGGTCATGGCACCAATGTAATCCCTCTGCTCCAAACAAACCCTTCTCATTCTTGTTCAAGTGGGACTCAATGGGAGGTGGGTGCACTAACAAGACCGGGACCATGGAGCAGAGTGGAGCCTATTTTATGGCATGGTGGCAAACCTGGACTATGGAGCAGAAGTAGACCTGGATCATGGAGCAGTAGACAATAGCATTGACTGTGGAACAGTGGACGAGGATCAGGTGGCCATGGTGGATCCTGTGGAGCAGATGACCACCACAGAGTAGAAGACCACCATGGTGGAGGCCATGGTAGAGCATTTATCAACAGTGCGTATGCACAGATGTGATGATCAAAATGTGAGATCTACCAACTTGTACTTATATATAGGAATTTGTGTAAATATCAGGACAAAATATAGAAGCTTTTTAATGCACTGCTAATAAATGTGGCCCATGGAGAACGGGCGTTGACAGCCTTTATTGCTGTAACTGAGCAGGTGTGCTTGGCCTTCATGGCTATGACTTAACAGGTGTTAATGGCCTCTATGGCTATGACTTAACAGGTGTTAATGGCCTCTATGGCTATGACTTAACATGTGTGGGTGTGGATGGGTCCCATTTCCATGTCTTAGGTGTGGACAGCCTCTGTGGCTATGACTTACCAGGTGTGGGTGTTGGATGGCCTCCACGGCTATGACTTAACAAATGTGGGTGTGGACAGGCTCCACAACCATGAGCAGGCAGGAAGTATAGAGAGTTCAAAGATGGTCTCTGTAGCCATGACATAGGAGTTAAGCAGACAGAGGAGCTGTGTGGAGGAGCTGTAGCAGATGGTGCTGCCTCTGAAGAACTGTGCATGACCCAATCAAAAAGAATAGCAACGGCCATTACTGAGAGCACTTTGGACAGTTAAATAACCCCCAGGACCACTGAACCACATGACACTGGGCCACCAGACTAGGGAGCGCAAGTTCCAGGATGGCAATGACTGGTAGGTCCATGGTGGACCAAGCTCAACACAGCTGCTGGTGCTTGGTATGTATAGCAGGGCATAGTCAGTATATTCCACTAGTCCTCGGAATATTGCTATCAGGCATCGAGTAATACAAGAACTAACTTGATTCATTCCAGATTATGCCCTTTAGACCAGTGGTTCTCAATCCTAGTCCTGGAGGACCCCTGCTCTGCACATTTTGCATGTCTCGCTTATTTAACACACCTGATTGAGATCTTCAGCTTGTTAGTTCAGTTCATGGATCTCTCTCCTAATGAGCTGATGATCTCAATCAGGTGTGTTAAATAAGGGAGACATGCAAAATGTGCAAAACATGGGGTCCCCCAGGACCAGGATTGAGAACCACTGCTTTAGACAACCCAGGCTTGTGAGAAATTTGTGCCTCTACATACATTTCTGCAACACCATAATTACGTACTGCATGTTTTGCAGCAGTTTCAAAGTGAAACGCCCAGAGAGTAGCACTAAAAAATGTTTTTGGAACATTTTTAATACATTGGAACAGGCATGTATTGCTGTGCTTTTATTACGCTGATTGAGATACGTATTGCAGCTGTTCAGAATTCAAATATCCGGGGCGCCTCTAAACGTTAAAGGGGTCCTATTATGCTTTTTCACTTTTTGAACTTTTTGAACTTTAAGTGTCCGCAAACTGCTCTGGTATCCATGCTGGAGCCGTGCCGTTGACGTGTGCGGTATAGAGGGTCGAAACACATGCAGAACCGCAGCTGCTGTAAACACGAACATTTACTAGTGATCAATCTTGGAGGCGTTGCAGTCGCGCCGTAGACGTGCAGTGTGTGGTAAGAGATTTATTCATCATATGTGACCCTGGACCACAAAACCAGTCTTAAGTCGCTGGGGTATATTTGTAGCAATAGCCAAAAATACATTGCATGGGTCAAAATTATTGATTTTTCTTTTATGCCAAAAATCATTAGGAAATTAAGTAAAGATCATGTTCCATCAAGATTTTTTTGTAAAATTCCTACTGTAAATATATCAAAATGTAATTTTTGATTTGTAAAATGCATTGTTAAGAACTTAATTTGGAGAACTTTAAAGGTGATTTTCTCAGTATTTTGATTTTTTTGCACCCTCAGATTCCAGTTTTTCAAATAGATGCATCTCGGTCAAATATTGTCCTATCCTAACAAACTATACATCAATAGAAAGCTTATTTATTGAGCTTTCATATGATGTATAAATCTCAGTTTTGTAAAATTTAACCTTATGACTGGTTTTGTGGTCCAGGGTCACATATAATGTAGATAGCTTCACTAGCCTTATGGTTTCAGGCATGTAAATAATTAAATACATTAGCATGCTAATAATAATATCATGTATCGGTGATCTCGCAGGCTGATGATAGGACCAAAAATACTGTAGCGTATTATTTACTCACCCTCCATGCATCCTAGGTGTATATGACTTCCTGCTTTCAGACGAATGCAATTGGAGTTATATTAAAAACAATCCTGGCACTCCCAAGCTTCACAATGGCATAGACTGAACGGCATAGACAAGTGTTTCTCTCCATCAGTCCAAAATAAGTTGATCCATAATAAGTCTCTCACATGGCTCCGGGGGGTCAGTAAAAGCCTCCTTTAGTGACCCGTTGTGTTTTTGTAAGAAAAATGAGCTACCAAGCAGACTGACTGCATTAAAAAAACTGCATGAAGCTGTATATGTGACAACAATGTTCAAAAGTATCAATTTTCAAATCACGCGGGATGTTAAAATTGTTTTGAAGCCATAGAATAACATCCTGCAGTAGTAATTGTGTAAAAATTCTACTTTATAAATCGAAACTCTGTGCAAATCATTCTTTGTGTGAAAAAGAATGAAAGTTTTACCACCTCTAGTGTGTATTTCAACTGGAAATTACAGTGATTCGTACATATGTAAGCTTTTTCAGGTTTGCAGAAATGTATATAGAGGCACGTATTTCCAGTGAGCCTATGTTGCCTTTAGAGACACATAACTGATGATATTGCCAGAAGTGTCCCCAACTAAACAAGCCAAAGGTGACCGTGGCAAAGAACCAAAACTTCATCGGTAACTAAAATGGAGCAAAAAAAAAAAAAAAAAACCTTGGGAGAAACCAGGCTCAGTCACTGGGCTAATTCTCCTCTGGCCAGATGAAACCAGCATGGTGTGGTTTAATTCCATGCTGCAACACAAGTAAGATTGTGTAGAGGACTCGTCTGGTTCCCGTGGTCTTGTGTTGATGACCGTCTAGGTGACGAGGTCTATTTGACTCTATTTGACATGGTCTCCACTGACATTCATTGCTATAGAGTAGGGTGACCATACATGCCATTTTCCGGGGACACATTCTGGCCAGAATTTCTATGTTGTTTAAAATAACCAGGTTTTGGCTGTTTGTGCTGCGCAGATCAATCTCTATATGACATCTAAGTACCATGAGAGCTATAGAGAGCCGAACAGACGGCTCCTTATGCTTTTAAATTGCTCTCGCGGTACTTAGATGTCATACAATTATTGGTCTGCCTTGCACAAACAGCTCAAACCTGGTTATTTTAGGCAAAGTAGAAATCTTGGCCAGAACGTGTCCTTGGAAAATGGTACGTATGGTCACCCTACTGTAGAGGTCGTCTCTAGGTGCTGCTCCACCATTTGGTCTGGATACAGACTGGATCCGACCCTGTTGAAAAAGCTGGTTAGGTAGGTTTTGATGCTGGTATGCTGGTTTAAGTTGGCCCTTTGCTGGTTTATGCTGGTCCATTGCTGGTTAATGCTGGTTCTTAGCTGGTTAATGCTGGTTCTTAGCTGGTTAATGCTGGTTCTTGACCAGCAACATGACCAGTTAAGGACCAGCATAAACCAGCAAAGGACCAGCATAAACCAGCAAAGGACCAGCATATACCAGCAAAGGTTCCCGTGCTGTTTTTTTCAACAGGGTCGGATCCAGTCTGTACTTTTAAGTAATCAAAAAGTCTGTTTATATTACCTAAAATGTGTCAATTTTTGCCATGTAATCTGGAATCAGTAATAGACTACAGTGTGTAAGTAATCTATTCAGCACTGATTCTAAAAGTTTCTATGGGTGGTTTCATGATGATAAGATTTTAGAGCGGAATAGAGAAATCTGATCATTGATCTGTTCAATAGGGAGGAACTGTTCTTAACACTCAGATGATTCTGCAGCCACTTGGGTGGGCGACTCTAACCACAGCATATCAGATGTTATTTAATGCATTGTCACTTTTTGCAGTCAGTGTCACTGTGCCTGAATAGACGGCAACACATGTCTATATGTGTATATGTGTGTGTTTAATGGTGAAGGTGAAAACCATTCATTCTCTGGGGGAATGTAGAGTTTAATGACTTTTCCACTCATTCTGTGAGGGAAGCCACCTGTAATGACATGCAGAGGAATTCCCAGATGTGTGTCTCTCTCTCTCTCTCTCTGTATGTGTGTGTGGAAGAGGGAATCTTTGTTCCCATGGCTACAAAAACCAAACTGTTTCAGTGCTCACCCCTAGTCCCACTTTAGAACACTTGAAGCGGTTGCCAGGGTAATGGAGGGAAACAATTAAAACAAAGTAACAAACACAGACTAAACAACACCAAATCCAGAGTCAAGTCTAAAAAATACTATGGTTTGCTAGCACCTTCTTACCTTCTTTAAACATACTTTGATGCGCTTTGTGCCTGTCATTATGATTTCTCTTTTTAAGGTCAAAGTTCACAGGTGTTTGTTGACTTTTAACTCATTGGCGTTAACTGAGAAGGAAAATGTAAAGAAGTCCAAATGCTCCTGTTTAAACTTTTGACCTCAGTACCTTTGACTTGGTTCACTTTGGAGCTTATTCTGGCTAAGAACCACCAAATTCAACAGGAAGAGATCGTCTGACTGAAAGGTAAAGAAACCAAACACAGCTCCACAGATTTGTTTTATGTGCTTTTTAGTGATGAGCTTGTCTTAAATCAAACTTTCTGTCACTACAGTGGTAACTATGTTTACCATAGCAAATCTTTTTTAGGCCACAGTACTATAAAGCCTACTGTGTCATATTTTGATATGCACATTTCCAAGGCCTCTAAATGATCATGATCAAAACTTGAAAAATGACATTACTATATGCCAAACAAGTACACAATGTGTACTTTTAGTATACTTAAAATGTTTTCAAGTAAACAGTGTAAAAAGTGTACTTGCAGATAATATATTAATTAAATAAATACCACTTATGTGTACTCAATTTTCATGACCATTGCTTAACACACTGCACTTTGTAATGGGTAATTAAGTTTTATTTTAAATGACTCACGTAATGTGTCAGCTCCTCTAATTTATATTTTATAAAGCATACAATTGTTTTTGTTTTTTTAGTATATTCATCAGTATACTTTAACCATATTTCAAATACAATAGAAGCAATTATGAAAGTACATTTATAAATGCATTACAGTAAGTCTAATTTAAGTGCGTAAAAAATCACTCTATAGGTTCAAGTAAATTACAGTAATATAAATTTTTAAATTTCAAATCAATTACAAATAATATACACACGTTTTTGAAAACATTAATGTCTCCAAAACAGAACTGTCTCAGTGTTTTTTTTTTTTTTTTTTTTGCCTATAATATCCAAAACTGTTTGTTACCAATATTCTACAAAATATCTTACTTTGTGTTCTGGACAAGGAAGAAATTCAAACAGGTTTGAAATGACATAATCTTAAGTAAAATAGGACAAAATTTCCATTTTTTTTTTGGGTGAGCTATCCCTTTAAGACTGGCTATGACATATTGAAGTAAAGGTCAGCACTGATTTCAAAGCTGGCATAATCACCATGCCCTTTTAAAATATGCCCTTTTTATTCAAAAAATTATAAAATAAATAACTGAAAGAAAAATCTGCTTGCCAGATGATAAGTAACAAATAAATGCATCTCTTTTTTATCAATGAAGAGACGGTCAAACCTGAGCACACAAGTGAGGTTCTAAGAAGCACAATATATAAGAGGTATAATATTTTTAGCATGATATTAATATGTGTTCATACTGTACAGGTAGGTTGTGTATTGCATTATAAGTGACATTTGTGATGTTGCATTTAAAAGGAAGACACTGTTTTTTCATGCACCTATCAGGTTTGAGATTTTGGGCTTTTAAGTTTTTTTTAGACTAGTGGAAAGAAAACATCTAAAATATACTGTTAAGAGTTTCTTTTATAGCACTTTATCCATTTGTGTCAATAGATTTAAATTGCAATGCATATTTTTAAAGGTATTTTTTTCAAAATGAGTTTTTTCTTCTACACTGAGCCATAAAACTCACTTCAGTAGCACTTACACACACCAAACTTTACATTTTTATTCTTGTCTATATCCTGAAGGTTTTTACAGAGAGATTTGTTCATATATGATTTGCTTGATTTTATACAACATTTTATTCCTCAAAAAAATGATTTTTTTTTCTGAATTATGTTGTGACAAAATGAGATACCCAAAATTCCCTCTGTAAAAATGTTTGACTCTAATATGTCCAAAAAAAAAAAAAAATTAAACAATAATTTTGAACCTGACTTGATCCAGTGTTTAGACTTTTGTACTAGAAATGTATGCAAATGAGCGCATATTTAATTAAATAATGCCTCATTTCTATATTTAAACCTAACATTTTAGAAAACTTGTAATACAAAAAATGTTTGCAATTATCAAAGTGATCAATCAACTGGGTAAGTAAGGCGATAACTATTAGTTAATTTTTTTTACCCTATTCACCTGGAGTGTCTCGCCTTAAGAGCCAAGAGAACATAATTCTATAAATGAATCATTTACAGTATTATCACCCACACAATGTTTTTCACAGTACTGAAATTATTCTTATGCATTGGCAGCTCTAATAAACTGACAAAACAACCTGATATGTATTATTTATTAGACTGCAACTTGACTAAAGTTTTGCAATTTTTGGTAGATGAATGAATGGGTATGAATGTGGATTTATGTATACAATTCACTCACATGTTTGTCATTTTGTTTTCACTTGAATGTAAGCAGTTCAGAAGCATGACGATCAGCCAGTTGATTTGATGCTTATATGAAGTTACAACCATACAACCAAAAACATACTCATATACTTACTGTACTTTATATTATTAAATAGAGTGGTTTTGTTCATTCTAACCAATAAAAAAAGAAAAATGAAATGAAAAGCAGACGCAATTCAAATCAAATTTGAAATACAAAATGCATAACAGAAAAAAGTGGATAGAGAAAATCTCTCAGACACGCTGAAAAGTCAGACATGAGTCTGCTTACTCTCACTTGAGTTTCCTCAGCATATGTGAAAGCGTGTACGTCTGAAGGACGGGGGACCCCTGTCTTCCCAGCATCCTGTGTGCCGCTATCTAAACACGGCCTCTCTGAAAGCTCGTTCTGTGTGTCTCTCTTGGGCCCCATATGCAGCGAATGCCTTCTGAATATTAATAAGGCCTAATCTTACAGGGGCCCCTGAGCAGAAACTGAAGGAGTGAGAGACTCGTGTGTCAGGATCGGCTCACATTATCCAGTCAATCTAGAACAGCTTAACGACCATTTCTGCTACTTTCCTTTACCTTTCTTACATCTAGCACATTAGTGTTTGAGCTCAAAATAATTTGGTGGGAAAAAAGACAATATTTGTTCAATATCTTCAACCAAGTTCATCTAGATGGTTCTTTGTTCCTCCCACAAAAAATAATAAATCGCATATTATTGAATTAAGTTAATTATGTGTCATTATGTCATTATGTTATTATATAATAGGCATTTTGAGGAATAATGTTCACATTCACACCCTGTAAATAAGTGAATTTGTAGAGGTATTCATTTAAAATTAGTCTTAATTTCTAGTAATTCATTGCCAAGTCAAGTCATGTTTATTTATATAGTGCTTTATTCAACACACATTTCAGGTTTCAAAGCAGCTTTATGGTAATAAACAGGAGAAGAATCGTCCAATGCTGCAATGTTCTTCAATTAGGAGACAATACATTTGGTTGTAATTACAACTTTAATTTAGACTGTGAAACAGCTTTACAAGAGATTTCATAATTTACTCTTGTGAAAAACAAGTGTGCTTAATTGTGCTGAATGTACACTTGTAGTGTACTTTAGATCTTAAAAGTTTATATATATATATATATATATATATATATATATATATATATATATATATATATATATACTGTACTTGTAGAAAATATATTAATGAAATAAAAGGCAGCCTAAGTGTACTTCAGAAAAACATGACTGTGTTTCTTAACACACATAAATATTGTAATAATTTCAAATGAGTTTTACTTTTTAAATCATTATGGTTTAATAATCACTCATTTTTGATGTGATGACTAACATACTGAAGCACATAATACATTTTGTCTTTATAATTTTAACTGAAGTGTGTTATTCAATAATAAGTAATTAAAGTTAATATATTTTAATAATACAGTATCTCACAAAAGTAAGTACACCCCTCACATTTTAGCAACCATTTTTTTGTACAGTCGTGGCCAAAAGTTTTGAGAATTACATAAATATTGGAAATTGGAAAAGTTGCTGCTTAAGTTTTTATAATAGCAATTTGTATATACTCCAGAATGCTATGAAGAGTGATCAGATGAATTGCATAGTCCTTCTTTGCCATGAAAATTAACTTAATCCCGAAAAAAACTTTCCACTGCATTTCATTGCTGTCATTAAAAGACCTGCTGAGATCATTTCAGTAATGGTCTTGTTAACTCAGGTGAGAATGTTGACGAGCACAAGGCTGGAGATCATCATGTCAGGCTGATTGGGTTAGAATGGCAGACTTGACATGTTAAAAGGAGGGTGATGCTTGAAATCATTGTTCTTCCATTGTTAACCATGGTGACCTGCAAAGAAACGCGTGCAGCCATCATTGCGTTGCATAAAAATGGCTTCACAGGCAAGGATATTGTGGCTACTAAGATTGCATCTAAATCAACAATTTATAGGATCATCAAGAACTTCAAGGAAAGAGGTTCAATTCTTGTTAAGAAGGCTTCAGGGCGTCCAAGAAAGTCCAGCAAGCGCCAGGATCGTCTCCTAAAGAGGATTCAGCTGCGGGATCGGAGTGCCACCAGTGCAGAGTTTGCTCAGGAATGGCAGCAGGCAGGTGTGAGCGCATCTGCACGCACAGTGAGGCCAAGACTTTTGGAAGATGGCCTGGTGACAAGAAGGGCAGCAAAGAAGCCACTTCTCTCCAAAAAAAAAAAAAAAAAAAAAAAAACATCAGGGACAGATTGATCTTCTGCAAAAAGTATGGCGAATGGACTGCTGAGGACTGGGGCAAAGTCATATTCTCCGATGAAGCCTCTTTCCGATTGTTTGGGGCATCTGGAAAAAGGCTTGTCCGGAGAAGAAAAGGTGAGCGCTACCATCAGTCCTGTGTCATGCCAACAGTAAAGCATCCTGAGACCATTCATGTGTGGGGTTGCTTCTCATCCAAGGGAGTGGGCTCACTCACAATTTTGCCCAAAAACACAGCCATGAATAAAGAATGGTACCAAAACACCCTCCAACAGCAACTTCTTCCAACAATCCAACAACAGTTTGGTGAAGAACAATGCATTTTCCAGCACGATGGAGCACCGAGCCATAAGGCAAAAGTGATAACTAAGTGGCTCGGGGACCAAAACGTTGAAATTTTGAGTCCATGGCCTGGAAACTCCCCAGATCTTAATCCCATTGAGAACTTGTGGTCAATCCTCAAGAGGCGGGTGGACAAACAAAAACCCACTAATTCTGACAAACTCCAAGAAGTGATTATGAAAGAATGGGTTGCTATCAGTCAGGATTTGGCCCAGAAGTTGATTGAGAGCATGCCCAGTCGAATTGCAGAGGTCCTGAAAAAGAAGGGCCAACACTGCAAATATTGACTCTTTGCATAAATGTCATGTAATTGTCGATAAAAGCCTTTGAAACGTATGTATATTCCAACATGATAATGATCCCAAACACACCACCAATTCCATGCCCAGGATGATTAAGGCAGTGCCAGATAACAATGGTGCTAACACAATATATTGACATATTAGACAAGTTCACAGGTGTACTCACTTTTGTTAACAGCTATTTTGACAATAATTTAGTTTTTAATTTAGCAATTTAGTAGTTTTTAAAATTGCAATTTACATGCAATTAGTGTGAATATATGTTATTTTTAAAAGTATGCTAAAGTAGTTCAATTCACTTATTCTGTGTTCTTATTCAAATACAGCTAAAACCTGAACACAGCATTGTGTTTAATTTCAGTAAAGCTTAATTTTTCAGAACGCTTGGACATTTGGGTCATTATTGCTGCATTGCATCCTGAAGTTCATAAAGGAAGGACATGGATATTAGTGATTTAGTTTCCTGTGACTGGACACCATGGCATTAAAGAACTCAGATTTGTTGGCTTGCTGGCCAACAGCAAATCTGGATCCCATTAATTTTTATTGTCACAATCCCACAAGGCCTCACTGAAGCAGACATTCTGATTACAGCCAGCATTCAGGTGCAAATATTTGACTGACTGATGTCTGGAGTACAAAACTCACAACAGGCCAACATTCTGACCAAGCTTTCAACCCCAGCTATTCTGTAGCCCCTCAGCTCTGGAGTCTTACGCAACAGAATTATGCAATTGTGGTTTGCTGGTATAAAGGGGTCATGTGATATGCACCCCTCTTCTGGAAATCATAAGCATAAGCTGATACTGGATGTTTGCCCTGTTATTCCAGCCTTGCACCCACCAACCCATATTTACACACAGAGAGAAGGCAATCATTTCACTCCCCTCAAAACTAATGTATAATATTACAGCATTAAAACTTATTGGAAAACTTATTAAAATATAGCTTTATATATAATATAGGGAAAGTGCAAGTTTTACAGTAGGGTTCTAGAAGTGAAAATCACATTAATTTTTCACTAATACTACTTGTACTGTATATTTCCAGATAAAATAAATAGAATTATACTTGTAATAAATGTCTGTAAGTCATGGCGGACTCCCAAATCAAAATAATACTGTTTTGTTTAATAATGTAGTTTTTAGTGAGAATGTACTTGTTTGGACTTCAAATATGCGATTTGTCATTAAAGATAACGTCTATTTGAACTTGGTGATCATGGCGGACTCCCAAATCCACTCAAATTTGAAAAATAATACTGTTTTGTGCCACAGAATGTAGTTTTTAGCGAGAATGTACTTGGTTGGACTGTAAATATGTGGTTTGTTATTAAAGATAACGTCTATTTGAAAATTTGATTTGCCGTTTTCAGACATGTGAATTCTAGAGCATCAGCGGGCATTCAGCACTCATGAATCCGCCAAAGAGCGCCTCACTTCATGTAAATTCAGTGCTTGTTTATCAGAGTGCTGCCTTTGTACTTTTGACAGAATTGCCTAGCAACTTTTATGATGGCTAATGTTGTTGTTTATTAAATATTATTATTTAATAAATAATATTTTATATAAATAATAGTGGTATTGAATAATAGTGAGTAGTATTGAGAAACGGTGTGTGTGTTCGTGATGGTGACTTTTATACTGAAAAATAAATGCTATTTTAAACAGAAGTTATTTTTAGTTTCAACAACAGCTTGATGAAGCGAACAAATGCACTGAGCAGCGCTGTCATCAGAAATCACCCTTAGCAGATGAAAGGATATTAATGTTACGACAAAGAAAACGCTTTCCTCAGCAGATATTCAAAATCATTTTTATTGTTAATATAAGACTGAGCTGAAGAATGAATGCTGTATCAGATGCAGGTAATCACACTTTCCCAGCCCATTTCTCTCATAATACTCTACTACACATAATGCACGGCTTTTACTACACTAATACAATACGTTTTTAAAGAAGCAACTCAACATTCCTTTGTTACTAGTTTTAAAGTGACATTTTGGAATTAGTAACGGAAGCTTGGGCTCAGCTGTTAAACTATATATTGTCGCCTTAGAATTATAAGGTTCTATCTGACATTTTTGTCAAAATTGAGTTCTTATTCTGTGACAACTTATTTACATTATGTGATGTTTTTTTTTAAAGTTGTGTACATTTTAGGACTTTTTATTTAGAAAAGAAAAAGGTTCTATCTACAAAGTTGAACTATAACTTGGTTCTATAAGGTTCTATCTGTGAGCCAATCAGCACGTCGAATGCAAACAAGAGGACCAATCAGGATCAACTTTCTTTGTCATGTCGCTGGACTGCGCCATAACAGCAGGAAAGATTAAACGTAAAACAACAATTACACGTCTGTAGAATCAATGAGTGCAATTCACATTTATTCCTTAAAGTGTCACTGTTTAAAACATAATGATGGCATGATTTTTTTTTACTCATAATTAACGCTACCGGCATTATATACATTACCGGCATAAAACAAATAATATTATAATAATAATTCGTTAATAATTCGTTACATTTATATAGCGCTTTTCTAGACACTCAAAGCGCTTTACAGTGTCAGGGGTATCTCCTCATCCACCACCAGTGTGCAGCATCCACCTGGATGATGTGACGGCAGCCATAGTGCACCAGAACACCCACCACACACCAGCTTACTGGTGGAGAGGAGACAGAGTGATGAAGCCAATTGGAATAAGGGGATGATTCGGAGGCCATGATGGTCAGAGGCCGATGGGCAAATTTGGCCAGGATGCCGAGGTCATACCTCTACTCTTTTCGAAAGACATCCTGGGATTTTTAATGACCACAGAGAGTCAGGACCTCGGTTTAACGTCTCATCCGAAGGACGGTGCTTTTTGGCAGTATAGTGTCCCCCTCACTATACTGGGGTGCTAGGACCCACACAGACCTCAGGGTGAGCACCCCCTGCTGGCCTCATTAGCACCTCTTCCAGCAGCAACCTAGTTTTCCCCAGGAGGTCTCCCATCCAGGTACTGACCAAGCTCAACCCTGCTTAGCTTCAGTGGGCGACCAGTCTTGGGCTACAGGGTGATATGGCTGCCGGCATATTATCTGCAACTGGCTTGAATGGCTTTACTGCAGAGCAGTTGCGTAATGTAAAGTACATAATGAAAAATAAGTGTCACTGTCGTTTGATGTTGAATGTGGTCAATAGCGATCAAACTGTTGTTATTAAAGATGTTGAAAATGATAGTTTTGCGAATATGGTTGAATATGGCTTTTTGTGGAATAAAGTCCTGGGACCTCATTTATAAAACTTTCTTACGCACTGATTTGATCTTAGAGTGTTCGTACAATCAAATCCACGTCAAAGTACAGATTTATAAAAACCGTCTTTGACGTGGAAAAGTACTTATCTCCACGTCAGATTCCAGCTTGGCGTACGACCGTTTCCTTGTGGCAATGCCTGGTATTGCAGATAGTTCAGCCTCACTATAATTTGATTTCTTGCGCTCCTTTTTTCTTGCCATTGTCACAGAGTTTTTTCTTTAGGAATGAGCTCATTGTTAATGTTAATTAATTAAGCAGGGGCGTTTCGACGGCGGAACATTCAGCTGAACACAATTCCACGATCATTTGTGATTTATAAACGAATGACTGGCGTACGCATGGATTTCGTGGTACGTTCGTTTTCTCTGAATCGCTCTTACGATCAAATCAGAAAAGTTCTTAGATACAATCAAGGATGGTTTCTACGCAAGTCTTTATAAATGAGGCCCCAAGTCAGATGGATTAGAGTAGCTGATTTTTTTTTTTTTTTTTTTTTTTTTTTACTGTTTCTGCAATAATGTCTTTAATTACCCACTATAATTAAAATTAACATCTGCTCTGGACAAAATATTCTGCACTGCCTTTTATGCCTAACTTAAACAAGAAAAAAAAAAATATTTGTCCTAAAATATTAAATAAATGTGATAAAGAAAGCATTAAAACATTAAATTCTCATACATGTTGACACATTGTTACAACAGTAATTTATGTTTTAAAACAAATTATAAGTAAACTATTTTTATTTCTTGAAAATTGTTGCTTTAATTAATGTTTTGTAAGATAGAACCTTCTATCTGCATTTGACCTGTTCCCAAAATCCCCATTTAAAAATGTGAGTGGATTTTTATATTGTACATTCAGAATACATTTAGGGTCTCTGTCGTTCTCATGTAGGAAATAGACTTGTTCCCCATATCATTTTTGCTATATAGAATGCAAAAACTTTGAAGCTCAATATCTCAAAACCACTCGGAACGCAGATAGAACCTTATAATTCCAAGGTGACGATATATCTATCTATCTTTCTATTAATATATATATATATATATATATATATATATATAATATTTAATCCATTTTAATTTTCCAACTTATTTATCAAAGGGAAAGTGCAAGCTTTACAGTTGGGTTCTAGAAGTGAAAATCCCATTCATTTTACACTACTTGTACTGTATATTTGCACATATCTAAATTACAATTAACATAAAATAAATAGTTTTATACTTGTAATAAATGTAAGTCAGTAGTTAAAAAATGTTTTGTTTAAAATATTTTTACCTGATACCAGATTTTGATTGTTTTTTGTTTGTTTGTTTGTTTGTTTTTTAACAAAACATATGCCTAGTTTAAAAAATACATACTGTCTATATACACAATAATACTGAGGTATTTGAAGCTGCCATTATTTAGAAAGTCAATTTAATAATTTAACTAAATATTGATTAACAAATTGTTTTAGTTTTGTCATAAGAAAAATTTCTACTTTGATTTTATAGCTTTTGTTTATAGTGAAATTAGGTTGTAAAAAGCAAAGAAACTAATATTTGTAAACATATAACCATGAATGTAATTTGAGAAAAAAAAAATGAATACATTTGTTCATTACAAATTACAGTGTTTTTTTTTCTTTTTTCTTCTGTGTAGTTTGTTCCCTGTTTTTCCCATTTTTTGTGACTTTAAATCAGTGCTTATAAAGCTGTGATTCATTTTGCGGTCATGGCTCAGAACTCTTTATTGAAGACTGTTTTGAAATACCTGTGGAAGAAATGTCTATGAATAGTTGGTTTGGGAAAAATACTTCCAGAACCATGAATATGAGAAAAACAAGTTTAAAATGCTGAGAAAAAATGGCCTGTTCTACTTGTACGTCATGTAGTTGTGAAATTCAGCTGTAAATGGGTCTCTTGTCTTGGGTTCTGCTTGTCTTGCCCCATTATATGTTAAAGTAAACTAGTAAATTAATAGATTATGTTATGAATGGCTAATATGCTGTCAATATAAACAGGAACCCTTTTTGCATAAACCATTGCTCAGCAAACTAATTAATTAGGGATGTCTAAAACTACAAATAAGTCATGCAGGACAGAAAATTGTGTTTGTCAACCATTTCATGGCATCTTTGGATATGTTTACTTCACAACCACACTGTTTACCACACTGACTCATGATGATTGATGGTGATCATGCTTTTCCATCTGTGATCATTTATCATGGTAATAATCGGGATATCTGGACATCACTCATGCACATACACAAACTCACACGGGACTGATGTGTAATATGTGCTGTTTTCTATCATCCTCAATCCTGTGCTGACAACAGGAAATGATAAAGTTACAAATGGTCTATAAAATAATCTTGAAGACATTATTCAGGCACGGAAAGTGATAGATTGAGTTATGCCTGGGGATTTGGTGTAACTTGAGCTTTATTCCCATGCTGCCTCAGTAGATGAAGAAAATAATAATAACCCAGTTATTCCTCTGCCTATTATTGTTGCATTTGCTTTTGGGATGGTTAACTGAAAGTTCAATTACCCTCTTTTTCATTGACTGTAATACTACTTTAAAAGCTTTAAATTCAATAAGCCCTGCTGACACAGATATCAGAAGAGAGATTTTTTTTTAGTTCTTTCCAAATTCTTCCCTCTTTCTTCTCTCTTTTATGAAAAAAGGAAAATTTAATTGCGCAGAGGTCTGAAAGTCTGTAGACGATATACAAATGGAAACAAACTAAACAATCTAGCTTTTGACTGCAGACTTCGGCAACTTGGCAAATCTGTGCACAGCTTGAGACATTGTTTTGAGACACTGACAATCTTTTACAAAATCTAGTCTGATAAGATTTTTTTTATTATTATTTTTCCAGGAGAAAGAAATGTGAGAGGCAGACTTGAAGGAATAGTTCAGGCAAAAGTATAATTGCAGTACAGTAGCTTTTCAGCTTTTCAGCTCATATGATGTGTCACAGAAAACCATTAGTTTTGCCACAAATGACACAACATGTTTGAACATGCAATTTGATTATCATTTTAACTGTAGCGTTATTCAATATTACATACAAGTTATTATATTTTAAATGCATTAAATTGCAACTTAATAATTATTTCTGGTTCTCGAATCTGATTAGCTGATAAGAGTCTAACAGAACTCCAACAGTCGTTTCACCATTTGCCGTACTTCTTACAGTGAGTGTCATGACGAAGTTTTAAGTGAGAACATACTTGGTTGGACTGCAAATATGTGGATTGTTATTAAAGATAACGTCTATTTGAAAATTAGATCCAACGTTTTCGCACATGTGAATTCCAGAGGGTCAGCAGCCATTCAGCGCTCATGAATCTGCCCGAGAGGGCCTAATCTCAGCCAGATCTTCTGGATTTACCGCTGGCTCTGATGTCTCTATAGTACAGTGACCGGGAGGGGACACCTTCGGTTCACTTATGTTTGTCGTGGCCACGACATATAAACTCGTGGGAACGTGATATTATGTCATGGCCACGAGATATTAATTCGTGGGAACGTCATATTAACTCGTGGGAACGTCATATTATGTCGTGGCCACGAGATCATTTTGTTGAGGTAACGACATCCTTATGTCGTGGGCACGAGATATTAATTCGTGGGAACGTCATCCTTATGTCGTGAGGGACGATGAGGGAACGACATGCATTTCTCGAGGCCACGAGTTTAGTACATAAACAAACCTGCGTGACCATAGTAACCCAGGATTAGATAGGTTTATTAATATTTTATTTTGAGTTAACAAATGATTGTATCAATTATTATAGAAATTAATACAATATTAAATTATTATATTAGCAATAGGCGATGCTGTCTGTGCGCGATGTAGAGAACATTCAAAAGTTTATCATGAATAAATATTAGGCTACATAAAGTACACCAAATAAAATAGCCCTACAAGAAATATTTTATGCATCCCACAGTTGTCACACCCCCGGACTTTCTTGTTGGTTTTTCCCATTTTCCCCCGCAGTTCTGAGTGTTTTTGGTTTCTCCCTTATTGTCTGCACCTGTGTTTGTAATTAGTCTGTCTATTTAAGGTGTGTGTTTTCCCAGTACTCTTGTCGGTCTTTAATGTTATATGGATGTTTTCCCCTGGTGTTCCTGTGTCTACTTGTATTCCGTTGGATTTATTAAATATTCGTCTTTTTATTACGTCGTTGTTCGTGTGTTCCTGCCTAATCCGTGACAACAGTCTTGTCCATTAACTGATCCTATTTTTCTGTAATATTTGTATTTTTCGTTTATATTAGTTATTTTTCCTTTTATTTCGATCTCTTTACTTAATTTTTTTTATGTAATACTGTAAGGTTCTATGACTGGGGTTTGCACTGGAATGCAGTTTAAAGGTTGAATTTACCATCTATTGTAGCCTAATTTATTTAGTCTAATTAATAGACAAATATAGTGTTTCACTGAAGAGTGAATTATTCAAGTAGTTTCATTTGGAAATCATTTATCGTCACACAGAATACGCCTACATGACATTCCTTCTATTAACTGATCTTCTTTTTTCCGTATTATTATTATTAGCAGTAGTAGGCTAGTAGTAGTAATTTCTATTATGATTAGCCTATTATTATTGTATATATTTTAATTTTCGTTTATATTCGTTTTTACCCCTAATTTTGATATCTTTACTTAACGTTCTATGTGGAAATGATACTGTAAATGCTTGACATATAGGCTATGACTGATTTTTACTGTAGTTTTAAAGTTTGAATTGAACATATATTTTATTTTGTTTCGTCTATATAGACTAGACTATATAATACTATAGTGTTTCACTGAGGAATGAATCATTCACGTAGCCTAGTTTCATTTATAAAAAAACATTTTCGTTTATCGTTACACGGGTGTAAATACAATCATAAAGTCAAAACTTAATTGGTAGCTACAATTGTCAGGCTTGAAAAAATATAGCCCTAACCAGTTATTAAAATAATAATAGCCTAATAATAATAATAATAATAATAATAATAAATAAGTGACTTAGAGCTATATTTTTTATTTATTGTGTATCGCTTTATCTAAATGACCTTGTGTAGACTATATGTTATTTGCCATATATTTAGCAAATATTGTGAACGACAATTATGCCAATACAGTTTTATTTTTATGATTGTATTTATGCCCGTGTGTGACCATAAACGATTTAAAAATGAAACTACGTTAATGATTCACTCTTCAATGACACACTATTTATATAGGTTATAGGTAATTAGACGAAATAAAATTAAATGTATGTTAAATTCAACCTATAAACTGCATTCCATTAAAAACCCCTGTCATATAGCATAATCAAAGCTTTACTGGCATGTCCAGCATTTACAGTATCATTTACATTAAGAACGTTAAGTAAAGAGATCGAAATAAAAGGAAAAATAACGAATATAAACGAATAATACAAATATTATTCCGCTTCGCGTCGGGCGGTTATTAGCCTCCACGTCGTGCATTTAAAATCCTTTAATGCACGGCAAACCGTTGATTATCCCTTACTTATTTAATAAATAATCTTTTATATAAATAATAGTGGTATTTGATAATAGTGATTAGTATTGAGAAAAGGTATGTGTGTGTTTGTGATGGTGATTTTAGTTACATTGTTCTGCCATTCGATGGCAACAAGAGACTGTTTTTACGAGTCAATGCACTGTCATCAGAAATCACCCTTAGCAGATGAAATGATAATAACGTTACAACAAAGAAAATGCTTTCCTTAGCAGAAATTCGAAAATAATTTTGTATTGTTAATATGAGACTGAGCTGAAGAATGAATCCTGTATTAGATGCAGGTAATCACACTTGCCCAGTCCATCTCTCTCTCATAATACTCTACTACACATAATACACTGCTTTTACCAGAGTAATACAATAAGCTTGTAATGAAGCAACTCAACATTCCTTTGTTACTATTTCTAAAATGATGTTTTGGAATTAGTAACGTAGGCTTGGGCTCAGCTGTTAAACTGTTAGAATCCATGGTGGAAGGAAGCAGTTCTGCACAAAAGAAGGCTTTCAAAGTACCTCAGTTGTTATTTTATGTATTTACACACTTGTGCTGTCGAAATGTTGTATAAATGCAATATCACACTCATAAGCTTTTACTGTATATTGGCACGCTACGCCTGGAGTGTGATATTGCTTTATATATGTCTTACAAGTTTTAATAGAAATGACATTAAAGTTGAACCATTTTAACCATATTACATATAAAGATGCACTTAAGTCCTACTTAAGTTGTAGGACTCTTGTGAATCCACAGCGAAGACTGACACAGACGAGAAGAAATTGTTGAATAAAGTCGTTATTTTATTTATTTTTTTTGCACAGAAAAAGTTTTCCCAAAGCCTTTGTTGCTGTCTATGTAGGATCAGAAAGCTCTCGGATTTCATTAGATATATCTTAATTTGCGTTCAGAAGATGAACAAAGGTCTTACAGGTTTGGAATGACATGAGGGTGAGTAACTAATGACATTTTCCCTTTAAGTGGGTCAAAAAGCTTCTAAAACATCTGCATTTTATTTTTGAACTATAATGCATTTTCAGTAAATTGCAATTAACACACAGTTAAGTGAAAACATTACATTCACTTCACTTTTTTTTTCTTTTGAAGTGTATTACTTCTGTAATAAGTATTCTTCTGTTTGTGTTCCACAAGTCATACACGTTTAGAACATTAAGATGAAATAAATGACGACAGAATTTTCTTTTCTGGCTAAACTAACCCACAAATAAGTATCCCAAGAGTCTCCTTTTGCTTGCCCTTTAACCTCCAGCTGTCTAGGAGAAACAATTAAGACTTTAAAGAGACCTTTTTCTCCTCCGCTCGCAACTCAATCAAATATTTTCTCTTCCTGCTGAAGGCCTCCTGTTTATTTTACAGAGTGTATATTTGGTCATGGTGGACTTGTGCCGTGACACCACGCCGGCTCTTGAGACGTCCGTGTGTTTGGGTTAGTGGTGAGGGAGCAGAGAGCTGACCTGGAGCGCACTGGACTATAGGCTGCGCTACAGACACTGCATCCATTCAGGCCTGGATACACATACAGGATAGAGTTGGGATTGTTTTCCAGCTCTTGTGGCAATGCCAGGAATGCTGAGCACTGGTTCCTCTCTGGGAAAAAAGAAATTTTGATCCCTTCCCCACTCCAGCCCATTCCTTTCTCTCCCAAGATCCTCTTTCGCTTGTGAGGGACAGAATATTGGCGTCAGTAGGTTAGGTGCTCCAGCATACCTCGGCTTCTCTCTCCTACTGAATTTTAGCTAACGGTCCACACAGAACTCCAGTATGTCCCGCTTCTGACACAGCATGCCTGGCAAAAACCTGCATAAAAGAATGTTCCGTTGAAGCAGCTTTAGTTTTGGGATCACAACGGAGTCTCCCACAGCCCAAACAAATCGGATGCCAGTGTTTACTTTCCTTACATGGAAGATATTGTAAGCAAAATATGTGTTCCCAGCTATGCTGCTTGAAGAAACAAGATGACTAAAGGAATTCAGGATTGAAAATGCTTCGCATGTGCTTGTATTTCTCATCTAAACTGATTAATGCAACCCAGGCTCATTGGTAACACGTGCTTGCAGTGATGTTTCAGCAACACCGATATTACGTACCTTGTGGCACATTTAATGCCAGTTTCAAAGTGAAATGTCTAGTAAGTGGCTTTAAAAAAGGCATTCAATATGTCACAGTGGCCCTGTTTTAATTAAGATGGTACAGGCATGTATTGTTGCATTATTATGTTGGTTCAGGAAGGTATTGAGGCGGTTCAGAATTCAAATATCTCTAAATGGTTAATGCTTTATCGTGTTGGAAAATAACATACCCCCTACACCAAACCCAATCCTAAACCCACCTGATAATGTTAATAAATGCAAAAGTGATATAAAACACATTCACTGATAGAACGGTGCTATTTTAACTTCCTTATACACTGCATTGAGCTGTTTTGTCGAACCGTAGTCTCACAGGATTTATTCCAGAGTGATTCATGGTCAAAAGTATCAGTTTCCAACTCTGGCAGCATGCTAAAGGGAACTCTAGGTATTAAGACTTGTATGTACATAGTAGAAAACTTACGAAAGATTTACATTATAAAAAAAAAAAAACAAAAAAAAAAACATATAGTTGTATACATATTTTGGACTCTGTGAACTACTGGCGCTAGCTGATGCTATTTTTACCGCAGCACAACTCAGAAAATAAAATACTGATATTTTTGACCACAGCTTCTAAAAGAGTTTACAGGTGGTGATGGATATAAGGGTAGGCTTAAACCAAATGCTGTACCATCGATTTTCCCCACAAGGATTCTAAACGCCCCTGCATTTCAAGTGAAATCATCGCTGAGAAACTAACAAGTGTTGGCATGTTTACATCCTGCCAGGATGGCATCTGGCATTTCTTGTCTCTGCTACTTGTAAGCTCTTTCTGTAGCTGTGGTCTACTAATAGCCTCAAAGGCATCAGGGCTAAAGTGGAGAGAACAATGACGCATGTCTTTAGGAAGTTTTATTTGTCCACAGGCATCTTCCCATTATTTTATCCTCTTCTTATCGCTAGGAAAGCAGTGAAGATTTACATCGCTTCTCTTGTTGCCATTAGACTTAAAATGACAACCAAATGCCTCACAATGTGGCATTGTATCAGTATTTCATTTTCCAAGTTGTGCTGCAGTAAAATAGCAAAAGGTAGCGCCAGTAGCTCAACGAGTGCAACCATTTCAAGTCTTCAAAATAATAGGGCCCTCTATAGTCCTACATATGTATAAAACATTTTGGATTCTTTAAATAACGTAATTATTATCTTATAATATCTTATTTACTACATATTTCAGTAAGAGACATTTACATATACACGTCTTAAAACCCGGGGTTCCCTTTAAAATCTTTTTAAAATCACAGCATAAAACTGCGAGGAACTGTGTGAAAATTAGGCTTTCTTAATCAAAAGTCTGGTCCTATAAATCATCATTTGTGTGAAAAGGAATAGAAGTTGTCAGATTCCGTGTATTCATTTCAACTGGAAACTAGTAATCTACTACCTAATTTCCAAAGTTAGTAAGATTTACTACAACTTAGTACAGACATTTGAGTTTACATTACTCACAATACTAATTTAATGCAATGATCAAAATTATTATGTGAACTGAACTCAAAACTGAACTTAAAATGTTTATTTATTTATTTTTACTTGCAACCATGCGTTTATTTAAGTTGTGGTAAGATGTCCCCTGAATTAAGTTCTGGTAAATGTGACCACAACTTAAAGGTTTTTACATTTGGGTCCTTCATCATTCAGAGATATTTCACAGCTCTATTTATGGTTTCATCTTCAAAGGGTCAACACACCAAACTATTTTCCATTCAACCATCACACACAAGAAGAATTCTACATGCAGTACAAATACATACTTCATACAGTACAAATACTGACGGGTACATGTGAAAGCATTCCCAAACACAGCAAGTGGTTGATCTTTGTGTCTGGTTGGGGTACAACAGCTTTAACACCTTGTCACTAGGGAAAAGTACCCTCACTATGGGAAAGTACCCCCAAAGGGAACATATAGTACCTTATATTAGTAATATGTACAGTATGTACAGTATGGAAAACTGATGTTCGGCCTAGTTTCTGGAAGCAAGGCATCATGTGCTTCAGAATGTACAGTACATAATCTAATCCATGTTTCCCTCAATGAACTGCAGCTCCCCAGTACCAGCAGCACTCATGCAGCCCCAGACCATGATGCTACCACCACCATGCTTGACTGTAGGCAAGACACAATTTTCTTGGTACTCCTCACCAGGGCATCGCCACACATGCTGGACACCATCTGAGTTTATAAGTTTATTTTATATTCTCATCAGACCACAGGACATGGTTCCAGTAATTCATGCTCTTGGCCAGGTTGTCTTCAGCAAACTGTTTGCGGGGTTTCTTGTGAGCCAGCTTCAGATGAGGCTTCCTTCTGGGATGACGCCTATGCAGACCGACTTGTTGCAGTGTGAGGCGTAGTCTGAGCACTGACAAGCTGACCTTCTACTTCTGCAACCTTTAAAACAATGCTGGCAGCACTCATGCATTTGTTTTTTGAAGCCAGGTTCTGTACCTGACACAGAACGAGTGCTCAACTTTGTTGATCGACCCTTGCAAGGCCTGTTGGCCCTGTATGACCCTGACCACTGCAGTGTAACTCGGTTACTGAACCTCTAATAGTCTTGGCCATCTTTGTGGAGAGCAACAATTCTCAAATCCTCAGAGAGTTCTTTGCCATGAGATGCCATGTTGAACATCCAGCGGTCAGTATGAGAGAACTGTACTTGAAGCACCTAATTTTATCTGCTCTAATACAAGATACTAGGGGTGTGCAAAGCAGCCGGTATTTGTATCTGTATTTGTATTTGTTGAGGGGGGAAAAGTATTTGTATTTGTATTTGTATTCGAGTAAAATTCAAAATAGGTGTAAAATCCTGTTTTTTTTTTTTTTTGTGCGTTACACTTAGAATTTACGTTATAGTGTAAGTATTCTTTAATTATATCCATTATAATTATTATGTATATGCAATATTGGTTGATGTTTTTGAACATGTAACAAGGAAGAAAATTGAAAAAAAAATAACATAACAGCCATTACCTCATCCATGGTTAAACCAACAACTAATAAAATACCATTGTGAACATTATGAACCCCACCACCACCTATCCTTGTTGGAGGACGCTGAACAGAAAAGAACTGTTCTTCTTCTGAATGAACTTCTTTCAAACGTTCATAGTCTACTTTAAAGTCACGTACATCAGATAAACAAACACCGCACGACCTTAGTACAGTTATTCACGGTTTATGTCATTTTTGTCACGGTGAGATAGATGAGGTCTGGGTCCAAATGCAGGTAAGTATTTTTTAATGAAAATAATAACAAAACAAAACCAAAAGGCCAACACAACATGAACTGAAATACTAAATAAACAAAACCAAGAACACGATCAAAGGCCAGGAATATCAAGAACATAACATAACACATAGGACAGAAGACAATGCAGCCAGAATGAGTAGTGGGAAATGAGAGTTCTTATAGACCAGATAATTGTGACCAGGTGAGAGGTAAATGATTGCTAATGACAAACAGGAGTGTACAATTTGGGGAAGTGCTGTGGAGGGAAGGGAAAACAGCGACCTCAGGTGGCTGAGGGAAACCCCACAGCCCAGATCATGACACTACCCCCTCCCCACGGAACGGCTCCCAGACGTTCCACAAGTCTGGAGGGTGGAGGAACGGGGGAAGGCAAATCAGGGGGAGGGACGGCGGGCCAGGCCCGTGCAGCGCAGTCACCGCCGCGTCAGGAACAGAGAGCGCAGTTGCCTCCGCGTCCAGAACAGAGAGCGCAGTCGCCTCCGCGTCAGGCGCAGAGATAGCGGTCACGGCCGCGTCTGGAACAGCGAGAACGGTCACCGCCGCATCAGGAACAGCGAGAGCGGTCACCGCCGCATCAGGACCGCCGGTCACTTCAGTTGCACTTACACACACCACACTTTACATATTCTATATTCTGTTTTTTACAGAGGGATTTGTTAATATATAATTTGCTTGATTTTATACATTTTATTCTCCCAAAAATTTTAAAAAACAAAGAAAAAAAAAACCACATTGTTTTCTGTTCTTGCTGAATTATTGAGTGACAAAGTGAGATACCTACTCTAATAACTCTAATATGTCAAAAAATAAATAAACCAAAAAATGTAATCTGACTTCATCCAGTGATTAGACTTTTTGTACTAGAAATGTAAGCAAATTAGCGCATATTTCATTAATAATGAAAATCATTTGCATATTTAAACCTAACATTTTAGAAACGTATACAAATAATAAGTAATACAAGTGATACAGAATTTTTTTTGCAATTATCAATGTAATCAATCAACTAGGTAAGTAAGGTGATAACTATTCGTTTTTTTACACTGTTCACCTGCAGTGTCTCGTTTATTGAAGCAAAAGTCATAGTTAATTGTTAGTTAATAGGGAGAACTTAAAATAAAGTGTGACCAAATCTCACAATTTTGAGAAAAAAAGTCAAAATTGCTAGATAAAATGTTGCAATTACCTTTTTTATTTTTTATTCTGTGTTAGAAATGGGCTTCCATACAATTCATTTATTGCAATTAACACACAATTAGGTGTTCAAAACATTACATTAAGCTTGCATTTAAGCATGTTCTTATATTATTTATGTAATCAGCACTATTTTTAAAAGCATGCTATTGTATGGCTTTTCCCTCAAACGTTGTTTAAAATTTCCATTTTTCTTTTTTTGACATTTCTTCTGCATGAAAGAATGAGGGTCACACTTTTTGTTACCAAAAGCTAGTGTAGCAAAAACATCCTGAATGGTCTGTACACTCAAAAAAAAAAAAAAAATGAAATCTGTGTGTTGTTTGTTTAAAAAAAATAGAGTATGTTGAAACAAATAAAATTAATCAGTTTGAGGAATATACACAGTTATTTCACATCAATCTAAACTAAATCCAGGGGAAATTAAATGAGCTCAATTAATCTTTGCTGAAACTACAAAAAGGAATTGAGCCGAGTCAACTACTTCTTCTGCGCATGCTCAGAAGACAGGAACTTCCGGTGACTGCTTCAGCTGACGCCATTAATGTGGAGTTGTGTGAAATCGGTAAGTCCAAAAATGTTTTACCATCCTTGTCTATATTGTGCTAATAGTTATTAAAAACTGTTCAAAACAGTCCTAGTATTGTATTTAAGCAGATATTTGACTCTTTATTTTTATATTTAAAAACGACTCGGATCACGTGTATAGGCAATAAAAAAATAGCAAATTCGTTTTTTAATTCCTGCATTCATGTGCATAATATATTATACACTAACGTGGTATTTGCTTAGATCTGTCTACGCGTTCTATGGAGTCACTAAAGGGACATGGTTTGCTAGCGGTATTCTGTTACAGTACATTATAGTTAGGGCTGCAGGATAATCATTGTAGGCTACAATGTATAATACGCATCTCGTCAGTAAAGCCGGTTCTGTAATCAGCGGTAAATTCCATCAGGTGCGCGGCTCGTCATTGATCAACGGCTCTGCGTTGTAAATGCGGCTCAATGTGACATCGCACGATGATTATCATGCAGCCCTAATTTACTGTACATAACGTTTCACATTACAATCGGAGTTTGGAGAGAAGCCTGATAGAACGTATGATCACAAATTTTTAAAGTTAAAGTTTCATTTTTAATTTACAGTGACATGAAAAGTGGTTTCAGTAGCAGAACTAAACCATCCGAATCTATTTAAAACTACATTTCATTCTGATACATTTAAAAAAAAAAAAAAAAAACTATCAATTTAAGTAAATATCATGCTAATTCATTTTTATTTTCATTTCACAGGTTTTACAAGAGCAACATAACAAATCATGCTTGGCTGTTTTTTTCCCCCATTGGGTAAGTAGTATAAGGCTAATTAATGTTATTTAATTTTAATTAATTCATGGATATTTTTTAAAACACCTTTTATTACTTTCATGAAATAGAGGGATGTGTTTTATTATGTGTTATGGGTGCTTGGACATACATGTTTTGGAATCCAGTATATAAATGTATAATAGTATAATCAGATTTTACATACTGATACATTTTGATACCTGTGGTTTTACAATTTCCTAATTGATTTTTGTGCTTGGTTTTCTTCCAGCTATCTGAATGTGGCTTTGTAAGGAGTGTGGAGCATAAGAGTCTAGCAGGTACAAATTGATAAAACATTATAAGCTATGCCATGGTCATTATGGCAGAAATCAGCGCTATCCATGTTGTTATGCGAGCTGACCATGTGCTTTCCAAACATGGAATAGCCTTAAAAGTCATGAATACCGTTTATATATAAGACATGCAAATATATTATGTATGTATAATAATATGTATATTATTTTAAAGAATAACAGCATAGATGTGTGAAGAGAATGCATTGTGTGCATACTTGAATTAAGACCATGTACAGCTGTTCAAGGAGTATGCTGTAACCAAATGCTTCTCTTCCGTCTACTTCACTTTCATATATTACCTGTATTGTTTTCTTAAAGATTAGTTGTCATACAAATGCTGCATATTTTGTTTATTTTGCACAGGATTGCGATTGGATGAGTGCCAAAGAAACAGACAGTAATGGGGATCTACGTTGTTCGACATGAAGGACATGACCCAGTGGATCAGCCTGCAGGTGTTGGTGTCATGATTGAGGGGACTGAGGTTCTCAGCTCTTTGAGGAATGCAGCTGTAGCAGTGGCCATATTATTCGGACTCATTTATGCTGTTAACCTTAGCTGACCACAAGAACTCAAATCTACATTTGAGGTAATCCAGAAAGTGTTCTTCAACCTGGATGAACACAGACTTTCACCAAAAGTACAAACCCTGAAGTACAAGATGTTGGAGTAAGTTGACCTTGTTCTATTTTGTTGTTGCTCAACACTGAGCAGAAATTGTCTTAACTTTGTATTTTTATTTTTACTATTTTATAGTCATTTAATTTGGTTACATACAATATCAGTATTGTTAATCCTCTTTTAATTATTTCGGACGGTGGTTGGTTTCTAAGTTTTAGTTCTCGACTTTTGTAGCTGAACACCAAGCATAAATTGGTGTTTTTTCCCTTGAGTGCAGTGATTGCCAAATCTCCATTAAAAGTGGTTGTTTTTCATTTTATTTAATTGCATGTAATAGCAATATTGTTTCTCCTCTATTTCTATTGTGTAGTTTTTCTTTATTTGACTAAAAATATTTGTCAACCGGCCTGAAACCTTAAAACTACTGCTGTAGTTGCTTTAAACTGACTCTGGAAATACTATTTTTGATCTGTCTTGAAATTGTAGGTCAGCACTAATCGGTAATTGCTGTTCCCTTTCGAAGGGAACTCTCACTGCGTCCTCTAGAGGGCGCTATGGGGAACGCTGCAGCGCGACCCGTGTCTGAAGAATGCATAGAAAAACTACATGAAATGGCCGGCGACAGCGTATGACGTCACCGCGGCGCGCACGTCGCTGCCGCTGCGTCACTACCAGGCGACCACAACATAAAGAGGCGCCCGTGCAACGCAATACATCTTCGCTGTCTTCAGCTATCTCTTTGTCTAGGAGTGCATCTATTCTCTCATCGGAGACCTGCGTGTGCCGTGTGTGGTAATTTGATACCCACACTTTCACACTACCCGAACTATGAGGGGATAAGGCAAGCAATATTAGCTCTTGAGAGAGAGTAGAATGCAATCGGTGCATTCATTGCTTGGTTTTACGAGAGGCACGCTCTCATACCCACTTGCACGACTCTCAGCTACGTGAGTGTGGTAAATTTCAGCACGTTCAGCTCCCGAGGGAACTAATGGGCTTATGGCGAAAACGCATTCGCAAAGGAGGGAGGTGAGTTTCTCTGTTCCTCATTTTGCATGAGTGTGTTTGCCTCTCGCGGCATTTAACAAACGCATTCGCGGCGTCGTCAGTGGCTCCTCGCTTGCCTTATTCCTGAGGGAATTTGGCGCCTGGGCGGAGTTATGTTTAGCTCCCGCGGGAGCCGAATATGTGCTGCGCGTCGCGATTGTGGAGTTAATTTACCACCAAAAAAAAAAAAAAAAGGGGGGATTTCCTGAGACTAGTTCAGCCATGATTATGGCAGAACAGTCTTACTAACTGCAGCTGTCTGAGGCTAGCTGTGTGTTAATGTTTCCCCCTTTAGGGTTTTGGAGACTTTCGGTCAGTTTTTCACCTTGGTTGGTCCTTCCTACACACAGATACCTGAGGATGTCTGTGTGTTGGTTTTCTGAATGCTCCCCTTTGGGGGCTGTTTTTAAAAGGACTAACCAGAGGTCTTTCACTGATCTGTTAGTTTTCCAGGCTCATTGGCCTTTCTGGATTTATGTGGCTATGGACTAGGTAGATCACTGCCTGTAAGTCCTTCATTCCATGAAGGCCCAGGCCAGATTTTAACTCCTTAAACAGGGTTTGTTTAAGTTAGTGTTAAATGCAGGTCACTTTGGGTGAGTACGATCCAGTTTTCTTTTTAACAAAAGAAAAAGGAACTTCATACTGTCTCAGGCCTGTGTGTTGTGTTTTTGCTTCTCAGAGGAAAATGACAAGTCTACGGCGGATGCTCCCCCTCTGATCCTACGGATTATGGTTACGGCAGTGTTCGTCCTCTCCACGCCGCAGGCTGTGCGGTAAACCACCCTTACAGCATACGTTAGACATAGGACTGATGTCCTCTTCAAGGTAAGCTTCCTAAGTTTCTTTCTTAGGATGGCCCTTGGCATGTTTAACGCTGTCCTTTGCAGGCCTGTTCTGAGAATCCCTCTAACCTGCTCCGGGGAATTTATGTCCCGTTGAGGCAGGAACATAAATCCACCTGGACGGGGGTCTGTCGATCCCCCTGTTAGCTTAAAAAAACAAAAAAAACAAAAAACAAAGGCAGGGTCGGTTCGACCGAGGTAGTACTCCCCTTTCCGCGGAAAGGGTTTATTCAGAGTACCGTTTCTCGCTAACAGAGCCAGGTTTCCTCCCGGTTCATCTGGGTTTAGGGCCTGTCCTTCCTATCCAGGCTGATTCTCACTCTACAGGCCTCACGCACGAGCTGGGCTCTCCCTTTTCCGAGGAAAGGGTCCCCAATGAGCGCCCCCTCGCCAGGACGGGCGTTCCTCCCTGGCCGTCAGGGTTAGGAGTTTGTCCTCATGACTTACAAGATGTTATTCTGGATCTGTTTTGTGTGTTGTGTTTATTCCTCAGGAAGGAATATTTATAATTCAACGAAGCACCCCTCCCTCCGGTCGTATGGTGGTGTTTGTCTTCCAACACTTCGATCCAGAAGGGACAGCCTACAGAACAAGTTTCCCCCCTTTCAGTGGTTAAACGTGGGAGTTTTTTCCCTTCACCTAGGTAAGCGTCTTAAAAATACATTTTAGGATTGCCCTAGCATGTTTAACTCTGTTGCAGATAGCCTGTGTACGAGAATCCCCTTCGTGTCCTCTCCTAAGTGAACTACAGGATTCCGTTGGACCCTGTTTAGGTAACCCAGAGGAAACTTCCTCTTTTAGCATCTGGTTTCCATGGAGACAGAGCTTCTCTAACCTGTTGAGATGGGAGTTCACTTGAATAGGAGTGCTGGCAGGCCACCCCCCTTTTTTACAATACGCCTGAGGGCGGGGGAAGTGCTCGCTGCAGACTCAAGCAACTATAGGATGCTCCCTTTTCTGCGGAAAAAGGTTTAAGTTGAGCACCACCTGGTGATCACTTTCCAATTTTGGGTTATGATTCCAGTTTCCTTTTGTGAACGCTCCCCTTTCTGCGGAAAGGGTTTTAAGAACTAAAAACTGAGCGTCACTCTGTGACTCATCTCAAGCCACCTCATTCTAGCCTGAGGGCCGGGGTAATGCTTGATGTAGAATCTACACCCAGGTTGACGGATGCCTCCCTCTCTGTGGAAGGGCTTGAGCATCTTTCGGTGTTAAACACCTCAGAAAGTTGGCACCTTAGGGTCGATTCTCGCTCCTCAGGCCTCATTTCACTTCCCTTTCCGAGGAAAGGTTTTACGAAGTGTTAAACCATAGGATGGTTTTTCCCCCTGACCTCAGGGTTAGGAAGCTGTCCTTATATTTAATTCCGGAGCTACCCAGAATTCTTTAAGGCAAACCAAACAGTGCTCCCCTTTCTGAGGAAAGGGTCTTTTAGAGTTTAAGAACTCACGTTCCTCCCTGTGCGCAGGGTTGTTGGAACTGACCTTATAGCTCCCCTAAGTTTAGGGTTTCCTTCAGAGCACCATCCCAGGACGGAAAGTCTTCCTCCCTTCTTAGGGTGGGAGTCTACCCCGGGTAGACTATTGAGAGTTACTGACCTTCTACAAGGACGTTGGCGTGCCCCCTTTCTCAAGGGTTCACTAAATAAGAGCACCACTCCTTGGTGGCCAAGTTTTTCCTCCCTGTGCTTCAGGGTTAGGAGCTTGACCTTCATGCTTCAGGTTTTTACTCTCCAGCCTTGTATTCTGGATGTATGCTCCCCTCTATGAAGGGTAACAGTGAGAGCATTCGCTCCTGTTGGGTTACGCAGCTCCCCTTCTTTGGAAGGGTCCTCTATGAGCGCCAACCCACCTTCGTGAGATTGCCGGACCTTTATACAGGTCGTGTGGACCGGGCTGTGCATGCTCCCCCTTCTCATTAAGGGTTCCCTAAAGAGAGCAGTGCCCCCTTCTGGAGAGCGATCCTCCCTGTGGATCAGGGTTAGGAATTTGTCCTCTACTATCGTCCACTATTACAGGATGGTCTCAGCTCCATGTTTATCCCTGTTGACAGATAGCTTGCGAGCCTCTGTCCAGAGTAGGGTCAGCATGGCAATCCTCTCACCGTGAGGGTTATCCCCTTTTCCGTCTCTTCAGACGGCATGGAGCTGATAGTGAAACCCCCTGGGAAAACACTCTCCTTAAACCCGATCATTTCGGTAAGCGTCACACGCTATGCCTGGGCGTCTTTCTTAAAATCCACAAGAGTGGTAAGTGCACATAGACCTGGGGCACTTCTAATAAATCCACGTGTTGGTAGGTTCCCACCAAGTTTGGGTTCCTCTTTTAAACCCTTTATGGTATGGGTCACGCGTCTCGCTTTGTTCCCATTTATTGGAGTTGGCTCACAACCCCGGTCCCCTGGGTTCAACTCTTTAGATATCACTGTTGATGTCTACCGACCATCCACTATCAGGGCGTACCACTACTAGTGGCCCTTTTAAAAAAACAAAAAACAAAAGATGGTCTCAGCTCCATGTTATTTCTGTTGACAGATAGCTTGCGAGCTTCTGTCCGGAGTAGGGTGCAGCATGGTAATCCCTTCATCGTGAAGGTTATCCCCTTCTTCCGTCTCTTTAGACGGCATGGAGCTGGTAGTGAAACCCCCTGGGAAAACACTCTCCTTAAATCCGATCATTTCGGTAAGTGTTCCACGCTATGCCTGGACATCTTTCCTAAAATCCACAAGAGTGGTAAGTGCACATTCACCTGGGGCACTTCTATAAAATCCACGTATGTGGTAAGTTCCCACCAAGTCTTGGGTTCTTCCTTAAACCCTTTATGGTATGGGTTACGCGTCTTGCCTCGTTCCCATTTATTGGAGTTGACTTACAACCCCGGTTCCCTGGGTTCAACTCTTTAGATATCACTGTTGATGTCTGCCGACCATCCACTATCAAGGCGTGCCACTACTAGTGGCCCTTTGAACGGACCCAGGACAGGTTTGCTGCCCTCACATGGGAGCCAGTTCCTGAGGGAACTAGGCCCTATGTTGCGGTAGTCCCTTGTTCTGACAAGTCTAAGTTTCCATCGAAACTTAGCCGTTTCCCTCAGAAGGAATTACTCTAATTCCAAGCCTAGAGCTGTGCCCTGGGTTCTAACCCAGTCCAGGTAAGTGGGTAACAGTTCAGGCCTCTGGCCGTGGGGGATAACGGTTTGACAGCCGTCACCACGTCCTAGTAGGGGCAATTCCTCTCAGAATTGTTGCTTAGTGCTCGCTGGCATAGCATGCACTCCCCTCAGCATGGCAGCGTGGGTATACCCGTTCCCCATAGCGCCCTCTAGAGGACGCAGTGAGAGTTCCCTTCGAAAGGGAACGTCTCTAGGTTACGTATGTAACCTTAGTTCCCTGAGAATAGGGAACGAGACACTGCATCCTCTAGACTTCTTCGCCATGCTTCGGACGATAGCTTCAGACATTGAAGATGTATTGCATTGCACGGGCGCCTCTTTATGTTGTGGTCGCCCGGTAGTGACGCAGCGACGTGCGCGCCGCGGTGACGTCATACGCTGTCGCCGGCCATTTCATGTAGTTTTTCTATGCATTCTTCAGACACGGGTCACGCTGCAGCGTTCCCCATAGCGCCCTCTAGAGGACGCAGTGTCTCGTTCCCTATTCTCAGGGAACTAAGGTTACATACGTAACCTAGAGACGTTTTTGGACACTGAATAAAGAAAGATTTGAGACATTCACATTGGGTATTTATTTGTAAGTAAATTTTGGCAGAAATATCAGTAATTAAAAGCTGGTTTAAAAGACAATTACGTTGTTCAGTTAAAATATTTCTGGTTGTTTAAATTTAAGTGGTTTCAATTAATTGGCTCAACAAGACAAAATTGTGTACAAGTTAAATTCACAAGACAATTAAAACAAAAATAATTTGACCTCATTGGCTGAAGATGTTTTTTGCTATTGGGTTCTATTTGCCTTGATTAAGCTGAGATAACATCATTCAAATGCGTGGAAATGTGTGTCATAATTATATTAAGTTACACCAACGATTTATTTTTTTGAGTGTATTCTGCTGGTTTAGAAAACTGGATAATAGCAAATATGAAAGAGCACAAAGACACACAGAGGCCTTTCCGGAGTCCACATTTAAACCTTAAGACGTGCACCATAATATCAAAGTGTGCTTTGAGAACATTCTCATTACAGATGCGATCAAAACCAACATTTAACTTCACTTTATGATGCGTCTGTGTGCCAGTAGGGTAAAAGACAGGAAGAGAAAAAAAGAGATGTGTGCCTTCAAACTGACCAAAAGAATAACACTAAACCAGCAGTGAAGTCTCAATGTGGGCCGCGCGCCATGCTCTGATTACTGTGATCTTTTATGAAAATAGATCTTTGTTCTGCTCTCTCTCTCTCTCTCTTCA